>NW_024096469.1:6007500-6545000 GCF_016545835.1 Crotalus tigris
GAAGGAGCCGGGACTGCCCTTCTACCCCAAAGGTGTCTGGCCACGTCAACTACTTAGTGCCAATGGTTAGGAAGCTATGAATTTTTAAAAAACTCCTTTGAGCTCAAATGGAAGGGTTAGCACAGCTGGGAGACAGGGATTTCCGATGCTGCAAAGAGACTTTTGAAGCAAAGGCTTCCATTTCTCTGGAGATCCCAGGCGAGAAACATGTGCGGCTCCTTGATCACAGTGCCAAAGTGAAAGAAAGTGCCGTTGCCCTGCTGGTGAGGGTGCTGTGGGCATCACAAGGCCCCCTCCCCTTGAGAGAAGTTAAGGAACTAGACTTACATTGCAGCGAGCTGCTTCAGCTAAGGGAGACACGCCTGGCAAAACCAAAGCTGGCTGGAAATTGGGTTGCAGCACTTTGGAGGGCCAAGTTGAGACAGACAGATCTATCTTTTAAATTACTTCACACGTATACATACAAAACAGCCACATGCAGACCACCCTGGAAGCATAAAATTTGACTGCAACAAAAAGACAATTGGAAGAGAGCAAGAGCAAGATAGCCCATCGGAAGCCCACATGCATCACATCTGCTGGCAGAAATCCGGCTTTAAATACATTCTACATGGGGTTTCACTGGTAAGACAAACAGGTACACTCCAGAAATACAACGCAGCCACCTATCTGCCTTAATGGGGGGGGGAGGTAAAGTTGAACAGTGCTGCACCCCCACTAACAAGCTCAGAGAAGTGTCATCTCCTTGATCTTGAGCTCACTGCCAAGTCAGCCCTACCGCAGCCAGACAGCGCACAGGTGTTACCCTGGAGCCCATCTCCAACCTGTGAGCAAGGTAGACCTGCCTTTAGGGAGCCTGGGGTAGGGGGGACGGAAGCCCTGATCTTTAGCCCTGGGGAGGCCAACCACGTGTGAATAGGAGGCACAAAGAGACGACTTACCTGCTGGAGGTAGAGGAAGGCTGGGGGGCAAGGGAGAGAGTGGGGGAGCAAGGCTGAGTTGGAGACCAGGAGGCAGCCTGAGTTAGCCATGGAGCAGAGCATGGGTCGCCAGCAAACCCAGAAGCGGCGATGTTGGCAGGCTCCTTCTGCTTCCTCTCTTCACAGTACTTGCTTTTTTCTCCGTTTTCGCCCCCCTTTGGCAGCTCCCTCGTGTGGAGCTATTTAAGAGGGCTCCATGAGAGGAGCTGCCTTCTGTGTCCTCGGCTCAAGCAGCGAAGGAGCAGCGTGCCGGCTGAGAGTCGGTGCCATTAGACGAAGCGGCTGAACGAGCGCATGGTCTGCAAAGGGAGTGTGTGTGCGTGTGCGCGTGGGGGTAGGGGGAAGGAGAGGGTTGAGAGGCGGGGGAGTCCCCTGTGCATTCAGATATCAAACAGCTCGCTAGGAAACCAAGAAAATCCGGAACAGCTGAGCCTGCACTTAACCCCTCACCTGCTGCAGCTCAGCTTCTTGCCCTGCGATAAATAGGCCACCAAGCAAGCGTTGCTTTGACAATACAGTAAGGGTGGGGTACGTAGCTCGATTTTGCTGCTTACTCAGGCATCACCCCAGAGAAAGTGGCTGAGATCTTCTGGGCACTTCCAGAGATATAATGACAGGGGCGGCATACCGACTTCCAAAAGCTGTTTCTTCCTTTCAACCTCTCTCCCAATCCCTGGGGACAGAACCCAGCAAGGCCGAGGTAGACAGTTGAAGAAAGTTAGACTTGTACGGGTCAAGAGACATGAGAAAGAAAGGCAAGTATAGTGTGGCCGAATGAGATCTAAAACAAAAAAAAAAAAAAAACCAAGCTCTTTGGCTTGTGAGTCTAGATAAAATAGAAAATTCAGGAAGACTTCATATTCCCTTTTCCTTGAGAAGAGAACGAGTATCTATTTAAGAAGGGGGTCTTATCAAAGGGAAATAGAAAAGGCAGAGATATTTCTGCAATATAGTTCGGGGCTCTGCCGTATTAAACTCAAACATATAAACTCAAACATACGGGCTCTCCACCAGACACAAATTGAATCCAGAATTCTTGTCTGAGAATCTTCCATCTCACAAGGATCCTGATGCTGTAATGCAATGTATAATAGAACCTGCCAGAACCATCTTTTTTGATGCAAGTTCTGTTGGATGGCGATCTTGCATTTTGGATCTGCAGCAAAATGCAAAGCTTCAGCATACACACTGTACAGTAATGGAAGAATCTACCCCTAGTAGCAGTCCTCCTTTTGGTGAAGTTTCCTTTTACTCCCAACTTTATATCCTTCTTCCCCCAACAGTTAACACTTAGCCAGATAATTAAATCCTATGTAGTGAGAGTTCCATCATACAAACAAATTTTGTGCTCTCGTTCAGACCCCTTCTCATAAACCCCACCTTTAAATAGGAATTTAAATACATATGCATAAAGAAATTCAGCAACACCTCTTTGCCATTTGACAGGGTTTTACAGACTACCCTACCAACCCACCACCCCAAAGTTGCAAATAAATATTATCTATTTTCTTGGATCATTTTTTATCATGCCTTTATAGTTGCACACCTATTACTAGAGAATTCAATTCTGAGAAATTCCTGCTGTGAAATCTTTGGTATTGATCAGCGCCTTCACAGTAAATTTCAGAAGCGTCGTTTCAATAGGAAAGGATAGAAAAATAAATCACGTGAAAATTATAAGCGAGGGCCTGGGTGTCCTTAGACCAGACACTGAGGTATCTTGCCCTTTCAAAAGCTGATAAACAGAACCAGTTTTTTGAAAACCCATTTGCTTTAGAGCTGCAGTTATTTTCAATTATGTAATAAAAAGGTTCTGTCCAGGATAATGGATCCATAGTCACTATCCTAGCCCTGTTACTGTATATCAGTATATTGGCAAATGGAACATAACCCACAGCTTGGTAATATTGACACAAAAACCCACCAAGTCTAAATAATATAGGTTGAGTTATGAAAAAAAAAAAACACAGCTCAACCAAAGAAGGATGTATCACATTCTTTTACAAGTACCCAGGTTCACATTCTGCGGAGACTCCAGGAAAAAAAAAAACTCCGCAACAACTAGAAAAATCAGTTGTAAGGCTTGGTTATATAGCTAATAGCTTGTTTCTCACAGGCACGTTGAAGCTTTGCTCCATGGAATTCCTGAAGACTTTAGGACAATTGGGGATGCCTCAGCATATAACTGCCCTTTGATGATCTCAGAAACTAAGCAGGACTAGTTTGGACTTGGATGGGAGATTGCTTGGGAATCCCAGAGCAATAGGTTAGTCTGAGAATAAAAAAAAAAAAATACTAATCCCAGAAAAAGGCAATAGCAAATTACTGCTGTAACACTGCCAGAAACCTCTGCATGGATGCAGTCACCAGGAGTTAAACTCAACTTAAGGGAGTCTGAAAAATGATCCATTTTTGAGACCCGCCTGTAAAGCCCACTTGGGGCTTCAGCTTAAGGCTGATTCTCTGCAGGGCCCAGTTTAAATCTTCCGGCCAGCTGCAAAGCCACCTGTATCCAGCTTCCTTGTGCAGCATAAACGTGAATCCAGTATTCAGTTCAGCCAGAACGTGGGGTACGCGGCAATTGGGCTGCCTTCCAAGGCTCCAGGCAGAATCCTCCCTGCCAGGCAGAGATGCTTCTAAGTGAGTTTTATTAGGTGATTCTTCCTGCTGCAGCAGTCATCTGAAAAATGCAGAGTATAAAATTGGGGACTTAAATTATTTTCAGATCTGATTCACATACAGATGCACAATCCATATTCTGACCGAGGAAGGATGGTTTTGTTTCTTCTTTTTGCTGAAACCTGGAGTCCTGAGAAAACACGATCCTTTCCTTAGAGGGCTCATTCTAAGCCATACAGATACTGGCAAAAAAACACATTGGGTGGCTTTTGAACAAACTGGGTGTAGGGACTTACAGATTTACCGTAGCAATAGAAGCTGCCGTGAGCTTTGGCATTTTATTACATCTTTCCAGGAAATGGTGCAAAATAGCAGCTATTCAGGAGAGAGGCCCAAGGCTCCTGAGCAGCATCCACGGTCAGGGAATGGAAACCAACCAGAGATTTATGGATGTCAACTGGGGTCTCTTGGTGAAAAGGATCTATGGCAAGAGCCATAGCAAGAAGGAGTGTCAAGGGTTGTCCATTTTGAGAACAAATGGGGACCAGATAAATGCTGCTTTAACGGGGTTGGCTGGTTAGGTCACATGTCTCCTGTTGCCCCCCCCCCGTACAATTAACCCTGACAGCAAAACAGGGACTCTTCTCTGTCCTATTCTTCAGGGGGAACTGATCTTATTTTTAATCAACATCCCATACAGACTAATCAACTAGAAACAAATTCTGAAGGAGATGCCTCAAAGGATGCAGTAATATATTAGAAAGAAATCTAACGGATTTCCCAGGAAGAGGGAACATGTTTATTAATGGATCAGAAACAGCTTTGTATACACACACACACACACACACACACACACACACACACACACACACACGGACATTGCTGATGAATAGAAGGCAGAAGTTATGGAAAGATACTGCTATGTGTAGTATTTTTTTTAATCTTTATTTTTTTATTATAAGAAGATTACAAAAAACAAAAACCACAAAAACACCCACACAGCATCAGAATAGAAAAGATAGCCTACAGAAAAGGGCCATGCAATATTAAAAAGAATTAATAAACCACATGAAAATAAAACCCAAAACCAAGTCAATAAATAAAAGGAAAAAAAGGGCCCTTCCCCAAACTTTGTTAAGATTGTAACAAAACTTAACAAATCACAATATTAAACATCTAAAATATAGGTTAAATGTGTAAATATCACGGGTTTACAAAGGATAACTTGTGATAATATAGCATTAGCAACTACAGGAATATAAAAAAACTACTACCTAGAAATACCACTGTATTATTGTAAAATTTCATGAAATCTATTCCAGAGCAGAACATATTGCTTCATTTTTTGATTAGTTGAAAATATTGCCTTTTTCAGAACAGATAAATTACACCAAGAGCCAATCCTTAATGCCTAGAAAAATACCATTTCCCCCATTCCTCAATCTAATTCTTTTTGCCATTTCTCATGCCCAGTACAACTACAATTCCTCAAACATATTCATATTCTGGAGTTTGGAGTTATAATTCAGCACTCCATTAACTTCTTTAATGTTAGGATTTCCCCATAAATCCACATATGGACACTGACGTACTATTCTAAAAGAATACCAATAGTTCACAGGACCAAGTCATAGAGGTCAATGTAAAGTAAATGAAGTCTCTCAAGTCAAGCTTAACTTCTAGTAGCTTCATGGATATCTTCATCTAGTCTTGGCAACCATACAAAACTGGTAACAATTGCCTCTTTTTGCCAGGGCTTCCTGACTATCAGGTCCAATCTACACCCTGAGAGGCCATAATGATCTTCCAAACAAGTCCTAACTTTACCTAATTATACTTAGCTTTTCAGACCAGACAAGATTGGCCGTGTACTGCCAATAGATGGTGTTGTACTGAGAGGTTAGATAGAAATCAGGAAAAATATTTGGAATAGGTTTCAGGTAGAGTAGCACATTTCAGAATGAATTCCCCTCCATAACTGACTTAATAAATGTTGGCTTGCCTTAATAATAATAATAATAAAGTTGGAAGGGACCTTGGAGGTCATTTAGTCCAACCCCCTGCTCAGGTAGGAAACCCTATACCATTTCAGACAAATGGCTGTCCAGTCTCTTCTTAAAAACTTCCAGTATTGGAGCATTCACAGCTTCTGGAGGCAGGTTGTTCCACTGGTTAATTGTTCTAACTGTCAGGAAGTTTCTCCTTAGTTCTAGGTTGCTTCTCTCCTTGATTAGTTTCCATCCGTTGCTTCTTGTCTTGCCTTCAGGTGCTTTGGAGAATAACTTGACTCCCTCTTCTTTGTGGCAGCCCCTGAGATATTGGAATACTGCTATCATGTCCCCCCCTCGTCCTTCTCTTCATTAAACTAGACATATCCAATTCCAACAGCCTTTCCTTATATGCTTTAGCCTCCAGTCCCCTAATGATCTTTGTTGCTCTTCTCTGTACTCTTTCTAGAGTCTCAACATCTTTTTTACATCCTGGTACCAAAACTGGATGCAGTATTCCAAGTGTGGCCTTACCAAGGCATTGTAAAGTGGTATTAATAAGTCACGTGATCTTGATTCTATCCCTCTGTTAATGATAGTTAACCACAATTTGTTAGCTGTGGGAAGGGAGTTTCCATGCACACAGAGTCATAAATTGGGAAGGATCTTGAAGATCTTTTAGCCCAGAGGTTTCCAACTTTTGGGCACCAGGGACTGGTTCCGTGGAGAGAGGTTTTTCCGTGGATTGGGGAGTGGTGGTTTTGTGTGTTTCCTGCATCCCGTGGATGGGGCTTTGCTTGTTTATGCGGACCGGTTGCTGGCATGTCACTGCCCAGTACTGGTCCATGGATTGGGGGTTGGGGACCCCTGTTCTAGTATAATCCCCTGCCCAAAGCAGGGGTCCCCAAATCATCCCAGACAAATGGCTGTCCAAATTTTGTTTGGGAACCTCCAGAGATAATCTAAGAGTCAGGCTGTTCCAACTCCTTAATAGTTTTCATGGGCAGGAAATTCTTCCTTATTGTGAGCTTGGATCTCTCTAAAGCTTCTACCCTTCTCTGATCAAGTATGGAATTAGAATGTGTCTCCATATCACTAGGCTTTAGGCATCTAGAAAACAACAAAAAGTTTCACAGTTTATTAAGTTTAGGGCAATAGGAAGAATACCTGCCATTTTCAGTCAACCAGCATTGCTAAAAGCCCACACAGTTCTTCATATGGGGCTAAATTCAGTTCTATGCTTCATTCAGAATTTCAGCTCAGCAGCAGTGAACTTATAAACTCATTGACCTATATGCCCTAAATTACACAACCCCGCTTAAAGTTTAACAAATCCCACCTTTGTTGTTATTTTTGGTTTCCACTAAAACTAAAGATATCTTTTCTACTCTTCCTTCTGATACACAAGAATCCTGAGACAGCACAAGGCTGCACTATAGGCAAGGCATCTGCTAGGACGTGGACTTCTAGACATCTGTACGATTAATGATAAATATAGGGCCATTTTCTGACACCTCACACTAATGCTAATACAACACAATGTCAAAGGCACATAAGAACAGCGTGACCTATGAATCTAAAAGTGTCACAGTAATTCCAATAAAATGAAAAATCTGCAGTTTCTCTGTGTTTGTATGTATGAACAAAGTTGAAAAGCTTCCTTTATACAGATTCTTCAAGCTATATCACTGAAAAAGCAGCAGCCAAAAAAACCCCAAACATATGCCTGAACAGAAGAACAACAACAGCAAACAAACACTTCAAAATCAAATGATGTTTGGTTCAGGGTGAAGCTATTCATCTTCCTCAACCTTCTTTGGCAGCCATACTTTCTATCAGTTTTCCTCTGACTGGCCCCTTTCATATATATTGAGGCCGTAATTGCTAAAATTCCCAGTCAGCAGGGCCAGAAGTCATCCGAGAACTGTAGAAATAGTAGCCCCAAGAATTTGAGTGGGGTAGCCATTCCAGCTAGCTCTTTTGCAATTGACCCTTGTTTTTTCCTTGCATGGAAATTGTAAACATGTAAGGGTCAACATAGGAATAAAGGACAAATGAGGATCAAGAAGAGAGAAATCAAATAAAAACAAAACGGAGCAAGCCAACGGAACAAGTCCCTTTCTTTGCACATTCTTCTGATATCATCCTATTCTTTACAGTCACCAGCTTCTTTTCTAAATCTCAAACTTAAAATTACTTATTTCTTGATCGCAAAAGCCTCACTTGTTTTGCAATCGGCCACCATTCTCATTACTCTTTTGCTGGCCTCTGGCCTCCCTCCTTCAATTTTTCTTATATTGCCCTCCAGAAGACTGCTATATTCCCCTTGTGTTCTACACTGTTAATCCCTGCCCAAATTATTTTCCTGCTCTTTGGCCCAAGAAGGGCATCCTGAAGTCACAAGTATTGTCATAAACGGAGAGGGGTGAAAAAGCAGTTGTTCTCTAATGGAAGGAATGCTGGCTTCTTATGTGTTACAGCCAAACTTCTCTGGTGGTTGTGGAGCCCAGTATTTGAGTGAACATTTGAGTGAACAAAAAAGATCCACTTTTTTTTTTTCAATCCTGCTCTTCCCTGCAAAGGAAAAATGTTGCCTAAGGAGAATATAAAGGGATCGTAGTATGATGGTGATTGTTCCTTTCAAGATGGGAGAAGCCCATAGGGCCCATCTTTTTTTCCATGTGAATAGGTTTATACTGTAGATAATAATCTACTGCAGCATACTTTTCACTCTGCACTGCTTGAACTATTAATTCAGTCAGATCAACCTCTTGCATTTAGTACTTTAAATTGGTGCTGTGATTGGCTATGTATTATTGGTTAATATATTTCGGAAGATTTACAGCAACCATTGTGCAACCAAAGAATAACTCTGTGGATATTGCAAATTGCTAGAAATCTTTATCAAAACCCATCAGTATCTAGCATTGCTAAGGTTTCCACATAATGGTGTCCTTATTTATTTTTCTGTACTATCCTTCACATTCCATAAAATCATTTACTTAGATTACATGTGCTTCTGATTGCTGCTGAGTATTTCACTTGGCCAGCCCTGGTTTTACTCTTTATAATTTCTTTCCTGCAGAAAGCTGCAAAGAGAGCAAGATATAATGGTAAACTGCTTTTCACATCAAATATTCAGAGATCCCGTGTTTGCCTTCCCTTTGAAATGAGTATCTCTAACTTTCACATTTTAAGATGATATCAATTGGCTATTATACAAACCTTAAATACTGGAGTATTTTCAATTACACTGCAGAATTACTGCAGGACTATATTGTGGATAAGCACATTTAGAAAGGAATGAACCACTTGTTTTTCAGTGTCTGCAGCTTTCAATGTCTATTTTCAAACTGTATATTTTATCGTATTTTACATAATTCAAATATACTAGTTTCTCAAATGCCATGAATGCTGAACTGCAAAAGGATACATTCTGGTTTCATAACAATTTAATTCTACACCTTCCGACTTCATAAATAGGAAACGGAGACAACTGTTGTAAAACTTATATACAAGCACAGAAACTTTTGACTACTGAGGATCAGGATGTTCTTTCTGGTCTCTTTATTTCAATCAATTAGCATTTTGACGACTATGTTTTTCTCCAAACCTGAGAGGCAGCTTGAAAAATGAAGAGATTACGTTAGCACAAAATAGGGCAAAACACATCTATGCCCAAAGTTCCCATTTTTCCTTTTTCGGTTCCCATTGCAAGTCTATATATTATGTGACTAATTAAAGCTACCTCTAGCTCTGAGCATCTGCTTCTGGATCATAGGATAGGTAACCTTCAATTGGCCAGGGGCCAAGAAAGGGTAGCCTTCTCTCAAGACCACAAGGCACATAGTGTGATCTTGGCTAGAATGAGCATTTTTACTCATCACTCTAGGGGGCAGCCAGGACGTAGGACAGGTGGCTTCCCAGCAGGCAGGTTAACTTTTAGTGCAAATTACTTCTAGGTCAGCAGAAGGAAGCATAGAATTCAGCAGGTATTAGAGCTCCTTGGTGGAGGGGATGTGAGAGGTGGCAACATCTATGGGGAATCTCCAATCTAAAGGGTGCAATTTCTTCATGCAGTATAGGTTTTCTCTGGTTTCCTTGCCCTCCTTGATCAGCACAGAACACTGCACTGTCTTCTTTGCACAGACTATTTCCAGGAGTTTGCTATCATTTTTTTAGTTCCCATAATTATGGTTCACTGTGAGAAAAATGAAAGAAATAAGCTTCTATGCCCCTTCGTATTGCTTCTGTCTTTAATCCTAGCAAGTTGGTGAATGTCAGTGTAAAGAGGTTTCCTTTAAAGGATGTAGGCCCTTCAATATTTAAGAATCTACTTATCATGGTAGCAGCAGTAGTGATACTTGCCTTGGGAGCAGCACAGCCCGGGATATGGGAATTCTATGAATGTGCAAAAGCATGAAGAGACGTGGACATCAGCCTTTGAAGATTAGACATCCAAAGGGTGAACGGGGAAAGATGAACAGAATATAAAGAAGGACACTGCAGTCTCTAAGCCAAATATCAACACACAGCACCAACTCCTAAAAATGGCCTTTGCCTCATACAGGGCATAACTCCAGTTTTATCAGCAAGCTTTCTTACATCTTGAATTAAACCGATATCAACACAACATTCAGACTCAGCTGCTATAATTACAGTTGGAAACCACCCATCCTTTTCTTTTAAAGAAAGAAGAAACAATGTCGGTCAAAAGCAGCCACGTGTATATTATATTGGGGGAAGATGCTTCTTGTTCATCTCCCAGTTCCTCTATCGCTGACAATGTTTGTATGGACAGCATTCTATTTGTAATATAATAAGCTTTCTGTGGGATGAGATTGTGGGGAAAGCCGCCAATCCAGCTCACTCAGCATCAAGCTGAAAAGAGCAGCCAACCTGTTTGTCATAGATGGCAAACACAGAAGTCTTTATCACTGCATATTCAAGTTTAAATCAGCCAGACTAAGACTACTGTTTCTTGGTTGAAAAAATCCAGGCAGCCTCTGGATGTCAGCAACTTTTCTTCTTATGCTTTCCCTTGAAGGATGGCAAAACAAACTATGTGAATTCCAAAGAATATTTATAGTAGAATGTCCTATAGAGCTAGTTTTTCTTGAAACTTTTATATACCTCTGATTAAAGGTAGAAGACTATATTTATTTAAGAAAATTTGGACTATCTTTGATCTGAACCTTGTCAACATATTAATGTCACAAATGATTCAATCATTATGAATCCATAATTCCCCCCGCTCATTACTGGCACATCTCTGCTTGTTCTTCTTAGGCAGCAGAGTCCAGTAGGCTGCACATTCTAATGTGAAATGAATCAGTCCACAGAATGCCCTCCCAACAAAATAATACTTATTCACATTTTAAGTATTTATACCGATATCCATACATGCAGTGGCCAGCTTGCTGTATAAGCGCATCCGCAGAATCAAAATGACGCCCCCCCCCCAGACTGAATGCAGACAGAACTTGTTGTTATCTAGATTCACAGAGTTCTGACTGGCTTTCCTTTATGCCGATCACAAAGAAGCCTTCTTCTGCTCCCACTAAGTTTTCCAAATGTAAAATGATGCTGTAAGAATAAAGACATATTTGATACGTCTGCTTGAGGCACAGAGGGAAGATTTAAGCAGCAGCAATGCAATGCACTCCTCTAAAAAAGCTATGGAGCTTTTGAGAAGCAACAGTGGAGAGCAGCAGACATTCTGTTTCCCTTCCTGAGTTTTCAGGTAAATCCTAGGCTTTCAAGTTCTTCTTTGGCTTTAAGGTACCTTCTTATGCATGCTTATTAGGCAGTAACTCTTGTGGAATGAATTCATATCTTCTAATATCCTTAGAAGCGCCTTTGTTAACGGCACAGAAAGGGAGTTGGAAGCTATGATACAGATAGTCCACGACTTACAACTATTTGTTTAGTGCAGGGGTGTCAAACTTAATTTCACTGAGGGCCACATCAGCATTGCGGTTCCCCTTGGGGGCCTGGGTGGGTGTGGCCAGAGTGGGTACAGCCTACTGGGTGGGTGTGGATGGAGTGGGTGTGGCCTACTGGGTGGGTGTCACCAGTTCTATATCATTTGTGTCAAGGGTGCCTGTCAGGGCCTGGGCAGGAGTGGGACAGATCTGAGGGTCTCTGGCAGAAGGGGGTGGGACCGGGCAAGTGCCAAGGCATGGTCCACTGGGGCAAGTGCCAAGATGGCCACCACAAAATTGTACATTGGCTCCCGGCTGGCCTGGGCCAGGGTCAAGGCAGCGGGGGCCGTTCCCTCATTGTTTCCAGGATGGCTTCGTGGGCCACATGAAACCACTTTGCGGGCCACCATCTGGCCCCCGGGTCTTGTGTTTGACATGTCTGGTTTAGTGACTATTCAAAGTTACAGTGGCACTGGAAAAAGTAACTTACGACCATTGTTCACCTTTACAACCACTGCAGTATCTCCATGGTCACATGATCAAAATTCTTGGCAACTGGCATGTATTTATGATGTTTGCAGTGTCTTTTGTAACTTTTCTGACAAGGAAAATAAATGGGGAAGCCAGATTCACTTAATAACCTTGTTACTAACTTAATGATAGTGATTCACTTAACAACTATGGCAAAAAAAGTCATGAAATGGAGCAAAATTCACTTAACAACTGACTTGCTTAGCAACAGAAGTTTTCGGCTTAATTGTGGCTGTAGGCTGAGGACAATGTAGGCAGTTGCCTAACATCTCCTGCAAATGATTGTTCCACCATGTTATATGGATCCCAATCTTATGGTAAAGATGAAAAGAAAGGGTTGCTTCTCCAATTGATAAGGTCTCAAGAGATGGGTATGAATAATATATTTGATTGGGAACCATCCAGAGTTGGTTGCAAGACCAGCTATGTTTTAAATAATTAAATAAAATTATTATTTAATTTTATTGTGAAGAGAGTGAAGAGAACCCAGTTCACAGAAATGCTGTAGAAGATAAAATGAGGATTCCACTGTAAGGTACTTGGGTTGCAAATGGGAAATAGTTCAGTTGCTGGAATTGCTGTAATCCCATCTCTTTCTTTTTTAATTTTTCTATGAGGCAGAATGAAAATTGTGCTTAGGAAATTATACATAGAAAATTATGCCTTTCAGTTTTGGGCAGATTTCAAAACAAAACAAAACAAAAAACCCTGACATGAGGAAAACCTAAGTCCTAAACTGTTATCAAGAACCATATGCATTCCCCCAAACAGGCAGTAGCTCTTCAAAGGAAGCAGGAAAAGCTCTTTTCCTGCCCAGTCTAGAGAGGCCAAGCATTGAATGTGAGCACGTTAAATTTCCTCCCCCAAATCTCTACCTCTCCTTTCATAATATCTAATTACTTGGGGGGAGGGGGGGAGGTTATCACATACTTGTTATTATTAAATCTATATGAATAAATGAACACATTCATACTGGGTTGTTGTTGTTTTTTCAAATATCTGCATCATTTTCTTTAGACTGCTTAGCTCAAAAATCTTGTTTATCTACTGCTGCTATTCCTTACGGTTTCTTCTAATGATCAGGGAGCGCATAGGGAGTTGGTATGGATAAACTGTAATGGGAGACAGATGAAGAGGGTAGCAGAAACGTGAATGGGCCACTCCAAATGTAAAAGGAAAGGGATGTGAAGCCAAGGCTTATTTAAACAATAACAGAGTGAATGGCGTGGCAAGATGCTGATTATTTATGAGAGGAGCAACAAAATCTTGGTAGCCTTGTCACAAAAGCACCAGGCTTCCATGAATCCGGGAATATTGGCATTTGAGGTTCCGTGATCCTGAAAGCAGGAAGTCTGGACCTTCGGTGACTGCATCCTCTAAGTCAAACCTCACTGGGGAGACAGTACCCTTAGTAATCCTGCTTACGTTCCACATTAAGAAACAATCCAGTAAGATAAGAAGTCAGGATCCTGGCCAGACAGTTGCAGTTTCAGCTTTTAGTGGCTTCCCTTCCTTCATAGTAGAGAACAGAGACCATCAAGCTAAATACTACAAGACACAGTGTGAGATTACATCTAGCACTAGATGACACAAGTATTTCCTTCTCTGAGATTCAACAATGCTTCTGATCTAACCATTCTTACTTTTTGAATTTTTGTCCAAGTGGGTATAATCTGCTCTCAGTCCTCAGCCATTTGCTCCAGATTACCCCTGGTTGCATCCTTCATTTTCCACCACCAGGCCATAGTTTACTAGAAAGAGACATTGTTGGAATGTAGTGGAAGATTTTTTTTCTTCTTAAAGGAATGATTTGCAAGAAAAAAAAAACTTCCTTAAGTTTTATTTTTGTTAAAGCAGTATAAATGTTTAATTCACAAATCATGTAGTAATTCAACAGGGAGGGGAACAAAATGGATTTTCCCACATAGCTAAGAGTAACTTCATCTCTCATTAGTGGAAATATGAAAGCCAGTTAGCATTTCATAATTTAGGGTCTTTAGAATAGATCTATGCAAAGTTTCAGCTCTATGAAACCAAATTTCTCTTTCATTAAGTTTTGGATGCCTTTTTTTCCTTCTCTTGGCTAAATAAATGCTCATGGAGAAGAAAGAGGGTCTGCTTGCTTTTGTTTGGCTCAGTTCATACACAGGCATTAGGAAAAGGTCCATAAGGATAAATCTGTCAATGCAGAAGCATATAATTAATCCATAAGACATACGACCACCTGAATGGGGGTTAAGAGCAGAGATTAGACAGTCAGAAGCTAAATAAATAAACAAATCAAGACCCACTGCAGTGAAATAAAGCATTGTTACAGCTTGATCTTGTGCCTGTTTATTTAGTGAAATTTACTTGCAGTGGTAAGTGTTCAAAGTATTTCACCCGTAGCACTATAATCTTATTAAGAATTTCCAAATTAAATGCAGAGTTATGGGGATATCAAAAAGCATTTATTACTTGATAGCCTATAGCAATGGTGGCTAAACTCTAGCATGCTGATATGATGGGTCAGCCTACTTACACAGGCTGAGGTAGTATTAGATAGCTGCCATATGGATGTGCAGTACAGTATATTCAATGAGCATTATTAAAATTATGTTCTGCTCTCCCCTCCATTGCTGGTTCTCATTCCATTTAAGTAATAACGGGCTGCTACTAGAAATATGCAAAAAATAATACTAGCCTTAAATATCCCAATTAACAAGCTGCAGCTTCCTAGCAGTTTTAAGCAACCGCAAGTGCTTTTGAAAGATCTTTGAACCAAAACTGCCTTGTTTTATCTCACATTTATCTCCAATGAGATGCACAGAAGGATGCCCAGAAAAGCATACCATAGGTTTCGTTTAACTTGAAAGGCCAGGAACTGATAAAATGCTCTAAAAATGGATTAATGAAATCAAATTCTGAAGAAGGATGCATGCTTTGGCTTCCAGCATGATGCCATTTGGAGAACTGTATCCTGGGGTAGATTAACCCCCATCTGCCCATACATGGAAAGTCTGGCATCATGCTTTGAAGCAATCAGGTGCTGCCACTGTTGGAGACAGGATAATAGGTTGGATGGGTTTTAGGGAATGAATCAGGCAGGTAATTCCTATCTTCCTGATCTCAATAAAGCAAACAGATTTCCAGAGACAAGAGCCAGCTGGCTGCCTGTATTTCAGCTATCCAGGAATCCTAACTTTTCAAATAAGTGCTTTCATTTAAAGCACTGTGAGTTAGACACAGCTACCCTGAATTTTGTTTTATTCCCCCCCCCCCCATTGATGGACTATGGCTTTTGACATGAAAAGGCAAACTTCAAGGAAGCAAAAAGGTCCTTGAAAAAGTCCTGCTTTAGCAATATTCTACTCCTGTACATCATTTTTTACTACACAATGCCACAGAGAACAAGTTCATATTATAGCGCTAACCCATGATATAATCAAGGGCAAGCAGAATTCTCCCATTGTTCATCCTGAAATAGAAAACTTATACCTAATGCCAAACAATTTGGTGAAGCTCCTAACAGCTGCATGCAAGCACTCACAGCCGATTGCATGTTTCAGTGAATCTCTAACTGCTGAACAGATGCTGATACAATCTCTATATGATTTAAAGTTAAAACTGATATATCCCTGCACATTTGAATGCATTTTTACTTTTAGGTGCAATTGTGGATTTGGTTGATAACAAGAGTTTAGACACTCTTTCAGGCAGAACTTTATAACATCTATTTGGACAGAAATTACAGCTTCCAAATATTTTTTGAAACTATCTAGGAGTCTTTCTGTTATTACTTTCGTATTTTCCCCCCAATCCTTCCTATAGTATACTTATAGTTCAGAAATATTTTTAAATCTCCCAGTTTGAACTCTCCACACAGATTTTCATTACTATTCAGGACCCTGAAGACCATTCCAAAATCTTTTAGTAATATTATGTTGTCTTGGTAAAATAGCTAAATTTTTTTCAACTTCAATCTCTTCTCTGATTGTGAAGCTTCTAGGATATATTCATATCCTGGCTGAAAACATATAAGACTCGAAAAATAAAACCAGAAGTCAATGCTAGCAACCTGCTGAATAGTTTAGCTGACTCTGGAGTGGGATTCCATGGCTCTGTTGTAAAGCGTTATTATACTACAATGATCTGCATGAGGAAAAGTATATTTTTCTCTGACCTCATCACAAGGCCACTACCTATGGCATGTGAAGGAAAACTTGGATAAGTCTGAAACATTTTGGAACAAACTGCTTTAGAAGTGATGAAACAAAAATTGAGCTGTTCAGCCGCAACCACATTAAAAGAGAGGGAAAAGCAGTTGATGCAAAGAACACCTTGCTGTTATTCAGAGAATTATGTTTTGGGATACAGCCAATGCACAGGAAATACAGTGTCAGTGAAGGAAGAATGGATTCTACTAATCAACCGATCCTAGGAGCTAATGTCTCACAGTCAGGGAAGAAATTAAAGCTGAAAATAAGTTGAGAATTTCAGAAAGACAACAATCTGAAACTTACCTCTAAATTAACCATGAAGTACTTAGTGAAAGAAAGATAAAGATCTTGATATGATTCTCACAGTTCTCAGAACCATGAATACTCCAAGTATTACTAAACATCTGTACATGTACAGACTTATAGTTAATTACTCTAGTTCTGCAAGAAAAAGTGAGGAAAAAAGAATCCCAAAAGCAAAAATAGAAGGACTCTTATATGGCTACAAGAAATGTCTGGAAGCTGTTATTTCTGCCAAAGGAAATGTTACAAAGTATTGGATGGAAGGAGGTCCGAACTGCCACATTCTTTGCTTTCTCATGTTGAACCCATAAATAACTACATCTAAATATTAAGGGTGTATATTCACACTTCTACAAATGTGTTGTTTTAAACAGTACTATGTAGAGGCTGGGATAGAATAGAATAATAACTTTATCGTCACTTTGAATGTACACTAATTGGCATACATTAAAATGAAATTTCATTGCATACAGCTCTCAAAGGATCACTGCCTCCGATATACACTACATATATATGACATAAATAAATACAGAATTATGCATATACCCACATATATTATATGGCACTGGGAAACAATACAGTCTAGTTCGGATTAAGTATACATGTGCATGGCGAGAAAAATGAATCTTGTGAGTTTACCAGACAGATGGCATAGGGAACAAAGCTATTACAGAATTGGGTAGTCCTGCTAGAGATCTTACGTTCAATTAGGATTGCAGATAAATGAATCATGCAATTTCACTGGAGGGTCCCCAAACTTCTGCATGCAATAAATATGGTAATGTTCCACTATCTCCTGATATCCTCTCCTATGATATTAGCTGAGCGGGTACAAAACTTCACAGCTGCTATTAGGATAAAAAAATCAGAGAGCAGAGACAAGAAGGAATACCAAGAACATTGTACAAAAACGTGAAGGATTTCATGTCAAGGCAAGAGTTGGCCAACTGAACAGAAATAAGATGTTGCTTAATATTGGTTGTAAAATTGGTTGTAAGAAGTTGCTTAATATTGTACAGTAAAAGCAACAATTTTAAAAACAATGCATCAAAAAAAGAAAAGAACTACATTTAATGATTCGGTCTAAATCAGCACTGAATCAGTCCTTCAATTTCTGAGACACAATCTTAAATAATAATTATTGACTATTGATGAGGAACATGTATGATTCCATCAATCTAGGGCAGTGGTTCTCAACCCTTTTAATGCCGTGACCCCCAACCGGCCGTAAGTCGAGGACTACCCAACCGGTCATAAGTCGAGGACTACCCAACCAGTCATAAGTCGAGGACTTTCCCTGCCCGGGAGCGCCGCGTATGTGTGGTGCCGCCCCCTGCGCCAGCTGAG
Source organism: Crotalus tigris (assembly GCF_016545835.1). Lineage (NCBI taxonomy): Eukaryota > Metazoa > Chordata > Lepidosauria > Squamata > Viperidae > Crotalus > Crotalus tigris. The sequence continues at coordinate 6,025,392 of NW_024096469.1, forward strand.
GCGTAGCTGGCAAGCGGCAGAGACGGCGCAGGCTGACCACCAGCTGGGCCACCAGCTGGCCCAGCCCAAGGGAGGTAAGGCACCCGCCAGGCCCCACGCACACCAGCAACCCTCCCTGCGCCCGCCGGCCTCCCACCTCCCACCCCTGGCCCTCTTTTACTTACATTTTTAATAGTTGCTCATCAGGGAGGGGTGGAAACTTCCAGACAGCTCGCCTTCGCTGCAGATAACTTGCAGCACCGTTTGCAGAATGGGACTTTTGGCAGGCTCAGCAGGGCAGAGACAGCCTGGACATTTCCTATTGGCTTTTGAAAGCCAATAGAATTAGACTCTATTCAAGAGAGTCTATTCTATTGGCTTTCAAAAGCCAATAGAATAAAAGGGAGTAGCACAGCTAAGGAAAAGGGGGAAAAAATGGCAGACTGCGTTGTTTGGCGACCCCTGTGAAATGGTCATTCGACCCCAAGTGGGGTCCCGACCCACAGGTTGAGAACCGCTGATCTAGGGCCTATCATAGGTGCATTTTCAAATATGCAGACAATGGCTGTCTGGATAGTAGCCATGACACCAAGAAAAGAGGCAGCAAAGAAGCAAGCAAGCAGGTGAGATGAGCAAAGCAGAGAACCAAATAAAGGACAGAGTCATCTGTACAGGGTTCAAAAAAGTCAAGATGGTGTGTGCAACTAGAGTCTCATCCCTTTTTACATTTGTGCAATGCATGTTTTTTTAAAAAGGGCAGGGCTTTGATTGCACAGTTACCCATCATTTCATTCTGAGTCCCACACGAATGCCCTTGAGGAGCTGAGGAAGGTGGGTGCAAATGTGTAGTGAAGGTCTCCTCAAGGCACCTTACATGGAACAGACATACACACACAAAATCCTGGAAACAACTTTGGTTACAAATTTGGGGTGGTTAATTGGTAAAAGCTTCTAAACAGGGCTTTTTTTTGTCATAGAACGCCCAGAACGGAGTTCTGGAACCTTTTTTGGGATGGAACCTTGTAGGGTAGGCAAGGCGGGTTGTATGATATGTGTGAATTCCGGCACCTTTTTTTTTTTTAACAAAAAAAGCACTGCTTCTAAATGAGGAAAATAAGAGGAGGGCTGTGATGTTGGGGACAGGTAAGCTTTGCTCAAAGACACACTCATGTGTATAAAGTGGCAAGCTTGGCCCTTGACATTTTTATGCTGGATTATGCCTGCAGTTGATAACGTCACAGAAAGTGTTTAGCAGGTAACCGCTAACTTCAGCCACCATCAGCTGCACCACATTCCCAACTCTAATGCAGATTATGGGTTCAGCTGTTGAGAAAATAAAATATTTCTTTAAAAAACTGTTATCCTAATAAAGAGTGTCTTAATTACCTGCAATAAAGGCAAAACAACTGGGATATTTTGATAAGATCTCCTCTAACAACTAGAACCAGTGGACTTATTCTATTTCCTGCCTCTTTCTTTGCACTAAATAATCTGGAAAAGACCCTGTGATACAATCAGCAGAGTTCTTTGATCTTTGGTAATGAAATTAAATAAATACAGACAAATAATCAGTTTAGCAGCTTATTGCCTGCATTGAAGCAGCCTGTGAATAGCTATGAGTTTTGTAGAAAGTTTTATCTAAGTCTGCAGGAGATGGGAAAGGAGAGATATTAGTCAGTTCAGATGAATAATTGTATTCTGTCCTTTTCAATTAAATCATGCAAAGGCTCAATTTGGCTTTTGAACTTGGTAGCCTGTACATAGTTTAAAAAAAGCAGCAGATTTTCCAGGGCTTTACACTCTGTCTCCCAGGTATCTGGTTGACATATAGTTGACTTTCCTCATGTGGGGTCTACCTGCTTTTTGGATCTCTTGTTTTCAAAAAAAAAAAAAAATGTACTATCTGAATATCTTGTTATATGTTGGCATACAACTATAACAAAACTTTAACTTACACATATGCAGACATTATATAACTTTTCATATGCAGAGTCCTACTAGGAAAACCTGAGTGCATGGGTTTAGTATTTGAATTAATTGGAGAAAAAAAAAAGTTGAATCTATTGAAGGAGAGAAAATACTGCCTTTTTAGACTCAGCTGAGAGACTTCTTAGCTAGGTCACTGAGAACTGGGCCAGAGTAGGAGTCTTCTCAATGCATAATGAGAGAATGCAAAAAACTTTACTGCTTCTGAATAACAAAAGTATACAGAATTTTGCTATTCCTAAAAGTGCTTTGATATACCTACTCAGCATGATGGAAAACAATGGTTATTGCCACACTATTTCTGCCTCAAATTGCTATCTTTATTCAGAATATAGTATACCGAATGACAGAGTTGGAAGGGACCTTGGAGGTCTTCTAGTCCAACCCCCTGCTCAGGCAGGAAACCCTATACCATTTCAGACAAATGGTTGTCCAATCTCTTCCTAAAAACTTCCAGTGTTGGGAGCACCCACAACTTCTGGAGGCAAGTCATTCCACTGGTTAATTGTTCTAATTGTCAGGAAATATGACCTTAGTTCTAGGTTGCTTCTCTCCTTGGTTAATTTCCACCCATTGCTCCTTGTCCTGCCTTCAGGTGCTTTGGAGAATAGATTGACCCCTTCTTCTTTGTGGCAGTCCCTCAAATATTGGGATACTGCTCTCATGTCACTAGTCCTTTGCATTAAACCTTTAGAAAATTATGAGATTGCTGCTGAACCATGTTTTTTTTTTGTCTCCCAGGGTTTTTTAAAGTTTTATTTCTCATCAGATCTGATTTGTAGTGATTTTTCTTTAAAAAAGTAATATACAACTAGAGTGCTAATTAGTCTAAAACGGCAATGCAATATCAACAATAATTTTTTACCAAAACAGGAATTTAAGGCTAATAGCCCCAGGGTGCTGCTGGGAATACCAGGAATCTGGTTACAAAATGGCAACGAGTCTTCAAAAATCTGTGGAGATTCATTTCTGAACTTTTTTGTAGGCCAATTTCATACATTTCTGAAACTCTTGGAAGTGTCTTCAAGCTATTCATAACGAAAAAGACAAGCAGGAGACACAGAAACTGTGACTGACAGTTTTAACTTCAAGCCTGCAAATGATTCCATGATGGCTTTCAACCGGACTATCTTCTTTCTATTCCTAATCACTGTGCTCTTGGGAAGAGCATAGACAAAACTTAATTAGATGTTGTTTCAGTATTTTCAGATGACTGCCTATTGTGACCGTGTCTAACTCGCAGCAGCACTCGGGGCTTCCACAAATGGCTTGAAAACCATGAATACATAGAAGATTGCTTCCTACTGTGGCTTGTTCAATGGACAGCTGACATCAACCCTCTAGCGAGATATATGGAGCTTCCCAGAGACCCCATAACTCCAACATCAAAGGAAGACAAAACACATCTACAGTCTCTCTGTGTGCAGGTGTCCATATGTGTTTGGTAGGAAGAGCTGAGCTAGAGGAAGTCAGATAACAGAGCCAGGTTGTGGAGAATGTATTTTATCTAGCATTTTGGTCAGCAAACTTTAGAGTTCCAAAAGAAGAAGCTTAACTGCTTTTCTAAAGAAAAGGCAGTCAACAATAACTTCCTTTTTGTCCCTTGCTAGGAAGCAGTCTTCACTCATGGGGAACTGACTTCAGCTGCATGGAACTACGGTACCTCTTGTGGCCTAGAATCTACAAAATGGAAACCAGTAAAATGGATACACTTAGATAAATGTTGCCTCTGGGCGAGATGGGCAGCAATTAAGTCTAATAAATAAATAAAATAAATCAAGGAGAAATGTATTCCCATTATTAGGCAGGCACTGTATAAATGTTCCCTTTTACATACTTTGGTTCTGTATGATGCAGTAGTTTGAATGGAATTATTAGGTCTATTATCGAGTGACCAGATGGCTACTTTATAGGTCTAACTATTTTTCTTGGACTGCTGGAGATGACAGCAGAGAATATTCTGTAGTAGTAGCAATATCTATAGACAGGTCTTGACCACCTCTTACACCCACGGAAGTGAATAACCCAAAGTACAAGAGGCATCCATAGAAGTGGATATGTCTACTTTTAATATGTAATGCCTAAGGAACTTTGCTATCTTCCAAATAGCAGAATCACTTACCATGCCACAGCTGGTGAAGCCACTGCTTTCCTTACATTAGGGGACTTGGTCTGTCTAGGGCAGGGGTAGGCAACCTTGGCTCTTTTATGACTCATGGACGTCAACTCCCAGAATTCCTGAGTTAGCCATGCTAGATCAGGAATTCTAAGAGTTGAAGTCTACGAATCATAAAAGAGTCAAGGTTGCTACCCCTGGTCTAGGGGTTTGCTTGGCACTGTTAAAATGTCCCAGTGTGATACATTCTCTGCCCATAGACTAATGATTGTATTAAATATACCTTTTCCCTAACCCCTTTGTTTATAGGAAAGAAAAACTAATGGTACAATTGATACAAGTCTACCATGTATTTTAGGTAGATCCTAAACTTCCAAATAATACCAAGTACATTGCATGAGGTTAGATGGATTTGGATAGAAATCAATTAAGGGGATCTCCTGAGATCTGTAAAAGTTTAACTAGTGCAGTCCATTTTGTAGACTGTCTTGTCTGATTGGAAAACACATAAATTTATACCTACAGACAGTGTAACCAATTCTTTCACTCTCCTTGTTAAGGTTAGGCATACCAGGAATGTTGACTACCATGGAAAAATCATATTTGAGATTTGTCTGATGGTTCAAACGGAATGGATGAAGGGTTACATCTAAAGTAAGAAAATGGTGCATGGTTGACGGAAAAGACCCTAGAAAGAGTGCAGAGAAGAGCAATAAAGATTATAAGGGGTCTGGAGGCTAAATAGTATTACGAACAGCTAAGGAAACAAGGCATGTTTAGCCTAACTAAGAGAAGGCTTAGGGGAGACATACTAGCAGTCTTCTAATATTTGTAGGGCTATCACAAGGAAGAGGGTGTCAATTTATTTCCCATAGCAACTGGGGGCAGGGCATCAGAGGGAAATCCAACTTGGAAGTAAAGAAGAATTTCCTGATAATGAGACTGATTAATCAATGGGACAGCATACCTCCCAGAGTTGTGGGTGCTCCATCATTGGAGCTTTTCAAGAAAAAAAATGGATATCCTTGTTAAGCTTAAAAATGGAAGATGAACAATAATAAAGATAAAAGAAACAATGATAACATGGGTTAAAAACTTTGGGCACAACATAGAGTTAGAAAACTGGCAAAATCTTTGGGAAAGAAACAATAAAATAACAATGGCAACTGCATATAAAGAAAATCTGTATAAAATGTTTTACAGATGGCACTTACCACTGCCCAGACTAGTAAAAATGTTTAAAAATATGTTTAGCAATTGTTGGAAATGTAGGCAAAAACCAGGCACGTACTATCATCTTTGGTGGAAGTGCCCTAAAGCAAAAAAAAATTGGACAAAAATTCATACTTGGTTAGAAAAAAATGTTAAGAAAGCATGTAGACTTTAAACCAGAACTACTTGTATTAAGTATAATTTCAGGAAAATATGAGAAAGAAAATGTATTTTTAATGGTACATGTATTAACAGCAGCAAGAATTGCTTTTGCGCAGAATTGGGAAAAATGAAGAAACCTTCTGAAGATGATATAATAAAGAAAATACTGAAATGTGCAGAAATGAACAGACTCACATTGAAGATTAAAGAAAAGGAAGATATAGAGTATTTTCAAATTTGGGATGTATTTTACCAATGGCTGGAAAAATGGGGTAGAGATTAGGATTTTACTACATGTTATTAAAATAAGACCCAAACAACACATTGTTTGTTAAGCACTTATGAAATGTAAACATAAAAAATATGTATTATTTAAAAAAGAGAAAAAAATGGACATCCATTTGTCTAGGATGGTATAAGGGCTACTGCTTGGGGGGGGGTTGGACTAGAAGAATACTGAATAGCAGAGCTGGAAGGGGGGGTCTTTTAGTTCAACCCCCTGCTTAAGCAGACACTATACCAGCGGTTCTCAACCTATGGGTCGCGACCCCATTTGGGGTCGATCAACCATTTCACGGGGGTCGCCAAGCAAGGCTGTCTGCCATTTTTTCCCCTTTTCGGGTGGGTGCCTTACCTCCCTTGGGCTGGGCCAGCTGGTGGCCCAGCCAGTGGTCAGCCTGCTCCGTCTTTGCCGCTTGCCAGCTATGCCTCAGCCGACGCAGGGGGCGGCACCACGCATGCGCGGCATTCCCGGGCAGGGAAAGTCCTCGACTTATGACCAGTTGGGTATCCTTGACTTACAACCAGTTTAGTCCTTGACTTACGACCAGTTTAGCCCTCGACTTACGACTGGTTGGGGGTCGCAGCATTAAAAAGGTTGAGAACCACTGCTCTATACTATTCCAGAGAAATGCTGTCCAATCTCTTCTTAAAAACCTCCAGTGATGGAGCACCCCACAACTTTAAAGGTAAGCTGTTTCACTGATTAATTGATAAATTGATCTCCAAGGTCTCTTCCAGCCCTATGATTCTCTGAAAGTTATCCCTGTGTCAACTCTACAATGACCTGGCTGTAGCCATTTTTCTCTTCATTCTAGATTCCCACATAGAACGGAGGGAGGGGGGCTTGCCCAGGTGCTTCGCTAGTCAAAATAATTTTTTGTCCTTGGAAACCAAGGTCATCTACTGCTCCTGAGATCAGGGACTGGGCATTGTAAAAAAAGGCCCGCCAAATGAATACATTGGATAACGTAGTTGATTGCATAGTTTTGTAGGTGGGACATTATACTTTGTAACTGAGTAATTTTTAATTGGCAATTCAGACTTGGTTTCACTTTTGATCGTGCCGATACTGTGTAACTAATAAACATGTTCTTTGAGGAATTTTCAAGCCTTGGAGTTTATTCATCTTTGTCTGTCGAAACCATGATACCCTGAGGAAATTATGTAGTTTGAAAAGACCGCCTCTTAAAAACCTAGGAAAAACCAAACCCAGTACATCTGCATGCCTTTGAAGTATATTTGCTATGACTTCCCTCTCCAGTCCAGTTCACACAAGAATTCTGGGATTTTTGCTGATTCAGTCTCCATGCACTGCCTTCTAAATTATCCCTGGAAGAATTGCTGAGTCATCTGGTAAAGCTTTGTGGTGACCAACTGTCTTGAAAAGCTGATAGTTTTGGGAGGGAGACTGTCGCTGCTTCTGTCAGGGGAAAATGAATTTTTCTATGTCACTGAGAGAGTGAGCTGAGCTGAAGCCACCATTTGGAATGAAGATTCCTGGATTTCTCTTGTGAATCCAGAACAAGCTCCATTGCTGTTGAGGCCTGTTTTCTTTTATCTATTCTTCTTTCTTGAAGTGCCAGCATGAGAATCTACTTTCCTCAGTTCTACTAGATCAGGAAGAAGAGGGGAGACAGCAAGCATCTAGACACCGGGTAAAAGGAGAAGAATTAAGAATAAAAAAGTGGATGATGTTTCTTTATCCTAGAAGCTCTATGGAGGTGCAAATGTCCCCTCCTCTCAGCAGCTGTCCAAAAAGCCATTTCATCATACATGTGATCTCTGTCCATGAAAGGTTGTACGGTGTTGGCTATCTTCCAGTCCTTGATAGGGAAGGGCCTATCTATGACTTCCTTTCTTTGAGCAATAAAACAGACATCCCTGCATCTCCTCTGCTCTTCATTTCCCCTACACTAACTTTTCTTCCCCTCTCCAGATACTTCATTATTCTCCATTCCTTTTCCCACCATAACTGGAATGTGGGGAGAAGAGTTAATTATAGATGTAGTAGAAGGGAAGGCAGACCTGGGAGATGGAGTTAAATGCATCATTAGCAGAGTCATTGCATTCCCACAAGTGCTTTAAGTCCAATCCTTCCTCAATTTCACTGACCCTTATCAGGCGCCAATTACTGCTGAACTTTTGTTGACCAGATTCTTGGGTATAGACTTGAAGAAATCTATGCTGCAATCTAACTGGGCATCCTGAATCTTTGTGCTTGACAACGGGCCTACTTTCGCTGGTCACCATTGGAAGCCATCTTCATGTCATGAATTCCCATTGCCAGCCTGTGGTTGCTGAAGAGATGCTGTAAATACTTGCTGGCTGCCATTTCTGGCACATTTTAAGTTAGGAGAGTTCTCCTGCTTCTTTTAGAGTCACCAACAATCAATACTATATAGATGCCACAAGACTCTATCCTGATCCCACCTAGATGAACCCCTAATATTCAATGACTGGTGGGCAACAGGTCTATTGCTTGACCTTTTCACCATTCTTCTGACTTTCTCTCCCGTTCTTCCCTCCCTCCCTTCTTTCTTCCTCCCACTTTTTGGTGAATTAGCTCCACAGACTGCAGCTGACAAGATAGATCTCTCTGAAAAAGAAGAACAAAACCTGAGGGAGTTTTCATCCAAAGTACATGAAGGAACTTCTTTTTGCCTTCTTGATAGAAGAAAAGCAAATCCTATTCTGCCAGCTCTGTCAATCTGGGAAATGATGTTGTGTTATCTACTGTCTCCTCTTCACTATTGTGAGGACATTTCTTTTTCAAATAGGGAGCTCTTATTGCCACTAATTGAAATTATTCAGCAGTTCCTTTCCCCCCTCCCAACTAATTTCCTCTGGGAAGAAAAATGAGGGAAGGAATAAGGGGAAAATATGGGAGAGTTCCAAATGAACAATGATAGTTTCTGAGCCCCTTATATAATTACATCAATAAAGTGGGTTTATTATACAATAAAAGCTTTGTTTGGAAACATATTTAAAGTAAAACATTATGATGAGTTGGGGTCCATAAGGAGGGCCAGAGGGACCCCACCCATCTGAAACAGGTTGATGGTGCTCTAAGAGCTATACTGTATATCTTATTATATGTATCAAACTCTTTTAGCATAGAGCAGACAATCCACAATCAAGAAATGACAAATTGTCCTTCAGAAAGTGTATTTGTGTGTATATATTTTTAAAAAAATATGCTTAGTTTTTCTGAAAGCTTCTGCAATTCTTTAGATGTAGAGAGCTTAATATTTGGATTCTTCAGAAAGAAGATAAAGTCACACCAATCTGCATAAAATAAATTCTCCACTGTGTTTCTCTAATGATTTTAACTTAGGTTATCTTTTCCATAAAAACAGAGACAAATTGTAACTGTAATATCCCAGAGCTTTAATGAGCTCTCCTTTATAGCTATTTTAACTTGCCTTGCTGTTTTTCAAAAGAAAAAATAATAATTTTGCATCTTAAATTTTTATTCTCCACACTAGATAACTTTAGAACTCTATATTGTAATGTTTGCTTAATATGTTGTTCTGTTATCAATCCTACTTCTATAAAGCCTTCAGCCCAAAACTCCTGTATGAACCTACTAGACCAGGTAAATGCAAAAAACGCTCATTTATACTCACAATATCAAACTTTGTGTCATATAACATATGAAAGCCATCTTTCCATAACAGAGAGAAAAATAAAGCATTTTAGAGTCCCAACAAAGACAAAGTTGAAATGTATCCGTGATAGAAGTGGAAGAGTTCTTGATTTAGTTCTCTCTTTCAGATGTCAGAAAGAGAAAATAAAAGGGGATGTTTCTGGACAAAGAAGAAATTGACAAAAAGACACAGAGATAAGAGAGGTGACTAAAGGCCATTTTTGCCTATTTCCATAACCTTTGCTACCATCCTGCTCTTAACATTTTTCTCTCAAAAATGTGGTCCTCCATAGAAGTAATGATTCTCATCTTCGCTTAAAACATTCATTCAATATGAAATTTAGAACATTACTAGGCAACCCATGATTCATTGGGTCATTCCTTCAAAGATTTTTCTTAACTATTCAAACAAAATGTAAAGAACATGTAAAGAACAAGAAAAAAGTGAAGGAAACAATTGGTCCATTAGTGGGTGAAAGTGGCAAAAAGGTGACAAGCAACAGGGAGAAAGCAGAACTATTTAACTCGTTTTTCGCATCTGTCTTTACACAAAGGGAAAAAACAGACCAACCTATCAAAAATAGTGCCATAAAAAACAAAATAGAAATACAAGTTAAGATAGGCAAGAAAATGGTAAGTGAACACCTGTCCAGCCTAGATGAGTTCAAATCACCAGGACCAGATGGATTACACCCCAAGGTTCTCAAGGAACTGGCAGATGTGATCTCAGAACCACTGAACTATATTTTTCAAAGATCCTGGAGCACTGGGGAACTACCAGAGGATTGGAAAAGAGCTGATGTAGTTCCCATCTTCAAAAAAGGAAAAAAAAAGGACCCAGGAAATTACAGACCTATCAGCCTGACCTCAATACCTGGGAAGATTCTGGAAAAGATAATCAAACAATGAATCAGCGAACACCTACAGGCAAACAAACTTATTACTAAAAGCCAACACGGGTTTGTCAAAAACAGATCATGCCAGACAAATCTTATTGCATTCTTTGACCAAGAATGTGGACCAGAGGAATTTTGTGGATATAATTTACTTAGACTTCAGTAAGGCATTTGACAAAGTAGACCACAACCTACTACTTGATAAGATAGAAAAATGCGGGTTAGACAGCATCACCACCAGATGGATCCGTAGCTGGCTGGCCAGCCGTACTCAGCTTGTGGTCCTCAATGGAACCACATCTACATGGAGGGAAGTGTGTAGTGGGGTGCCCCGGGGCTCTGTTCTGGGCCCAGTGCTCTTCAACATCTTGATCAACGATCTGGACGAGGGGATAGATGGGGAGTTCATCAAATTTGCAGACGACACCAAGCTGGCAGCAATAGCCAACACTCCAGAAGACAGGCTTAGGATACAGGAGGATCTGGACAGACTTGAGCACTGGGCGCTAGTTAACAAAATGAAATTCAATGGTGAAAAAAGTAAGGTTCTACATTTAGGCAAGAGAAACCAAATGTACAGGTATAGTATAGGGGGTACCTTGCTCAATAGTAGTAACTGTGAGAGGGATCTCAGAGTCCTAGTGGACAATCATTTAAATATGAGCCAGCAGTGTGCTGCAGCTGCCAAAAAAGCAACACAGTGCTAGGCTGCATTAACAGAGGGATAGAATCAAGATCACGTGAAGTGTTAATACCACTTTACAATGCCTTGGTAAGGCCACACTTGGAATACTGCATCCAGTTTTGGTCACCACAATGTAAAAAAGATTTGAGACTCTAGAAAGAGTACAGAGAAGAGCAACAAAGATGATTAGGGGACTGGAGGCTAAAACATATAAGGAACGGTTGCTGGAATTGGGTATGTCTAGTTTAACGAAGAGAAGGACGAAGGGGGGACATGATAGCAGTATTCCAATATCTCAGGGGCTGCCACAAAGAAGAGGGAGTCAAGCTATTTTCCAAAGCGCCTGAAGGCAGGACAAGAAGCAACGGGTGGAAACTAACCAAGGAGAGAAGCAACCTAGAATAAGGAGAAACTTCCTGACAGTTAGAACAATTAACCAGTGGAACAACCTGCCTCCAGAAGCGGTAAATGCTCCAACACTGGAAGTTTTTAAGAAGAGACTGGACAGCCATTTGTCCAAAATGGTATAGGGTTTCTTGCCTGAGCAGGGGGTTGGACTAGATGACCTCCAAGGTCCCTTCTAACTTTATCATCATCATTATTATTAAAATGACAATGCGCAGGCAAAAAAAGTAGCTGGAATAACTTCCAACTTCCTGCTGGTTTCCCCATTGACTTTGCTTGTGGGAAGCAGGCAGGAAGCACTGGAAATCAGGATCACGTGACCACAACTAACTGTGGAGACACTGCAGCATCATAACTTTGCAAATACAACTGGTGTGAAGAGTCTTGACATTTCAGTAATATAGCAGTAATGGGCCCCAGGTTGTGTATGCATTGTTTAAATCAGGGGTGTCAAACTCGCTGCGTCACGTAATGTGTTGCAATGTATCATGACTTTTTTCCCCTTGCCAAAGCTGGGGTGGGTGCAGCTTCCACATAACGCACCTGGCCCCTGGTTTATTAAATTAACAGATTTGAAGTACCTTGATTCAAACACTTTTGCACAATGATGCACTTAAGATTACAAGCAGACAAAGATAGGAGAGTTTTAGTAATACAGACATCAATTCTACCAAATATTAAAACAGTTCATTGTTGTTTTCTCCACTATGAAGTGGTAAATTACCAAGGCAGTTGAAAATGAAGAGGGAGGCTGTCTGTCAATATTTTACTATCTTTTATACTCAAGTATATATATTTTTTGAACCCACACAACTACCAGGTAAGCTCAGAAAAAGATATAGCTCTTTTAAGGAACAGTTAACAGGCAGAACAATCTTACCCAAGCTGGACATGAAGCCCACTTTGGATCCAAATACTGCACGTCTCTATAGCAAAACAAACTGTGAGTTAATCAGAAATTGAACTATATAAATATCCTGTAATATCCCCTTTAGAATCAGAAATGATTTATTATATTGTTGTTCATTAATCATGCCATATTGTGGTTAAAAAAAAGAAACCATTAGCAATAAATGCTAGAAGGCGGAAGCTTCTACTTAAAGTTGCAAGAGACTCTTGCTGAATAGGATTTCTGAGTAAACAATATAGAAAAATATAGATCATGGGAACCCACATTGCCAGCTTAAAGCCACATTTTGAAGCAGTTGCCACCTGATTAAAAAAATGCCTACCTAGTTTAAAGCACTGCTGTTTGATTGCAAACTATTTCCCACGATCAAGTCCCTAAAGTATATAACAGAAAAAGCCATTCAAATTCATCTGACTATCCATTAAGGCACATCCACATAATATGTCACTGAACACTGTAACCCACAACTAAGAGCACAGGAACATGGTGTGTTCTTGGAAAAGCAAGGCAAGGCTCTTTTCTCCAGGGATAACTCTACACTAGAAATAAAAAGCTAGCTATGTGCAGAGCATGGCTCTAATTGTTTCAACAATGTTCAACTTCAACACTGTGGTAAAATGAGGACAACGGGCTTAAACCACCTATGAGAATGTACTGCATGTTGCAGAAACAGGACAGGCTCTTAAGTGAGAAAAGCTTGAACAAAAAAGAAAAAAAGAAAAGAAAGAAAGAAAATGCTGACCTTCCAAACAAGCTTTGGCCTATATGGGATTATCAAGAAACATTATTTATTTAGCAACACATACACAGCCTTTCAAAACAGACATCGGGAAGCATTGTGCTTGCTAGAAATGAATTTAGGGGAGAGAAATTCTGCAAGATTGTCCTGGGGTAGATAATGGTACTACACTGTATTATTTCTGAGATAAACGCTGCAACAATAGTCATGCATAGTCACCTCACATTGAATTATTTAGAGACATTTTGATACAAGGAGCAGATCCACATGAAACACTGTCTGTCACTCAGGCTTAGAACATGTCCTAACTCTTTCAACCTGTCTATTTTCTCCCCATATATTTTATTGCTGATCATACAATGGAAACAACTGGCATAATCTAGAGATGTTCTCTTCTCAGCTGTTAAGCCATAAAATGGGCTTGATCTTTTTCAGTGTGCTACAGGTATCCTCTAGACTGGATCCAACCATGACCAAAGCAACTGCTACAGAATCACTAATCATGAAATTCCCTGGTGGCACAGCAGTGAAAATGCAGTATTGCATTTTAATTCAGCCCACATTTGATCCTGATGGGGCTCAAGGTTGACTCAGCCTTCCATCCTTCCAAGGTCAGTGTTGTGTCCTGAGCCTGCTGAAGAAATGTTGAAAACTGTCCCGGGCAGACCAAAAGCTGCCCAGGACCAGACTGGCTGGCGCCGGCCTTGTGCACATGCATAAGGCGCGAAATAGCCAGATTCCTATTGGATGTTACTGCCCGGGTCCAGACACTATAAAAGACACTATAAACAGACACCACACATTATTTCCCCACATATACTGAGATGGTCTATTTTCCTGTCAGCATATGACTACACTCTAATTTACAAACTAGAAAGATATGGGCCATGCAGATGGCCTCAGCAGATTACCTCCAAAACAGATAGAGGCAGATCCTGCTCCTGCTACTAACATTCTCTCCATTCAGGAGTTGCCTGAATCTCCCCTCAATGCCAGAGACGTGGCTGCTGAAATTGCAACTGATCACACGCTTACATGTGTGCTGACATGGGTGTTGTCAGGATGGCCTGACACGTGTCCAAATACTGAGTTTCAAAGCTTCTGGCAAAGGAAGCATGAGCTTTCCAATTTCAAAGGGTGCCTGTTATGGGGTAGTAGGGTAGTCATCCCAGCCTCATTGAGGTCTAGAATCTTGCTCTCTCTGCATGAGGAACATCAAGGCATAGTAAGGATGAAAGCGCTTATGCGCAGCCATCTCTGGTGGCCAGGGCTCAATAAAGCCATCGAGGCCCAGGTGCACGGGTGCCAAGTGTGCCAACAGTCACAGCCTGAAATGTCTCAGGCCCCAGTACATAGGTAGGAGGAAACACAAGCCCCTTGGTCAAAGGTACATATAGATTACGCTGGGCCCTTTCAGGGGCAATTCTTCTTTCTCCTCGTTGACAGCCATTCCAAGTGGCTAGAGGTTGTTCCTGTTTCCTCCACTACTACTGCCAGGACCATCCAGGTGTTGAGGGGGATCTTCACCTCACATGGACTTCCAGATGTCCTGGTTTCAGATAATGGCCCCCAATTTACCTCTTTTGAGTTCCAGGCTTTTCTTCAAGCCAACTTGATCCGACATGCAACTTCTGCTCCATTCCACCCATCTTCCAACTGCCAAGCAGAGAGGATGGTGCGCACTACCAAAGATGCTCTCAAGAAACTCATTTATGGCAACTGGCATCACAGGTTAGCAGATTTCCTTCTTGCACACCGCACCACACCTTGCACAGCCACAGGGAAGAGCCCAGCAGAACTCCGCTGGGGTCGCCGCCTCATCACCAAACTGGACAGGTTGCACCCAGACCTGATGGCTTCACAGGTGTCACAGCCGCGGGCACCTAGGAGACTACAGATGGGCGATCCGATCTGGGCAAGGAACTATGGTCCTGGACACCTTTGGGTCACAGCAGTGGTTTGCAAGGTCTCTGGGCCGCTGTCATATGAAGTGGCCTTGGACGATGGGCGTGTCATCTGTCATCGACCAACTGCGCTGGAGGCTTCACAGCAACACTTCCACTCCTGGCTCTGCTCTGGGGGGGGGGGAGGGAGGAGGACCATAATCTTCATTCTGGATCACAGTCTCCCAGTCCCAGCAGTGTCTCACTCGCTGCTGAAAATATTCCTGTGGCAGATCAGGGGCATTCACAGGGGCAGTCACATACTTCAGATAGTGCTCCAGACAGAGAGTCGCACCGGGGGTATCCACACAATCCAACTACTGCCCTAGACAGGGAATCTCACTGGGGGCATATACACAGTTACTGCTCCAGAAAGGAAGTCTCCAGAAAGGGGGTTTGCCATAGAGGCGGCTCCTGACTCTGGCAACTCTGGCACATACACGAGGGCTATGGGGTACTGGGGCACTTCCGCCATTCAGGCCACTCCAGCTGCTGGTCTTGGGCTCGAGGGACAGTGCTCCCAAGAGGGGTCCATTGTAGACTTGGGGAATTCCACCCCTCCACTGGACTTGGGGAATTCCACCCCCCCCAAGGAACTCTGGCTTGGATTCAGAGGATCCAGCCAGTCAGCAGCTGGGTGGGTCACCTGGGTCCTTGGGGCATAAAAGTCCTGGTCTGCCTAGCCTGGCAGGTGCGCTGCCAGGCCAGCACACTCACCAGCCATCAGAAGGTCACAGCGGGCCAAGGGCCCACCTAAACATCTTGGGGACTATGTGAGGTTTCTGTCAATACAAAGGGAACCTTGCTAGTCCTTAATAGGATGTAATTCTAATATTAAGTAGGGGTGTTATCCCCAGGGTATTTTGTTGTATTTCTTTTATTAGGATTATTTTGTAAGAGTGCTCTGCCTTTGTGCAGGCTATTGTAAGTCCACTACTCCCAGTCCCTTGAACACATGTATCCGTGTTGTATATCCTTAGGTATGTTGTTTTATCTAGAGGGGAGGGGTGTTGTGTCCTGAGCCTGCTGAAGTATTCAACAAGCTCAGAAATGTTGCAAACGGTCCCGGGCAGACCAAACGCTGCCCAGGACCAGACTGCCTGGCACCGGCCTTGTGTGTATGCTCCAGGCGCGAAATAGCCAGATTCCTATTGGATGTTACTGTTCGGGATCCAGACACTATAAAAGGCCTGCGTGCCTTTTGCAGCTGCTGGTTGTAAGGAGAAGTCAATAAAGAAAGCTTTGCTGTTCACCATGCGTCTTCGTTTAATGCCTGCGACCCGAAAACACAAAAGTCAGTAAAATGAAGACCCAGAATGTAGGGGCAATATGCTGACATTGTAAACTGCCCAGAGAGTGCTATAAAGCACTATGGGACGGTATATAAGTCTAAGTGCTATTGCTATTGTTAAATTCCACCAGAAGCTTAGAAATAGGAGTCAATATGATGTTTATGCGGTCTGCTAATTCAACTGCCTGTGTGTATGGCCTCCTTCTCTAAGAATTGAAATGCCAGAGGAGAGCCTCGGGGCTGATGGCTTCATCTTTTTTCATGACTGGCAGTGTTGGTGATGGGGAAATTTAGCTTGCTTTAAAAATATATATAAAAAAGAAGAGATTTTTGTAACACATAGGGTGCTTTGTAATTATTTGGACATATAAGTCAGTTGCACTAATACCTGTTGCAGTTTGAAAAAAAAATACAACATAGTCATAGCTTAATTCTAAACCTTGTTGTTGCCAAATCAGTCTCCAGGGCCTGACCAAACCTGAGATTGTTGAGCCAATGAAGCAATTACAGTACCTCTTATTCTGGCCCAGCATCAGAGAACAGTGCAAGAGAAATGGAGGAAATTTTAGATTTTGATGACAATTACGCTATACCTCATTGCAATTATTCATGTAGCTTTCTGAAGTGCGTGGCCAGCTCCATTTAGCTAACTAAGGAAAGGCCTTACTCTCTGTTCACAGCTGTGGTTCACTTCTAATTGCTCTGGAGAAAGAATTTAAACCTAAGCACAACAATTAGAATTTTATCATTAAACCATCTCAATATAGAGATAAAGAGCTGTCAGGAATTCAAGTTGCCAATGAAACTTCATAATAAAATACAGCAAATCCTGGGGCTTTTAAATCCAGCCAAGCATGACTTAAATTAATGTTATAGCAACTATTTTTTTTAAAATGGACACATATACCAGTAAGTATGAGCTTCTTAAAGGAAATATTAAAGCAAGTGTGCTGCTATTTTTTAAAATGCACTACTCCTATGCAAAGACCACCTATGCAAAAATCTCAAAAACTGTGAGAATCAGCTTTCTCTGCCCAGTTCAACTTACAAGGCTGATACAAAAACAAATAAGCACACCAGTAAGAACACAAGAACACACACTTTTAAGCTGGAATATGGAAACGAACTACTTAATACAAATCATCCCTTGAGCCCAGTAACCCAGGCCCTCCCTAGATGTACGCTGTCTGATTCAGAAGAATTTCCAAGATCATTTTTTAAGTGTTTCAGCTCCTGTGATAATACAAAGTGGAAGATAGTTTTGATGCAAGCTCAGATTTGAAGAAAGTCAGGTGTGTTACGATTGGCAAGAACAAAACATTGGGTGCCAATCTCTTTTTCTTAGAAAATGATTTCCAGCCACCTATGAATAGTATTCTCCCAAACCTGCCACTATTCATTATGTGTCTACCAAGACAAAGAGGCTTTGCCCTTCCCAGACCTCTTCAAACATTCGCTATTACTATTCTTAATTGACACCACATGTTTATTGTCCAAACTCATTATCTCAGCCATCTACCCAACAAAAGGGTGAATCAAGCTCATATCTATGAAATGGTGCAGTAACGCAGTTGGTAATTATTATAGGTGGGAGGGGCATTTCTCAGTCTTTCCCCCCCTGTCAAATGTAACTTGGATATCTCAGGGCAAAATGTCTTCTAGAAAGGGTGGGCACCCTAGAACTTTTTTTTTTTTTTTTTGGTTTAACCAAACATACAAGCCCCATGGGAAAGTATTTATTCCATCTTAAGCAGATCCGTCAACACAGATTTCTTCAACCTGATGCCATTAGGTATTGGATTACAAATCTTGCCCTCCATGTCCCTTATGTAGCCAAGCAGAAACTATCACCACCCTTGCTACTTTATTAACTATTGTTTCCTCAGAAGGAGAATTCATCTGAATGGATACGCAGACAGCTTTGAGGCAAATGACATTAAGTCTTGCTTCTTGTCCGGCTCTAAAACTGCTACCCCAGTTGTGTGCCCCTGCCTCCTAATTGTATCTAAGATTTAGTTCCTGGGCCTCTGATGTGTAGGAGGAGTCCTGCAATACTGCAGGGCCAATTTAATCAATTGGTTAATTAATTGCCCTACTCAGCATACTATTCAGGATAGTGAATAGGCTTTTCCAAGAAACAGAAAGAGGGATTGTTGATTCTTGGCTATGGTTGTTACTGATGTAAATCCAAAATCAGGCATTAATGAGTTCTAAGATTGCTGATATCCTTATTCTTTTTTGAACAAAAGAATTCCTAAGAAATACTTGTTATTCCCAAATCAAGAGCAAGATTATACACACATATAGCATGCATATCTTAAAGCAGTTGGTAGGACTTCCAGGGAAAGAGTAGTGAACGGAAGACAGCTCCATTAAAAGTAGAATGAAGAGCCGGCAAGTGGATCAGCTCTTCAGGATTCCTCCCTGGACAAGAAGAGGACTTGGAATTGCCCACAAGTACTCCAGAGAGTCACTCCTTGTGAGGAGACCACAAGTCAGTGGTGTCTGATAGGTTTAGAGCTCCGGGAGACAAGGGAACAACCTTTTTGCCCAAACAGCAATTTGTGCTTTTATGCAAACAGGATTCGCATATTTCTTTTTCTAATCACTTTTGGAAATTACTTATTAACTGCTTTTCAGCTATTAGAAACCTTTGGAAAAACAAACTTTATAGCACAAATTTTTTAGGTGAGTTTCCTTCAATCCTTAGTGAAAGAAGTTTTCAATATAAGCTTAAGGATTTTAAAAAAATTATCCTTCCCCTTTGTTCCTCCTTCTTTTTGGAATAAACAGTAAAAGAGTGATTAGAATATTGTTTTTGCAAAGTTATAAAAGTTATACATGGACAAAGGTCAAGAAGGATTTGGAATACAATTCTGAAATTAATTATAAGAATCCTTTCCATGGGAAAATGCTGTTGTTTTGATTTTTTTTAATACGCTAGGATAGGATTTTAAAGAGTGGACACTAGAGGGAACCAGAAGGAACTAAACAATTAAAGAACAGATTCGACATATTAATACATATTGTATTTTATTAATATAAAATATATATTTAATATAAATATAAAATAGAATAAAATGCTTTAATATGGGATGTATTGAAATATATTTGTGAACAATGGAGCCAGAAGTTAATTTTAAGAATGTCTGCCTTTATAGACAGATTATCCTTAAACTATGTTATGGAAGAGGAACAAGTTTTATTGGACAAGATTGAGACTGACTTGAAAGTAGATTTAGAAGTAGCAGGCTTCAAAAATGATATAGAAAAACATGCTTTACTAGATACAAAAATTAAACAGGTTGATGTTTGGAAATAAATTTTATTTATTAAATTGATTGCTGTTCACCATGGGAGGTGGGGGGAGGTTATTGTTTTTTAAAATAGTTTTTATATTTGGTTTTTAATCTTTGTAAGCTGCCCAGAATCACTGAGAGTGAGTTGGATGGCCATATAAATTTTCTTAAATAAATAAATAAAATGGATATATAAATAACAAACAGAAAGATTGTCCTGGATAACTTTCCTATACTGGATTTACAAACGGAATCTGTTAAAGTTTTGAAGAATTTTGTTAAGAAAGAAAAAATGAAAGAAATCAGACTCTAGGACAGGGGTGTCAAACTGCCAGCCTGTGGGCCAGATGCGTCATGCCGAAACCACGCCCACCCCAGCTCCGGCAATGGGGAAAAAGTCGTGACATGTCATGTGATGAGTTTGACACCCCTGCTCTAGGACATTATTTGAAGGGATTAAAGCAGGGGTGTCAAACTGCCAGCCCGTGGGCCTGTTGCATCATGCAGAGGCCACGCCCACCCTAGCTCCAGCTATGCAAAAAAAGTTATGATACGTCGTGACACGTCATGTGGCACGGCGAGTTTGACACCTGTGGATTAAAGATAGTTAAAAGGTAAAGAAATTAATTTAAACTTGGTTTGTTTGATCAAGTTTAAAATATATTCATTGCCACCTCTGGTAACCCATAAGGAACTTTTGCAGATCGGGACTGAACAATGAGGTTTTAAGAATTTGGTTATAGATAAGAAATGAGATATGGGAAGACAAGATCATATGTTGTATTTTTAAAGACGGTGATATGATGCTAAAAATTGTTTATATACATGATGAAGGGGAAAGTCACTTCTTTATACATTTGTTTATACTTATGCTTCCTTTGTTTTCTATTTTTCTTTTTCTATTTATTTTTCAATTTTCACTTCCTAGTTTTTCTTTTTATTCTCTTTTTCTTAGTTTGTATCATTTTAATTGTAATGTTTAATAAAATTACTATTAAAAAAAGGCAGATATGTGGTTCATAATCAGTGCTGCAGGCACATAAACCACTGAGAATGGCTAGGGCAATAGGAAGTGACCTATGAGACTCATAACTAGACCCAAGCAACTTGTGGAAGAAGTTCTGACTATATTCAGAACTCTTGCATCTGTTGTGCATTCCAATAATTTAGTTATTTAATTTGTATCCTGCCTTTATTATTCACTCAAGGTGGTGAACACATCCAACACATATACCTTCCTTCTTCTATTTTCTTCACAACAACATCCCTGTGAGATGAATTGGGCTGAGAGAGAGAGTGACTGGCCCAAAGTCACCCAGCTGGTTTTCATGGCTAAGGCGAGACTTGAACTCACAATCTCTTGCTTTCTAACCTGGTGCCTTAACCAATAGACCAAACTGGCAGCTCTTTTTCACACAAAATGGCAGAAGCACACATGCATTCAACATGGGAGTGAGAACACAGAAGGGCCTATGCCTTTCCTTTAATAATAATAATAATAATAATAATAATAATAATAATAATAAAAAGATAAAGCCTGTTCTCTAAAGAGAGAATTACTCAGGACTTGCTGCACTCTATTGTTCAACAAGAAGACTTAAAGTTTAGCAATTCTTAGTCAATCTGCTGGTATCAGAAAACAGTCAATCACAGAGTGTTCTTATAGCAGACTTATTCGGAGAATTTGTGTAACTCACTATCCCCAAGTCACATTGTCTCTCACTCTATACTGGCCATTCATGCTTCTCCAACTATTTAGCAGATTTTACTGTGGCTCCTCCTAAGAACTGGCATTAGTTAAGTTTATGGGCTCTGGGGTGGACCAATTAAATTTAGAATAAGAAACCCACATTTTCCACAAGAATGTGTTAGAAGAAGAAAATAAGGTGACAACTTTCATCCAAAAAGAAAAAGAAAAGAAAGAAAAACACTGTTCGATTTTATTTAAAATGAAGTTGTACAATATGGGTAGGGAGCAAAGTACTGGTTCCAAGCAAAACACCTGGAACTGGTTTTCTTAGGAAACATTATCATATCTTTGGAGTGAGTTGAAGCAAGATGCTATTCCCAGCAGCATCTTGATTCACTCTCATTACGCACATACTGAAGCTTGAAGTATATTCCTGGTTATCAGAATGCTTTCTGTTAAAATTCACTAGTATTTTCTAGGTTAAAATTATGAAGTGTGAAAAACCAAGATTCTGACTGGTCAGCTATAATCCTGTTGCACTGCACCTTTCTTCCTGTTATAGCCCTTCACCCAAATGGTGCAGAAGGTAAAGCTAAACAGGCTTCCAGTTGACCCTGGCAATCTATGGCATGTGGATTTAAGTGCTGCAAATTTAGACATGATGCTCACAAAAATGGCAGAGAAGCCATAGGCTGCTATAAGATTCTGTTATCACTCCAATCTGCATTTACACCACATTCCTCTAGGATATCAGATGACGATGCACCTGTCATCCCAGTATATTTCACTTCAACTTAATATATCCAACTGGAGTTGGCTCTTTTCCTTGAAGACAGAGATTTACTACTTTAGCTGCCATCCCATGCAAGTTCAGTGAGCTCTGGATGGAGAAACAAGGAGACCAAAGAGCAGGCAGAACCATACTACATATTCAACTGGGACCCAGGCCTACAATGGCCTGTAAATGCAACACGTCCGTAGATGCTATCATCTTAGGAAGTTTTTATTTATTTATTTCCATGACAATAAATTAGACGAAGAAAATAGGGTGCTAACTTTCCTCCCCCCCCCCTCAAAAAAAGAAAAGAAAAATGGAGAAATATCTTCTGGGAAACAACATCAAAAGTATCATCAGATATTCAGTCAGGCAAATGGAATCAAGCGCTAAACCCACTGAAATTCACATGATCTAGAACAGGCAAGCAGAATCTAAATTCAGGGATCCACACCCACCCAGAAGAATAAGTCAGAGCAAAAGCTCCTACTTGGTAACATCATCCACCAAACAGCCTGCAAAACTCTGAAAGCGACCAACAGCACACAAATAATTCAACCGGGATTTACCCAACCCAAAGCAGGGACCTACCCAGAAATACATCATCATGCTGACAGCCAGGATGTCCACAGAGCCACGGAGAAGTGATCTGTCTCAGGTCGCTGGATATTTCCCCCACCCCTGGTCCTCTGTCCTGGGATGCCGACTGGGTTTTCCCCTTTCACAGGCACAGCCCTCTTGACAAAGGCTGCAGGCCGCTGTGTGCCTCAGAACCGGCCATGGGTATCCGATGTGCCAGCTTCGTGCAGGGATTGCAGAGAGGGACAGTAGGAGTGAGGTGTTCCAGGAGAGGAGTGAGGGAGCAACAATCAGTAGAGTAGGGTGGATTGAGCACAAACCCCCCTCCCGATGCTTAGAGGGAAAAGGTCAAGAAGCAGAACCCAAACCTGCTCTTGTCACAGGGCTGGAGTAGGGCTGGCTGGCAGCACAGGGCTGGCTGGTTGGCTGGCTCCCATCAGAGAAGAAGTACCTGTGCTTATGCAAAAGCAGATTAAATTGACAGGCTTGCTGGGGAGGTATGTGCAG
Organism: Crotalus tigris; assembly: GCF_016545835.1. Lineage (NCBI taxonomy): Eukaryota > Metazoa > Chordata > Lepidosauria > Squamata > Viperidae > Crotalus > Crotalus tigris. The sequence continues at coordinate 6,048,494 of NW_024096469.1, forward strand.
GGGCTGTGCTGTGGCGATGTGTGTGTGTGTGAGAGAGAGAAAGAGTAAGGGAAAGAGAGAGAAGAGAGAGAGAGAGAAGCGGGCAGGCATCTGGGAGCAGAAGCTCCCGCGGCTCTGACACTCTGCAGTGTATGTCCTGCCTCAGCACTTTCTAAGCTACCCTGTCAATAAGGGAACTGGCCGCTCATGTAATTAACCTGTGAGGTGCCAGCTTTCTCTGTCCTGGTGCTGAACCTCCAGGCATTTTTGCTGCTGTCTGCCCTCTCCCTATTCCTCCCAGTCGGCCTTGCCAGGATTAAGCAGTGCTAATGGTGACAGGCATCAGACAGTTTTGCAGGGTAGTCTGCCTCAGGCTCCACCAGAGAGTCCTGATTCGTTTCACTTAATTCCAGAGCTGCTATCAGACTCTCACTATGGCAATTGCAAGCAAAAGTCTGGGTTCTCCCTAGAATCCCACTGTACAAATACTGACTAGCTAAACATCTTGCCTTGTCCAGGATATGTTTGCTAAACATTAGGATGTTGTGTTCCAGTTGGATGGAGTTTTCAAGAGTTGCTTGACTACAAGAGGAGGCCAGATCTACCACCTGGAATATTTTGGGAATTGAAATAATGGCCAAGGAACAGAAGTAAGTTAACCATGTTTTCTTTTCACATTTATCACCCAATCAAAGCTAAGCAATGTAGTTTCTAGGCCAGGCATGTCCAACTGTCACCCACAGACCACATGCGGACCTGGACAGCTAGTAATATGGCCCCACAAGATCATAAAAAATAGTATAAAATAAAGGAAGTTTGTTATTTATATGCATTAACTATGCTGGCTCAAGAATTCTGGGAATTGAAGTCCACGAGTCATAAAAGAGCCAAGGTTGCCTACTCCTGATTAGATCCTTGCATGTCCACCAACTTTGAACTCCGATGCAATTTCAGGGGGGAATTCTTCCACATGAAGGTTATTTTGGGTGTGAAGGGAGCGGGAAGATGTCTATACTGTATTCCATTCACTGCATTTACATTATACAAATTTTGGTAAAAAAAAAAAAACCTAGCAAAGAATATGTGCTCAAAAGCAACCCGTCTTCTACTATGTCATCTACTTTTAGTATGTTTATAATCAAATGTTTCCCCAAATGAGAAAACAAGCTTCCTTGGGCTTGTTTTTAAACTTCTTTGGTAGGAAGGTGCAAAAGACATTGGAAGAATGAAAGCTCAGGAAACACCGTTTTTCAACTTCTCTCCATGGTCCAAGAGTTAAATTAGATGCAATAACATGCTCTAGACATTTTTCTCTCTTTTACTCCTTATTAAAAGTGACTGATGTGATTGTGTATTTTCCTATCCAACCTCACAACATTGGTTGTTGGTGGGGAGAAAATGAACACCAGGAAAACATAATAAAAAACATGAATATATAGAAGATTTAACCAGAAAAAGAGAGACAAAAAGAAACGAAACAGCGGCAACTATATCCATCCTGCAGCATTTAATTCCATTGGAAGAGTGGAATCATGTAATTCCAGTGTGCTCAGAATTTATTAGGTCACATCATTTGCGTAGAAGTGAAAGAACAAGCATGCAATTGGGGCAGTTGCCATGTCTTACAGCATGCACACCACTTTGCTGAGATTCTCAGGCTTATATTAAGACTAAAAGGAGTTAAGTCCTTCAACAAACACAGTAACACATGACTTGTCTGTTATATGTTTGGGCCTTCCATTCTTGTGGGATGCAACTACAGAAAAGGCAGTCCAAACTCTTATACATAAGCTGTCTCTTTCAGGGAGATGTTTAGTTATTGTAACTATGTTGTACTCCATAGAGTATTTGGCTCTTAGATTGCTGGATGAGTTTTAACAACTGGAGGCTAGAGAGTCCAAACGATTATGAATCTAAAATAGTTGAATCCAAGTGCCTTTATCTTTTAACAACAGGCTATGATTTCATTGAAAGCAATAGGATAGTATTCATCCAATTGAAAACTAAAGCTGATAATATGCCAAAATGAGGTCTACAAAATATTTAGCATCTATGCATATTTTGGAAATTTGGAGGAAAAGTAATCACAAGATCCAACTTCACCACTAAAGAGCTTAATCAAACTTGTACTGTATACATTTATAATATACTCAAAGTTTATAATTACCATAATTGCTGCAGCTGAATAAAACTCTTGTGTAGCAGTCACTTCAGTTTAGTGGATTAAGATCAGGATTGTATTAGTTTTTCCAGAAACTAAGGCATTCTTAATTCATTTAAATCATAGAACTATTGAATTGTGCAGGTCGTATAAGCTCCATATTGCATAACATGTTACAGCATTAAATCATGAAGCCAGAAGCTCTCAAATTCTGTGGAGACATAGCCTCTTAAACTGATAAATGAAACTGTGGAATATATCTGTGAATAAAACTAATGGTTTCATTGGGACTAAGGCTGGATCTGTAATAAAAGGACTGCCTATTTTTAACATTTACATTCCATTTATACATTGCATAAAAATAATCATAAAGCCTACCTTGCTTTTTTATAAAATAAAACTTTTGCATTGGAGATAAACAGTAAAACATTAAGATTCAAAACTGTTTTTTATGGAAAATATGAGTTTGTTTAACTTTATATAATTCCTGAAATCCTAAATTTTATTTTTGAGACATCCATTCACCCCTTTTTCCATGTTTATTTTAGACAATCGTTTAATTTTTCTAGCAACAACTGTAGAAAATCTTGATTTTGCTACTGGCTTCTCCAAGCAGTATGGGAGCAAAATTTGACACTGATCCAGCTTTGAATATAAATGCAATGCTGGAGCCCTGTGATATCACAATCTGACTTTTCTCTTCACTTGGTTTGAACAAAAGAACAATCAGCTTCTTGAGGCAAAATGGGAACAAGTTCCGAACGTGATCCTGCTTTGCATTACAGGCACATGAAAACCCACAACCATGCAAGAACACCCCATAGCTTTCCATTTTACTTTGGTCCAACAAAGTTGAAAGCCAGAACTACTTCCTGATGCAACTTTTGAACAACTCCTACACCCGGGAATTTCTACTAATCTTAGCCCTAAACTTTCAACCCAATGGTTGTGATCCTGCCCTGTGGAAAAAAAAACATACCAGGACTAATCCATGTTTTGCATGGCAGATTTTCATATCCTGGTAAACAGCTGTCATGCTTCTCCTTAATCTTCTCTTCTCATGACCACAGATAGCCAGTCCTTTTAAGCTTAGAGGACCGGGCTTTGCAGTTCCTTGCCATGCTGCTTGCTCTTTTGAAGATGCACTTTCATTTACCAGAAGTCTTCTTCAAATGTGGATTGATGCTACAGATGCAGCTATGTGATGCAGAGTGGAGCACACTAGTACTTCTCATGATCTGGAGTTTTTCTTAATGCAACTAAAATTTGTGTTTTATAGCAGCTCATAATCAGCTCATATTTGTAGTAATCCAATAATAAATCTAGGTATTTTAAAATGTTCTGATGCCAAGCTGGTTCTCTTTCAATTTCTTCGTCTGATATTTCATACATAAATATAGTTTATACTTATATTTGTTGAATTTCAATGTGTTTCAGTTAAGAATGTTATGCTAGAAGGCATACTCCAAAAAGTGTATCGGTCGGGAGAAAAATATTTTTATTAAAATTAAATGAAAAAGAAATACAAATATTATTATACCATGTAATAAATATTGCTCTGGTCTTATCATATAAAATTACAATTCAATATATTTTGAGATTGTGTATCATTATTCCAGCCTGCCAAAACCCTTTTGAGTTCTCAGTCCAATTTCTATAGCCTAGTATATAACTCTTTTAGTTCTGTGTCAGCTATGTTTTATTAAACATTGCCCCTTCACTTTCATTCAGATAATTTCTAAAATGTCTGAACTGCAGAAAGCAGTTGTGCACAAAGACCTATAATACTCCACTAAGTTGTCCCTCCTCTTTGATGTAAAGCCATCAGCGAACACATTCTGAGCATAGCTGCTCATCTCTTTGCAGACGAATACAAGCATATATTTGGACAAAGAGAGTTTTTGGGAAAAAAACATAATGAACATGGGGTGATAAATATAAGTCCTTAGTAAATCCCATTGCGTTCTATAGTCTCTTATGTCCAGTTAAATATTACAGGCTTTAGTTGTGTTGGAGACAAACCTTGGGGACAGTGACTTTTTTCTCCTTTCTGTTGAAGGAAAAAAACAAACAAAGAAAGAAAGAAAACAGAAAAAAAATAGGTGACACTGAGGAGTTCTATGACAAATACAGATAGTCCTTGACTTACAACAGTTCATTTAGTGACCGTTTGAAATTACAACGGCACTGAAAAAAAGTGACTTCTGACTGTTTTTCACATGACTTGTATTTATGATGGTGGCAGTGTCCCGGGGTCCTGTGATCACCTTCTGTGACCTTCTGACAAGCAAAGTTAATGGGGAGGCCAGATTCACTTAACAACCTTGTTATTAACTTAACTGCAGTGATTCACTTAACAACTGTGGCAAGAAAAGTTGTAAAATGGGGCAAAACTCAACAAATATTTCACTAAGCAACAGCAATTTTGGGCTCAATTGTGATCGTAGGTCGAGGACTACCTGTAACAAGAGGCGTTAAGTGAAACATCAAGGATAAAGTATTATTAGTAAGTAACTGAGAAATGAAGGAACCTGGAATTACAGGAAGCTTTGAACTGAGTAAGTACAGTAACACAAGAAATGGTTTAATATAATTTTGCAAAAAAAAAAAAACAAACAACCTACTTATTGTGAACAACTGCTTCAGCCAATACAAATTTATATTCTGTACATGGATGTTGTTAGATGTCTAGCATTAGAATCAAATGGAGGAAACAGAAGATGGAGGACTAGTCAAGTATCTAATGAACCGGGATACTTTCAGATGTAGATTGTGGAACAGATCCTGAATTATTTGTATCAAATGCATAGGTTAAATTTCAATAATAAAAGAATAGATTCAGTTTCTTACACTAGTTTTACACTTACCTTATGTGAAAGAAAAACTGAAAAGCCATGAGAAGAGATGAGACATCATGAAAACTGAAATAGAAAAAAATATTTTCCAAATTTCAAAGAGGAAAAGATCTAAGTGCTTTTCAAAACAAGTTATCACGATAGCCAAGGAAAGACAGAAGATGAAAGCCTTGTGCAACAGTGACTGAACGCAGATTTTCAACATCAAGCAAGAAAGGACAATGTAAGATATCTCAATCAAGAATGTCAGCAGCCAGAAGAAAAGAAAAATGAGAGATGTTTTTAAGGAGGTCATCGAGCTGTGTGTTACTAAGATAGGAATATTCAAGATTATCATGGAAGAGATCTAACAGAAGCAAATACGATTAAATGAAGATGGAAAGGCTATACTGTAAAATCTCCTTCACAAACAGGATTATAGAATTATAAAAAAAAAAGTTGGAGAGGTTTAACAAGCAATACACCAGCAATCAAAAAGTAAAGCATCAGGCATAGATCCAACAATTGGGTCTAAAATTGCAGAAAAGAAAGATAAAGAGTTAACAGCTGCATATCAGCAAATATGGAACAACACTGTGTAACCTAGAGATAGGAAAAGCTTGGAGTATATATCTAACACTGAAGAAAAGTAATGCAAGAGAATGTGCAAATGAGTGAAATTTTTGCACCAATTTCTTAAATACAATGTTTGTTTTAAGTTCCTACAAAACCCCCAGAGCCATCAGTGGAGGGATAAATGATAACTGAACAGGCAGTTTTCAGAAAAGGGGCACAAGATCAGTTAGCTAATGTAATATGGATAATGGAGAGAACAAGAGAATATAAGCTTTACCTTTGCTTTATCGACTGCAGCAAGGCCTTTGACTATGTGGATTATGCCAGAATGTGGAATATATTAAGGCTAATGGATGAGCCAGAACATGGGGTTATTCTTTATAAAGAAACCTTGTACAATGGATAAGAAGCTACTGAGTTTGAGAGGGAGTAAGAAAAGGATGCATATTATTCCCACATCTATCAAACCTGTACAGTAAATAGCTTACAACAGGGGTTCCCAATCCCCCATCCATGGACCAGCACCGGTCTGCGGCATGCCAAAACCGGGCCATGCAAACAAGCAAAGCCCCATCCATGGGATGCAGGCAGCACATGAAACCATGCCCCTTCTGTGGAAAAACCTCTCTCCACAGAACCGGTCCCTGGTGTCCAAAAGGTTGGGGGCCACTGGGTTACAAGCATGGCAGGGTTTGACAAAATCCGGACAGCTAGAATTAACATAAAGAGCTGAAACACTAACAGTGTGAGATATGCATTGTAGGAGGAGAGCTGTGTAAGTCTATGATAGCCCAAAATCAGGAAGAGGGCTGTAGCTCCTTTTCAGACTGACACATTTGATTAAAAGGCATGAATGTTCATGAGTTACAGCTTATTTCATCAGAGGCCTCCATGCATGTTATCTTGAGAATGGGCTATCAGGCTCCTGATTTCTGAGATATACAGAAGTCACCTTAGAAAATCATCAGAATAGAGCTGGAAGGGACCTTGGAGATCTTCTAGTCCAACCCCCTGCTCAAGCAGGAAACCTTATACCATTTCAGACAACTGACTGCCCAGTCTCTTCTTAAAAACCTCCAGTGATGAAGCACCCACAATTTCCGACAGCAGGGTTTTCCACTGGTTAATTGTTCTCAGTGTTAGCAAGTTTCTCCTTAATTCGAGGTTGCTTCTCTCCTTGATTAGTTTCCATCCATTGTTTCTTGTCATGCCTTCTGGTGCTTTGGAAAATAAGTTGACCCCCTCCTCTTTCAAATACTCTCAAAGTATTTGTAAAAATTTCAACATTTCAAAGTTCATTATGAAACAAAAAATGGAAAGTGGCAAATCTGGTCTAGTGTTCAGTATGAAGAAGACAACATTAACATCGAGCAATATGCTAACCGAACATCCAGTTGTTGGCAAAGTGAAGTTGGCAGATATTTTTTTATTTTCTGGGGTTCAAGAATAAAGATGTACAGGGGGGTCAGAGAAGTAAAGAGATTAATTCTACAGAGGAAGGCAATAAAAAATTTAGACAAGACTGTGAAGGATAAAGCTATCCAGCTATCTTCTGGAAAAGCTACACATTTTTACTAGAGGCAGGTCAGGTTGATGCGTGTTTGTCTGTGTAATCCTTAGGAACTGAACTCAACCTGATGGCATCCAAATAAATATCAGCCACAGCCATAATACAGGACAGTTTAAAAGGATTATGGAGACAACGTAGACAAAGTGCTTTGAACGTTTAAAAGTGCTAGATAAACTGAGCATTATTATTGCTAGCTACTACTGCTTTCTCAAGCTTTTAGCTTCAGTTCCTGGCTCTGGCATGTGGGCATAATAGATAAGATTTAGCAGATGGCATTTCACCAAATGCTCTTGTCTTTTGAGATTGAAGATGAACCTATGTGGAATTTTCTCCTGTGTGAGTCTAATAGAGAACAATGACCTTGTCAGCTATTTTTATGCTTTTCTTAAGTGAATTCCTATCTGAGGAAAGCAAAATGTCTCTTAGGCGCCCACTTGGTAAAAGGCTTTCCAAGTGTACACCTGCTTGGCATAGTCTCCCTCTCCAAACATTTAGAAAAGGGAATGAGGAAAGCTGTGGTACCTTTGGAATCACAAGCCTTTTCTTCCCCTCCCCTGCCCACGCCCCCCCTCCGGTTTGGCCTCTTTAAGAAAAGAGTGTGGCGGAAGAAATAAAATCAATTATTGTTATGGCAAACGCACCCACAGTCAATACCATTTGCTCACTGACTGGCAACATCCTTTCTGAAAATGTGTTATTATCTTCCTAGGACTTTCCAGAAAGTTGCCTACATTTTGAAAACAGAATGACATTTTGGTCCACCCATTTCACTAGCACTGTTTCTTTATGCATGCATAAGTGAACTAAAGAAACAGTGCTAGTGAAATGGGTGGACCGAAATATTCTGCTTGTGTTTGTTTCTCAGGTTTTATGCTTCTGACTTTTCTGTGTTAGGCCTTAGAGTGATAGTTTAGTTTCCCAAATATCCTCTTAAGAGGGTAAATTTTAATCTAGCCTTTCCCAACCTAACTGGGAATTCAGAAAACTCCATTCCACTCCATCTGGAGGCACACTTGTAGAAGGAAACCTCTGGAGTAGTTCATTTAGATAACCAGAAGATACCATCTTTGTTTTTGTAATAAAAGCTTTAGCTTTACCACTACCATAAGCCAAGCCAACATTACTTGAAGGAAGCCTCTGCATTGCTATTCCTGCTAAAAACTCTAGTTCTGTACAGGCTTTGCAAAAATGCTGATTCTTGTCAGACTGCCACTCTTTATGAGTTCTGTTTGAAACTGTTTATTAAACTTATCCAAGGGGTGCAAGGCTGGGGCAACAGGAGAGTTTCAGAACTGCAGGAAGATATATAAATCTCACGGCTGAGGAATACTAACAAAGTTCTCTGCACCCCAGGTGTTTTAACCCGACTGCTTGTAACCCTTGAAATGCTGTAAACATTTTGTAGCAGAAGAGAAGGAATGATTTTTTAAAAAGATCTTTTTTAAAAGATAGGATTGCATAGAGCCCCATATCATTTGTACTTGCTAGCCAGCAACTCCCGAGTACCAAGGGTTTGCCCCCAAAGCCAGGACTATATTCACGGGAAACCTTCTTCATCAGTTGCTGCAAAGGAGAGCTCTATTCCAAGCACAGACATTCCTTCCCCTCCTTACTTCTTGCATACACAGCCTCCACCACCTTTTATGGATTCCCGGGTGCTCTGACTGTGTGACATGCAGTATGGAGATCAATTATGGAAATTCCTGCCTCTGTGAACCCAATTCAGGGAGAATCACAGCTCATTAGGCCAGAGTTTGCTTCCATTAATGCCATGATGATATCCACCTCCTCCACTGTGGTTTCCCTGGAAATTGCCCAGAAAACTCTCTATAAGCTTAATAGTCACAGGATCGCCCACAGCTCAAGGGAAAGAAACTATGCGCTCCCCAGGAAGCATGGTCTGTCCTCCGCCTGATAAAAGCACATATTTAATGTAGACTCCAGAGCCCTCCTGGCTGAAGCACAACAGTCATTTCTATCCCACAGGGCTGCTGGCCTCAAGACGGTAGTCACCTCCCTGGGGACTAGTTGGGAATACTCACAGCAGGATATGTTTGTGGGCCCAGACATGTTGATAACTCTCTCAGGGAATAAATAACAATCATGATAATAGAAACCAACGAGCTGATGATGCCAGGAATATGTTCATTACTATGTCCTCTTGCTTGCCCATGAAGGCACCTTACTAACTCAAGGGCCAACTGTTCTTTGAGAAATTTATCTGCCAGAATAGCTTACATGAGGTGTAGAGCATGACAGAGAATGACATTATCTGAGCAGGCAAAATGCAGACTCGCCCTATGTTTTCATTTACTGTCACAAAAGAATGTCAGTCAGGAAGCCATGGTTCAGAATAAAAGATAAAGATTTCCCCTGTACAGTCGTGTCCGACTCTAGGGGGAAGTGCTCAACTCTGTTTCTTAGCCAAGGGAGCCAATGTTGTCCAAAGACACTTCTGTGGTCATGTGATCTGCATGACTATACGCTGAGGCACACAGAACAGTGTTACCTTCCCACCAAAGTGGTACCTATTTATCTACTTGCATTTGCAAGCGTTCAAACTGCTGGCGGGGGCAGGAGCTGGGGAAACTAACGGGAGCTCACCCTGTCGTGCAGCAGTTGGGTCTCAAACATGGACTGTTAGTTTTCAAGCTGACAAGCTCAGCGTCTTTAACTGCTGAGCCACCTCGATCCTGAACTCAGAATACCACTACTCAAAGCAATCATAACCACAGAAAAAAGCACAGAAAGAAAACCACTTGAGTCAAGAATCATACATACATACACTTATAATTGAAATAAGGAATTCAATTTTCTACACAATTCAGAGTATAATGGTCAGGGATGAACATGTCAGCTTCCAAGGGGGTTGCCACTTAAAGACCTCATCACTCCCTTATGGATGTTGGCTAACTGCTTCCCTGGAGATGCTGATCTCTTCATCCATTTAATTATTTATTTTATGTTATTTCTAAATAGTTTCCCAGCACTCTGGATTTACAATGGTGATTTGATGGACAGAATACTAGATAGGATAATGGGTTACTGCCTGTAATTACAATCCTCTGAGTGGTCATATATTTACATATGGGTAAACTTCATACTTTTAATCTGGAAGAGAGTCTCATAAAATGACTGAAAAAAGTATCATTCTTCCAAAGAAGAATGCATTTCTCTGGAGATGTAGATCCAGTTTGTAGAGGCTGGATGAAGTTGAAGGAAAGACGCTATATAGTTACCCAGCATAGGAATACCTTACACCTTAAAGTATGGTAAGCAGCACTGCTCTTGTGGAGTCAACACAAATGAATGAAGGCATGGCTCTTTGGCTATACCTTACAAAAAACTAAAGGGCTGCCACTCCCCACTCAGCGAAACTCATTTTTAGAAGGTCTTAGAAAGTCAGGAATAAATGTTGGTCCTAGTAAAACAGTACCATGACATTTAAGTATACAGTGAGAGCATGACAGACATCCAAAGAATGAAGAACTTCCCTGTGGGTCTTGAGAGACTTGGAAAAATGATAGGTAATATAATGCATGGATTCAAACAGAAAGCCCTGATTGACTTTGGAAAAAGAAATGTATTTGGACAAAGGTCTACTTTGCCCTATGAAAAATGAAGAGAATCTCAACAAGCTGACCTTATAATTACTTCCCATGACAGGATGTAAATTGGGGCAATAAGCATAGATTCAAAGTTTCAATATTAACCTAGAAAGAATAAGGGAAGCAACAGGGTTGGAGATGTACCAGGCTCCTCACAAAATGCCTTATTAGCAGGTTGGAAAGAGAAATATTTCTCAGTGAAAGAAAAAGAGAAGTGATGTCTACAACCTTTGTTGAAAAGAGAGCTGTTTGAAGCACAGGGAGAAATCCAGAATGTGAAGGACTTGATGTTGTAGGGAATTAGTGTTGTTTCTGGACAGTATTCAAAAAATTCTTATGCCGCTGCATAGGATGGCTCCCACAAAGCTAAAATAATCTTTTCCGTTTTATCCCCGAGAGGCTCAGGAATTGAATCTTCCAAGCTATAAGGCAGAAGGTTTGATAGAAGACTTGTCCCATGTGGGTGGTGAGTAAGCTGAGATGGCTCAGAAGGCAGAGATGCTTTCAGTGCATGGGACAGAGTACTGGATGAATCATAGATGCTGCAGCCACTAAGGTATGATGAAAATGCAGTTATTTAAGTGTCTGTTGATATTTGCTGGGACTCTACCCATCAGGGGAATGAAAAGAACCATATAAAACAGGGGTCAATTTTTTTTAAAAAAAGGAAAGCATCACTGAAAGACCAGCAGTCTATCTTGCCCCTGCTGTAAAAGCTTAAGCACATGGCAAAATGTTCTATCTTAAGGATGCCCAATGGTGTCTGATAAAGGCCATCCCCGATGGGTACAATCTCAATTCATGAGTGCCATTCTGATATTGCTGAGCTGGTCAGTGAGGATGTTGTCTCTTTCAGGCAGATGGATTGCCAGGGCCAAGATGAAATGATGGATGACCGCTGCCAAATCTGTCATGCAAGGTACAGTGGTGGTATTTATCATTGCCCTATGAACTAGAGCTAGATAAGAGAAGAAAATGATACCTGGTAGGTAGAAGAACGTGACAATGGATGACATACTTTTAGAAAATAGAAAAACCTAAGGTAGGGTACAAAAGATCAGTGAAAGCATGCTTCCTGAAAATCTACAATGTAAGCTTCAACCCAATTACCCAAGAGGGGAAGAATGGAGGCAACTGGTATCATATTGGCATAATGTCTAGAGACATTAAAACTGGATAGGTAAGTCAAATAAAAAAAATGGGAGCCCAATCCTCAGGAGGTACGCTCTCAATACCTCTTACTTAGAAAAGAAGGGAAACCTCTTGACTTTGATTTATTTTTGAAATTGACCTAAAGGTTTGGGGTGGTTTTAATCCAGAATGAAGTGTGGAAGAATAAAAAAAATCCATACATAATAATAGAAACCCATGAAAGCAAGGCAGGTTTTCCCTGAAGGGTCAATAAGGGGATACATCAAGGTCATAGATGTTTCTTGAAGCCTTGAAAGTAGCATCCGTGCCTTTGCTGTACTGATTGGGTAGACAGTGCTGATATACTGTGAGCCCCAGGGTATAGAACAGTTTGTCTTTTCCATTCAAAAGCCTGGTGACCTTAGCTGAGGCTTGACCAGGACCAGGAATGGTAGCTGGAGGGGACAAAGTGGGATTGCTGCAAACTCCACTTGCCTGACTGTCTTTTCCCTTCAGGCAAATGAGATAGTCACTGAGCAAAGAGATGTTGCTAAGGGAACCATCAGATAAGGAGAGACAGAGAACATATATTGGCCTTCCATTCTATAGGCTTCTCAAATTCTATCACCTAATTGTCGCTTGGTTTGAACATGTGACAGACAAAAATTATAAAGCATCTCTTTCCTGTTCTCAAAAACATCTCTCTTCCAAGATACTCCTTCAAGAACTTTTGTATTCTCTTTTCAGGTTGGCATGGCCTCTTGCTCATAGATCACCAACTTCCCCTCAGAAAGTTAGATACGTATCTGCTGGACCTAACTGGCTTCAGATTTTATCCACTTTGTTGAGTGATTGGGTCCATCTCCCAGCAATGCTCATATTGATCTCTCTGAACTTATTTATTCTACCCTGAAGCCTCCTCCTTTGGCTACTCAACATCTCCTTCAACATTGTCATCTGATGTTCAGGTTGAGGACCAGGTTTCCATTTCTCCAGTAAGTCTCCAGTCCACTATAATGGTATTTAGGAAAGACTTTGGGAGATTGGGCAAAGACATGCCAAGGAATGGTCAGATAAAAGACAGCATAGATTGCAGCTGCACAGTGGATAGGGCAAGAAGCTCAGAAAAGACCCTCCCTAGCTTCTCAGGCTGTACAGGAGATGGGATAAATATACCTTCAGAACTGCAAGATTCTTTCAGCCTTGTGAGGCAGACCAAACATAGATATCTCTTATATGACTGTTCCCTTGGCTATGTCTCTTTGCCGAGTCTCCCCAGGTCTTTCCCACAGCAATCAACCCTCTCTCTCTCTCTCTCTCTCTCTCTCTCTCTCTCTCTCTCTCTCTCTCTCTCTCTCTCTCTCTCTCTCTCTCTCTCTCTCTCTCTCTCTCATATTTGTCATGCAGTGAGCATTTTGCTAGAATCAGCTGCAGTTGCTAAATGAGGGCCACTTGTATATCTGCAGCTGTTCTAGAAGTATAGGGCCCCAATTGGGACTCCCACAGGAGCCTTGTGAGATCATGGGAACTGATATAACAATCTACAGTACTTATGAGTTTCCCCCCCTCTTTGTATTAGCAAAATAAGGCAAACGTTTGGCTCTGTTTTCAGGCATGTCAAGCAATTCCAGCAATGTTTATTTACAGTGGCTAAGCAAGCCTGCTTCTTTCACCCAACATTCCTGTCTCCTTACAATATTTCATATAAGACTGGTAAAGTAGTAGTACAAAGGCTTGATTTAAGAGCACCCAACCAAGTATTTTAAAGTTAATTAATTTTCTACTGGAAGACAGCCCATAGCATTGACTAAATATGCATTGCTATTTCTGGATTCCTACTTAGAGTTAAGTAAGGGATACAGTTATTCTGGCTGGCATTCTCTCTCAGGCTGGCAGATCATGACTTTTGCACTCTTCAGCTTCCCAAGGAAGCCATCTGCCTTGGGAATAAATGTCTCATCCCTTGATGATCTTAAGGACATTCCTGAATCTGCAACTATTCAGTAGTCTTCACCAGAACCCATTGTGGATCTAACATGTCTTCAGTAGTTTAAAAAACCTCCAGTCCACCTTAATATCACCAGCTATCCTTTTTTAAAAAAAAAATCAGAAGCCTTTTCGATAGCACCCTCCATTCCTATGAGAAAGTTCTTCCGCTCATGAAAAAGTGTTCTGTTTTCTCAATTTCTAGTTATCTTCTTCCAACTTCTATTATAACCAAAATGGTATGTGTGTTTGCAAGCTTATGTGACAGGATGGCTGATAGGCCTGGATTGTGATGTGCTGTCACAGAGACCACAAATTGCTTGATATTAGGAGGATCAATGATCTGCCCTAGAAGAGCAGAAAAACATGACCAACTTTGGAGAAGAACACTATTTGGAAACAGAATGGACATGAGGTGACCAATTAGATGACTTTAGTGTTCTTGAAGCAGCCAAAAGGAAAAGCCAGTAATCTGAATTTCTGTTATTTGTTGCTTTGCATTATGTTAAAAAAAAAAAAGATCTGTCCCATGGGCATGGACGTTTATGGCACTCCCATCAACAAAGAGCACTTCTTGCTCTTATATGTTACACTGATTGGTGCAGAACATTTTTGTTTTGTTTAAAATGTATTGATTTGCCATAATACTATAGGACTATTGCATTTATAGAAAGATCAATAGTCCTGTGGCAAAAAAATAAAAATAAATCCTATCAGCTCTTCTCTAGGTAAACGAGGTGTCCAATCTGTCTTGCAACCAAAGCCAAAATAGATATAGAAAATAATGGTCAGCAAAAGGACAGAAGACCAATGTGCTTAATTTTTTTTTACAAACATGTCTCCAAGGAGAAAACAAATGAATAAAACAAAATGCAAACTAGATGCTTAATGTCTCCCATAGTCTAAAATTTAGAAAAAAAAGTTGGCATGCCCACCCTGATCTCTAAGTTATCACAGACGGTTCAAATGGTAAGAGTCATGGCAAGAGAAGAAGATATTAAATATGACTTCAGACTGCCAGTGAAGGGTCCTGGGAATAAGATAGTGGAAACAACATGAGGACATGTCTCTTGAAAATAGTTCCCAAGGCATCTTTCCGGCATGATTAGAAGATTGTAGCATGGGTGTTTCTTAAGCACTTTTATTCTACTGAAATAACAGCAAGACTGTTACTGACTGTTTGATTTTAGGATGTATAGTTTTAAAGCAGAATTTGTCAATCTTTTTTTGCTCACGGCCCCTGAACCTCTTTTCTTTCTGGGACCTCTGGCCCCCAATAGTCATCATTA
Organism: Crotalus tigris; assembly: GCF_016545835.1. Taxonomy (NCBI): domain Eukaryota; kingdom Metazoa; phylum Chordata; class Lepidosauria; order Squamata; family Viperidae; genus Crotalus; species Crotalus tigris. Next base: position 6,063,628 of record NW_024096469.1, read on the forward strand.
CCTGGAAAAAAGGCAACTGTGGCTTCTTGAAAATAAGGGGGGGAGGGCATGTGGCTCACACTGAAAACCACTGTTTAAAACAAAACATATAAAAATATTAAAATTCAGTAATCCGACAATTAAAAGAGGGGGAGCAATCTGTAGCCTCCAGATATGACTAAAATATAACTCCCAGCGTCCTTCTCTTTTGGATATGCTGACCAAACCTCCTGGGGGCATATGTTGGCCAACACATAGCCCATCTTGTCATTAAACTATAAAAAGTACAACTGTTTATAGATACTCCAGCAATAAAAGAAGCACGCATGTCTAATGTTCCTTGAATATAGAGAAAGAAATAGGTCTTTTTTTTTACTGTAAGTTCCCTCCCCCAGTTCTCAATCTATTACACTTCATTCCTTCCAGACTGTTCTCTTTGTGTTTCTTATAAATTAGAGCATTGCCAATACTTGCATATGGGAACCATTGAAAGTATTCCCTCCTGGTCTGTCAATAAATTATGATATCCTAGTACAGACAATACATTATAACTGTTCCACAAACAGTCAGCCTTGCCTTAATTTTCCCAGGTGGCACATGTTATCTAAGTGGTCACAGAGGTAACTCTGTGGCAAAGCAAATAAATCAGTGGTTCTCAACCTGTGGGTCGGGATCCCATTTGGGGTCGAATGACCATTTCACAGGGGTCGCCAAACAACGCAGCCCGCCATTTTTTCCCTCTTTTCCTTAGCTGTGCTACTCCCTTTTATTCTATTGGCTTTTGAAAGCCAATAGAATAGACTCTCTTGAATAGAGTCTAATTCTATTGGCTTTCAAAAGCCAATAGGAATTGTCCAGGCTGTCTCTGACCTGCTGAGCCCACCAAAAATCCCATTCTGCAAACAGTGCTGCACCAGTTGAGTAGTCCTCAACTTACGACCGGTTGAGTAGTCCTCGACTTACGACCGGTTGGGGGTCGCGGCATTAAAAAGGTTGAGAACCACTGAAATAAATGAATCTAATCCTGAGATCAGCATCTTCTAAACTGGCTCACCCAGTTGCATTGCACTGTAACTGCCACAATTCCAACCAACCTGTAAAAATACTCACTTAGAGTGACTGAGGCAAATTCACTCCTCATGCTTTATCTTTGCTACCAGAAGATATTGGCCTAGAAAAAGGGCAACATTACAGCTCCTGTAGGTGGATTAGTTAATTTACATCTGGTGTGACTATTTTGCTATTGTCCTCCAGTGGGTGCAGGTAACCACAGAAAGTGCCATACATCCAAAACATACATACCAGAGCCAAAAATATACAGGTAGTCCTCAACTTACAACAGTTCATTTAGTGACCAAAGTTACAACGGCGCTGAAAAAAGTGAGCTATGGCCGTTTTTCACCCTTATGACTGTTGAAGCATTCCTGTGGTCATGTGATAAAAATTTGGATGCTTGGCAACTGACTCATATTTATGACGGTTGCAGTGTCCTGGGGTCATGTGATCCCCTTTTGCGACCTTCTGACAAGCAAAGTCAATGGGGAAGCCAGATTCACTTAACAACCGTGTTACCAACTTAACAACTGCAGTGATTCATTTAACCACTGTGGCAAGGCAGGTGGTAAAATGAGGCAAAATTCACTTAACGAATGTTTCACTTAACAACAGAAATTTGGGGCTCAGTTGTGGTCATAAGTCAAGGAGTGCCTGTAAAGATGTATATATTGGAGAATGTTCACTCTTGGTCACGCTAATGGGCAGGAATCATTAAATATATACCAGGAGATGTTGCAAAGTATAAGATACATTTTCCTCCCCCATCTTCCACCACGCATCACCTCCATTTGCTTTTCAGTAACTCCTGTAATGTCCAAAATACTGTCCCACCTCCTTAATAACTCCTGAATTAATGTAGCTGCTTAATTAAATGTATTAGCTCAGATTATCTGGCTATATAACTGCCCCAACCTATTCCCTATCTTCTATCCCTCTCCATGCTCAAGCGGCAGTGAAGAGTTTCTTTATGGGCCATTAAAAGTGTAATGTTTAATTTATTGGTGCATTCTCAGGTGGGTGGGTTGGCTGGTCCCAATGTCAACACTTTTAATTAAACAAGAAGAGCTTTTGCATAGAAAAGGGGCCACGTTTCCAGCAACTAATCAGGGAGCTGCTGGGGTGAGGGCTTAGCTCTGGCAACACAGACAAACACTGCTCTTCTTGCTAGTTGCGCATGACATGTCGGAAGGAGAAAATCTGGTGGGAAAACGAGCGGGCTCACCTTAGAGCAGAAAATAGTGGCAGCAGCTGAAGTTTGTTCAGGACATCATTCCCAAATTTTCCTGCTCAGGCTTACCTACTAATGAGCTTTGTGCACAAGAAGTAATGTGACTTGGAATTCTTTCCTACGTTGCTTAAACTAAGAAAAAGCTCTGACTGCAAAAAACATAGGCCCTTAGAAGGCTCCCTCGTTTTTAAGCATCGGCGTAGAAAACCTCTTTTTCAGGGAAGTTGCTTATTAAATCATCGGTTGCTTTGATGAGTGGTGGATGTAAAAATCTGCACATCTGAATGTGCACTCACAGAGTGGGGAATAAGCACAATATTGATAATCAGATTGTATTTTTTTCAAGCGGTGTCTTTGAGTAACTGCACATGGGACTGCCCCTTGGAGGCAGTTTAGCAGATGGCTGGCCATTTAAAATACTGCGCGCCAGGTTTGCAAAAGATGACCTTTTCTGAATTTAATTAATGTGTTTATTTATTTAGTGTACGGCAAATTAATGTGTTGATTCTTACCCTTAAGACCTTAAACTAAAAGTTTTCAAATTATGTATCATGATCCTCTGGGAGATGATTTGCAGTTTATTAGCAAATTTGAAGAGGATTGCATTTGGTCCCATTCTGCTATAGGTGGCCTTCACAAACTGTTGGTACAAACTTGTGCTGGGCATGAATCCAGGCACCAAATTTTAACTTCAACTTACAGGCACAATTCCTGCAACAGTTCCCACTTACAAGAACCCTGACCAGGACTGAGGTGTTTTTGCCTAGTCCAGTGGTGGCGAACATATGGCACGGATGCCAGAGGCGGTACTTGGAGCCCTCTCTGTGGGCACACGTGCCGTTGCCCCAGCCTTGTCTCCCCCTGCTACCCCCTCCTCTCCAGCAGCCCCCCTGAAGAAGAGTCGCTCTTGAGCGTGGCCCACACGGAGCAGCGCAGCCAAGAACATGGCAGCCAAGCAGCGTAGAGAAGACTCTGCCCTCACACCCCACCATACAGTTGTTGCTGCAGGGTGCGGACAGAGGGTGTGGCCACCATAGTGCTGCTGGGCTGCCTGGGCGATCTGCAGCAGGTCCTGGAGGCGGTGAGTAGTCCTGTGGGCAGGCGGGGCAGGGGATGGGGGGCAGAGCAGGATCGGGGCAGGGGGGTGGAGCCAGTTTTTGGGCACTCAGTCTCTAAAAGGTTCGCCATCACTGGCCTAGTCCATTTTGTCCTCTCCAAGGGTGTCTCTTTCTGTGTAGGGTCACATTGTGTACTGGCACCGAGGTCCATTGAGCTGTATTTCTTTTTCTTCAAGCAGAATAACACCTTGATGCAAGAACCCATATATTTGGTGGCCTAGTGTGAGTGCTTAACATATTCCCCTCCCTGTCCTGGAAAAAGAGTTGAGATTGCAAACGTGAAGGGATCAGCTTGGGCTGGTAGGCAGAGTACTTTTTGCCAAAGTGTCCAGAGAAGGTGCATGCTTTCAGTGCTTCGTTTGCTTTAATTCATTGTCCTGGGAGAGAAAGGAAATGCTTTGCAAAAACTGTACATGTTAGGCTCTGGTGCACTTGTGCAATTTTCATCTATTGGTGGGTGAAAGTCAGGACAAGGTTTCCCACAGAGACAGGCTGAAAGTGTAAATCAATATATATATTATGTTATGGGCATGGCCTTTGTCAATCAGAAAGAGGCTCTACTCTGCTCCTTTTGGCTTCCTCCCCAGACCCTCCCATCACCCGTCTAATGGGCTTACTCATGTTTGTGGGAGGGAGAGATACAGTTGGGGTGTATGTATATGTCTGTGTGTCTGTGTTCACAGCATTAGTTCCCATAGTTTTACTCAAGGAATTTAAGACCCCATTTCACAAGTTGCCGTAATTCTCAACATTCAGAACATCACCTGAAATCATCATTGCTAAAGTGAATTACATCTCTTTTGACTTAAGACCAAACCTGGAATTTTCTAGTCTCCTGTCACAAGGCATCCTCCTCCTGCGAAAAGCACACTCATGGAGGCTCAGGTTGGAGAATTCCATGTGACAACCTCAAGGAACAACCCTTGAATGAGGGAGAAAGCAAAAGAGCCTTGATTCAAGCTAGAATTCCTTGGTCAGCATTCATGAACAGGTTGGGACCATTGGTGCCGTTGCAAAAGCTACTGAAGGAGAGCCTCAGCCCTGGAAGACATATATCGTAATGATCAGCTTTGGATGCACAAGCTGGTTGTTCATGCACAAGATCACTCCCAGATCATGTTGCCCTCTACCTCATCAAACTGACTCAGGATTGAGAATTCTCATAATTTCAAACCAGGTATCTTTAAGACAATCTTTTTCCAAGAATACCTTTCTATTCATTAAACGCTTCTCTGAAGCTCTTTGTAGTGATTTTTTTCCTACTCTTTCAAATTGATCTGTTTTTATTTCCTGTTCCAACCTGGCTCTTGCACTTTCTTTCGCTCTTTTATAGAATTTTGTACAGAGCTTATTAATTATTGCTTGTTTTAAAATCTTTTTTTGCCATTCTGGAAAGCAGGGAGAAGAATAACAGGTTATATAAATCAAATAAGTCAATAAACAAGACCTCTAATCTATAAATCTATAACTTGCACAACATTCTCAAACAACTTGATTGCTAAGCCTATCCAATACACTGAACCAACGTAGTGTAGTATTTAAGGCTTTGGACCTGGATCACAAATACAGGATCAAATTTTTACTTGACAAAGTACCTCCTCACTGACTTTGGGCTACTTTCTTTCAGCCCAATCTCAAAGCAGCTCACCATGAAATTTCTGAGAAAAATGTGAGACATAAATGCAAAAAGAAATCATCTCTCCCTGTCCTTCCGGTCCCTCCTTCTCTTCCCTACTGTTTACCCTTTTCCAAGCCTTCCAAATTATTGCAGCTTTGATGATCAGCCTTCAGGGTGTGAATTACCTGTAGCCCATAGAGAGGGGTCTTCAAACTTGACCCTTTCATGACTTGTGGACTTCAACTCCCACAATTTTCATCTGCTGTTTCTCCAACACACTGATGAGATGACCAGTGGACCAGCGCACTTCTTACTGGTTAGCTAATGACAGCAGGAAGAGTAATGGGGGGTAGGATTAATGGGAAGAAGAACCCTTATTCCTTACTTCTGTCTCTAACTCTGGTTTACTGCTGTCCTTAGAAGCGGAAATGAACAATTTGCAATAGCATTAGTGTGAGAAAAGGAGGCCAGGTTCCCGATGGCTCTACTCAGCTGCATGCATATTTGGACATATGGATACTGCAGACAGGTTGTTTGTACGTGGGACGTGCAGGGTCCTTGATGATCTCTGAGCTTGGTTGTTTTCTTGCAGACATTTCATTATCCAAACTAGGGAGCATCGTCAGTTCTGGTAGGGAATGGGCCAGCACAGATGATGTTTCATAATTTGGGTAGTGAAACTTACAAATTATGTAAAGTGATCCAGAAATTAGCCTGAAGTTGACCATTGACTGACCCTGGTGGCAACTTCTGGAGCCTTGTCATCTCAGAGCTCTCACCATTCCCCAGTCTTCATTCTCTATTCCAATCTGAACAAAGGGCAAGTAAGGCAGATGGAATTTAAAGTTCTTCCCCCTTGTTCTTGTCATTATGCTTAGAGAGGCCTTTGTGAGGAAGAGGAGACAAATATGCTGAGTGTCAGAGTTCACTATGGAGGCACCTCAATAGGCACCCAAGGAGGGCATCGCCATGCCCTTGGTGGGCATATCACTGCAGGGCAATGCCACAGCTTTTCACTCTTCTGATGGAGCACAGAAAGCTGTGCTAAGGGGGGGGGGGTTTAATTGAATTTCAAACTGATACAAATAAAAACAACTGCCTGTAGAACTATTACATTTCATTTCATTTATACTATTATCCCAACAGTGAAAACAAAGAACAAAAAAAGAGAAAAGATGTGAGATGAAAAGGGGAAAAAATAAAATAGGAAACAAGCTACTTTTATACTGTTTCAAAATAATAATAGTACAATATAGTATTCCATTTTTAAACAGAACACGAGACCATATGGAAACCTTTTTTATATATATTTTGCTTTTGCTGAAGGTGAAGAACTAACATATATAACATCCAGATTGCCATAGAGTAACACCAAGATTAATATCAGACAATCAAGGAGTAGATAATACCCCAATCAAGGTTCTGCCAAACAAGCTAACAGTAAACAGCCCAAAGAACGTTCCCACCAATACTGACAGGACAAGCCACTAAAATTTAAATTGAGAGCAAGCCCCTCTTCCTCCTAGCACTGATGATGTTATCTAGTTTGTTGTTTTCTTGCAGACATTTCATTACCCAAAGTGACTACCAATGGATGCGCCCAAAGCATGTGCTACAAATGTTTCTTCAAATTTATTGCATCTCCAGTGTAGAAAAGACGCAACCAAACTTTTCTGAATATTCTTTTTCTATTTTATAGAGTTTTTAAATCATAAGGAACATACTTCAGCTTTCTTAAAATCTGAAGCCGCTGCTCTGTTATACAGCAGGCCCCCAATCTGTACTCCACGTAACTTGTATGTTATAAAAATTCATTTTAGAGAATTTTCTTCTGGACAGCTCCTTCTGTGAAATTTGTGGAATGGGGGTGGGGGAAAACTATATAATGGAATAAGGAATAAAGGCAGAAAGTGTGCAATGCATCAACAGCTCTTAAGCTTCCAACTTCAGCTATTTCAACTCTGCTGTTTAGTACTATCGGTATAATGTATTTGTGGGCGAACAAGGCAATATTACTGAACCTTGTTGGAGGAGACAGGAAGGTCTATGCTGGACCAGCTTGTCAAGCTGGATAACAGAAGCAAGTTTAGAATATAAGGTTGGGAAGTGGAGGCACTATAATTGTCTTTCCTTGTTCAGGCATACAATTGCTATCATGGCTGCTATTCTTTAAAGCCCTTTGTGGCCTGGAAAAAAACCTAGAAGCTGTGGCTTGGTTATGTGAAACAGATGTGGGTGATCTCTACACCTATTGTGAAAAAGTAATGGCAGCTGAAGGAAGGAGCTGTAGGCTTTTATTTGGCATTTATTTCAGGGCTATGAAACAGCTTCAGAGAATTGTGGCTAATCAGTTTTCAGAAAGGGTTTACAGCCAACTTCTTCTAAAAGAAGAAGTGCCATTGCAATAGTGGCTGCTTTTAATTGTTTTTGCCATTTTGTTTAATAGGCTGTTGCTATTTTCTCCTTAAAAGTGGCCTTTGTGCCACAAGGATGTATCTAATAGCAAATATAACTCTTTGAGTAGAAAGAAAGAGCAAGATTTCTTGTATCAAAACAAGAGAATTGTGGGAATGCCCAATGAAATTACTGTCTTGTAATTTTTAGAGCAGTGATGGCACAGTGGTTAGAATGCAGTAGTGCAGGCTAATTCTGCCGACTGCCAACAGTTCAATTCTCAGGGGCTCAAGGTTGAATCAGCCTTCCATCCTTCTGAGGTTGGTAAAATGAGAACGCAGATTGTTCACAGCAATATGCTAACTCTGTAAACTGCTTAGAGAGGGCTGTAAAGCACTGTGAAGTGGTAATGTAAGTGCTACTGCTACTGGGTTTGGGGAGGCAAATGGTTAGGGTAAATTTTCTGCTTCCAGATTGTGATGGTGATGATGGTTTTAAAAGAAAACTTGGACTATTTATGGAGAATGAGCTTATGCAAAACTATCAACCTTGATGGCTAGGCAAAGGCTTTGAGGAGCAGTTATTTAGGGCAAACATCAGGAAATGGCTTTTGCCTTCCTTTTGGAAGTTTCCAAAACTATCAAACTGCCAATGCTGGACAAGACTGACCTTTGGTCTGATCCCAAAACACTGTATCAGAATATTAGACAGATATATAAAATATTATTACTGTAGAAAATCAGTGAATCTCTTTGAATGGATAATATTTTATACAATATTGCAGCTCTTTGCTTTTATGTATGTAGCTAGTGAGCTGGTATTTTACATAAAAACTAAGCTATTTGGGTTCAAGAAATGGATTTGGGATTGCAATCTAGCATATCCAAGGATCATGAATAATTACTTCATAAAAACTCCAACAGTCACTACAGGCAGTATAGTGGGGAGGAAGATTGTAGGGAATAGAGGCAATAGACAACTCATCAGAAACTATTAATCTATTTGGAGCACTCTCTTGTTTCTTAGACTGGTATCTACTATGACTCCAAGACAAATTGCCTCTTAATGTTGTTAGGAGTTCTAGCTTAGCCCTGGTATTTCCCTAGATTCACTTCTACATTCTTCATGAGTTGAAATTTGTAGGCTTGGCTTTCTTAACCACAATGTTGGGAAATGGGTCAATATGAGTAAGACAGGCTAAACCAGGGTAGGCAATGCAAAACACTCAAAGACTCACTTGGACCCGTTTCCCACCGAAAACAAAACACTGGGAGCCTCAAAACCTTTTTAACATCTAAAATGAAGCTAACACTACATATATCCTTTTTTACTTTTATTATAGGTGTGTGTGTGTGTGTGTGTGTGTGTGTGTGTGTGTGTGTGTGTGTAATGTGAAGTGCCTCTCTCTGTCTCTGTCTCTCTCTGCAAATGGCAGAGGAGGCTGGGAGCCACAGAGGAAGGCTCAAAGAGCCACATGTGGCTCCGGAGCCACAGGTTGCCGACCTGTGGGCTAAACAAATGACCTCTTCTGGGTTATGACTTCATGATTACTTCAGTCCAGTTCAACTAGCAAATGCTCTTGCAGAGTGTGAGAGAGATGCAGTCATTTCACCTGCCCTTGTATTCTTCTTCTTCTCCAAAGGCCAGACTTGTGTCATTGTTGTAGGCACTCCAGGAAATGGTTGGCAGAAGGAGCCAGGCAAAACTGCTGCAGTTGTCCCTGGCAGCAGCTCTTCCTTGACACACTCGGCAAATGGGACTTACTCCCAACCTATTCTGTGCTCTATCCAGATAATGAGGTTTCCATTCCTCAGCCACATCTCTCCTGCTTCCATTCAAGGTGAATCTAGGGTGCTTCCAGTCCTTGCACCACTCCCTCCTGACATGAATCTACTTTAATTACAAGGCTAAACAACTAGAAGGAAATATTAGAAATTTGCCATGGAAGAAGGGGAGAAGAGTTGGAAAGAAAAAGGAAAAAGGAAAAAAACACACACACACAAAGCAAGTTTGCTTGGGTTGGCTGTTGGCTCACCGAGCCGGAGAACAGAGCAATGATGGCACTGTGCCGCTCACTAAAAGCATGAGTGTCACTAAATCAATAATTCATTTACTTTAATGAGATAAGTACTTTGAAAACTAATTGCAAACCTGCTCCATTTACTCCAACCCCGGTTACAGGCCTTAATGTAAATCGTACAAGTGCCGCTAGAGGAAAGAACTGGAGGAATCATGTGTCATCTTTCTCCCCTCTTCTAAGAAACAAAAATATCCATCATACACCAGAGAGAACCACTTCAATCAATCAAGGCATCTGACAAAGCTCCCATCCTCACCTTGATACACCATATGCCCCTCGGGGAAACAATGCATACCTGATAATATGAAATCCTAAATGAAGTATAATGTGTGGCCAGCAAGAAGGTAGTCTTCTTCGTGGTGGTGATTAGACCACCAGGCTAGTTATATGGGCAGAGTGGCTTGAGAAGGTAATACCATACCTTAATCCACCCTACCATATCTCGTGATTAAAGCACAGTACAACAAATGGATATGGGATATAGTACTTCAGGGGACTTCAAACTTGGCCCTTTTATGACTTGTGGATTTCAACCCCCAGAATTCCTCAGCCAGGCATGCTGGCTGAGGAATTCTGGGAGTTGAAGTCCACAAGTCATAAAAGGGCCAAGTTTGAAGACCCCTGCATTACTTAATAGGATATGATTTTTAATCAACCTTTTCTAATTTAAGTCCACCTTGGTTGAGAATATATATATATATGGGTAAATCCATCTACTGATAAAAGGAATATATTGTTAACTGCAGCATATATTTTCATATATATGAGGCAAAGAAATGGACACCTGAATGTAAATGCCTTCAGAAGCCACCATAGGCGTAACTAATAACAGCTCTCATGGACTGCAGCTGTCATTGGTAGCAGATCTTCAGAACAGAAGAGAAAAAAACCCACAATATTAAAACAACAACAATAACTACTGTATATCTTATATACCTAAATAAAGTAGATGCTGGCAATCAACATCCTTAATGCTATTAGCTAGTTTGTAGAGATAAAAATCGGCAAAGTTCTGGCACCAAACAATATATTAGTTTCTTGTTAAACAGCCCAATAAATTTCATACTGCCTACACACCATTTTTAGAAATTGAAAAAGAGTGATGGAGAAAAATGAACAGATGATGTAGCAAAAAAAGATTAGCTAGATAGAAATGTTTTTGTTTAATAAAGGATCACATTCAAGATGAATATGCATATGACATTAATTATAGATCAAATCCACAAAGGAGAGTAAAAAAAAATCATAAAATCCCAAACCTCATCTTGACCTAATGAGTCTTGTGCTGATAGATTCTGCAATGAAAGATAAAGTCAGCATCATGTATCTGGGTCTGTTGTGTACATATGTATATCAGGATAAAAGGAGAGGGAAAGATTATCTCCAAAAGGAAAACACTATTTTGGAATGCTCATAAAGCAAATTCTATAGAAACAATATCTATTTGTAAATCTTACATATTTATGTAGTTTTCCTCTGATTATTACTCACTGGGTTGTCTCCTTGTCTCTCAACTATTTTTAAGTAGATGTCAGAGACCCATCCTACTGAAGTGCCAAAATTCAAAATTCTCCTAATGACAATTGGAGGCATGGAGGCATGAACAGGGTAAAGCTTGTTTAAAACTTTGAATAGACTTACATTGTTTCACAAGCCCCTTATCTTCTCCCCAAACTGGAACAAAAATTAAGCTCATGGTCCCCAGCAGCAAATGGAACAGATATTATTACCAGGGAGGACAGAAGGATGCCAAGGCTAATGGTCCTGGTACCACTGCAACTAAGCGAGCGGATTCTTTCTTAATTTGCATATGCTTATTTTATTATTTTTACTTCAAAAAATATTATTTTCAATAACCAAGTGGTGCTTATTCCCACAGTATAACCTTTGTTAAGAACATAAGAAACTAAGGCCTAAAATTACACAGCTTACATCACTGCTGGAAAAAAGGTTGAAAATGCAGACAGGGGAATTTAGAGGTTGAGACATTATCCTAAACAATTTACAGAATTTTTTAGGCAAATTATATTTTCTTCTTTTGGAACCTGCTGTGCAATAAAGGGAGAGCTCTATGTGAAGAAGTAAAGATGATGGAAAGAATGAATAAACGTTCTGAAAACTCAGCAACTGCTACTATAGATATTACAAAGTGATGCTGCAGATCAGCCTTCCTCAGAGACATCCATTGCTGAAATGCCTCTTTCCAACTCATTGTTTACACTGCTGTTAGAGGGCTGTCCTCACAGGAGGGCTGATGTAACCAACAGGGGATGGTCTGATCCCAAATATTACCATTCCTTATGTTTATGAAATGTATAAATGCATAGCAGAAAACATCTTGGGCTTGGGGAACTTCAAGCGTTAAAGAAAGATAATAAATGTTTAAGGGAAAAAATGAATTGAGGGAAAAGCTTTGGAAACAGAGCTATCAATATAAACATTCCCGGTATCCAGAGGTTACTGACAGACAGGATGATCAAATGAAAAATTAGGTAGAACGGTATGAAGTAGCTCAGTGGTAGATACAGCTAACTTGAATGAAACAGGGCACTCCACAAAGCAATGTTTTGCTGCATGTCAAACTGATTATTTTTGCTAAGGCTTCTGCAAGTGATTTATGCATTTATCAAAGTTTTATACTTCAAAATGACTCCTGGTGGTTTGCAATACAAGAAATACAATAGAAGGACCATTTTTTTTGTATGCCACCCAGAGTTACTGAGAGTGAGTGTGCAGCTTTATAAATGTTCTTAAATAATAAACCAAACAATTAAATAATTAAAGTTAAAACCTCTGGTTAATGTTACCAACAAACTACGTATCTCCTTGGCTTGGCCCTATGACGTATCATGTTTTCTTATGGGTTATCTGGGAATCTCCCCATTCTATGCCATTGTAAAATGTATGAAACATGGAGTCGATGAACAATAAAGCAACTGCTCAACATGAAACATGAAAACAAGAACATCAAACATGAAAACCTAAGGGAGATTTTTAGGGGGAAATACAGCAAAGGGTGACAGACGGATGTAAAATCCTGACATCCCTCAACCTTAGAGTCCTATTCAGAAAGCATATTAGGATAGGATGGCCATGTGGGCTGAAGAAAGTGGGATCATGTAGACCTTTAGATCAATGCTTAGGAGGCAATGGTAGAGTCAGCAGGCATTTCCCCAAGCCAGTCATTGATTTTATACTAGTATGACATCTGAATAAGACTAAGGATTCAGCTGAATGTGCAAACTGTTTTCACTGAAAAATTAAATAATGTGAACTTGAAACCGAGTTGACATTGGATGCTTCTCTTGATAGTTCTTTCACACATGCAAGTCAACACTTCAATCTGCCCTAAGATGCTGTTTTCAAGACAGAAAGAAAAAACAGTTGAGATGTTTGGCAATCCAGAAATAAGATAAATTTATGGGGATCTAATACATTTAGGTGTAGATGCATAAGAAGATTAATCTTTTGAGATTATGCTAATGGTCAATATTATGGGATGAACCACAAACATTTTGTCAAGAAAAGCTACGAAGGATGTGGAAAGCAAATTCAATGTAGTAGTCATTAGCCTGCAGTAGTTATGTACTTTCCTGACCCCAGGAGCTTTATTCTAAGTACCCAAGATGAACAGATCTGAACAGCATCAAAATTAATGACATCTTATTTTTAATTTCATTAAATGCTTAATAAGAATTTGTTCAGTGCATAATAAAAGGCACCAGCATTTCAAAAGGTATTCCAAACTGAATAATGTAGCTGTCCCCATGTGTCTAGTAGCTGGGATTATACTGTAAGCATAGAAGTACCAATATAGAGAAGTATGAAGGTAGCCTGCAAACAATGAATGCAAAAACAGCTCCATCAACATCAGCTTGGCTATAAAAGGGAGGAGTAGGGAGGATTAAAAAATGCAGATTGCCACACCTTGTGTCTGTTTTCTGACCTCGCCTATTTTGAAGGGCTGACAGCCAGACACTGGAGCTTAAAAATTTCCAACATATTTGGCAGTGTACATAAGCCAAACCAATGTTTTTGAACTTGAAACAAACACATTGTAGCTCGGAATCTGGCTGAACTATTCCAGGCAGGTTGCAATAAAGCTGAAACAAAACCAGGAACATCTTATTTGTTCTGGATTTTGGTCAAAATAGCTTAAGGGTCTTGTGAGAGAAACAGAGCAAAGCTGCTGCACTGTGCCCTTCTTTCCCCCCAGCACTTCCATGAAATAGGCCAACCCTCCTGCTCATCTTCTCTGCCCTTTCCTTTTCTCGTGTCCTCTTAGCCACACGCCATCAGCTGACCCTAAATTCAAGTACGACACATTCAACTGGTTTGTGTCAAGTCTCCTCAGCACAGCTGGGCTGAACCCAGTTAAATAGATGTCTGCCTGAATCTAGGAACATTGGATAAGAAATGTATTGTAAAGAAGATAAAAAGCCCTTATGAAAAAATCGAGCAACTGGGACTTTTTATAGGTGATAACATTAAAGTATCTTGCATATTTTTCTCTCAGCCACTTTATGTAAAGGACTAGAATTTGTTTCTCTTCTTGGTGGTAGTTTCCATCTGTTCCTTACATCCTGGTATAGAATCAGGTTGTTTGTTTTTGACTATATTGAAAACTCACCTTCATAGCCCACTTGTCTCTCTGGACCTCCCAGTGCCTTCCTTTCCTTACTTCTTTTTTTTATTATTATTAAAAGTTTTACAAGAATTACAAAATATACCCCAAAACCCACCCCCCTCCCCCCTCCCCTCCCCCTCCCCCACTTCCCAGAGCTGAATACAGGGTAACAAATATAATAATCATAATCTAACTAACATTAACCAACTATATAGATAAACAACTATAATGCGCTTTAACTCCCTTTTAACACAGAGTAAACAATTTACAAATAAACTTAATCATATAAACAAATTAAAATCCTAATTCATAAACAATACAATATAATAAAAATTTCACTATAATAAACTATTAATAATAATAATAACTAATAATTCTAAAATTTATTCATAAAATAAATCAGCGGTTCTCAACCTATGGTCGTGACCCCATTTGGGGTCGAACGAACATTTTACGGGGGTCGCCAAACAACGCGATCCGCCATTTTTCCCCCTCAGGGGGCGGTGCCGCACATGCGCGCTGTGCATGGGGGCGGCGCTGCGCATCCGTGTGATGGGGGTCGCCGTCACACAAAGGTTGAGAACCGCTGAAATAAATGGAACTTTTTAGTCCCATATTTATTCTGAATATAGTCTATCCATCTTCTCCAAACCGAAATATATCTCTCTTGTGAATGATCCTTCAAATAAGCCGAGATTTTTGCCATTTCTGCTAACTTTGAAACCTTAGGGGTCCATTCTTCTATAGTCGGCAAGGAATCTTTCTTCCAATATTGCCCTACCAACAGCCTTGCTGCTGTTATTAAATTCAACATCAAATTAGTTTCCTTAACATCAAAATCTACAATAATACCCAACAAAAATAGTTGAGGAGTAAACTTTATCTTTCTTTCACTTCTTACTTCTGTTTAGCCAGTGCTATTGCCAGTCCTGATGGTCTTGTTTTTTTTTTTTTTTTTACACTCTCCCACTTCAGAACATTCTTGTCCCAAACATGTTTCGAGTCCATACTTGGATAAAACACACATCTTTCAGCCTGGGCATGGACCACCTGACTTTGGCATCCCACACACCAAAGGTTTTGTATATCCCTACTTGTCTTCAAAAGGCAATGACTTGAAAATATTCTGCATCTTCTTTTTTACCAATGGCTGGAAAAACCGGGGTAGAGATTAGGATTTTATTATATGTAATTAAGCTAAGACTCAGACAACATGTTGTTTAATAAGCATTTATGAACTATAAACATAAAAGAAAACTAATAAAAAAAAGGCAGTGACTTGGACTGCCTGGAAAAAAATGACTTTGTTTGGTGCTGGGGAACTTGTCACTGCAGAGAGACCCAGGAGGAAGAACTCAGAGAGAAATCTCTGCTGAGACTTCTCTGTTAGAACTGGGGACTAAAAGGCATAAAAGGCTTGCAGGAAAATTTGAGAAAAAAAGGAAAGGATTCTCCCCCCCCCCCACCGGTTATGCTCCCAATTATGTTATTGGGAACATCATGAGGTCTAGATTTCAGGTAGGTTGGCAAAGGTGTGGAGCCAGGAGAAGAACTCAGGGGAGCAAAACTCCAGCCCCCCCCCTTTTTTAAGAGCAAGAGCAGTAACATCATCCCAGGTAAATATGCACATGATTGCAGTCATGCGCCATAAACCTTACGGTGAGATTTGATTAGTGGTTTGTTTGTTTTAGATGTCTGTGTTTTATGATGGAGTTTTAAAACAGAATGTTAGTTCCTTTGAGTATAGACAATAGAAAAGCAGTATGTAGGCATGTTTAGGGTTCCCCCCCCCCGTGGATGTTTTAAATGCATTCTTGGAGGCATAAGTATGGATTCTTCTTTGAGGACATAGTTAGGGCAGCTCTCACGATGAACATCGAGACTTCAGAATTTGTCACATGTTTTTTCAGAAAGTAGCTCAATCTCTCAAATTGGCTCATCATTAATCATAACTTTAGCCATCCCTATTCCAAATAGGAAGATTCCTTCAACCTCACCAGAGTTCTCAGCTTCCACATATATAGCCTCTGTGGATTTCTCTGAATGTCCAAGAGATTTGATAGAAATATTTCAAAGTTTTTAGTGGAACTTGTACATCCAGAGCACGATGATTTATACTAATTGGACAGCCTTTAAAATAGGGCAGTGCTCAGAAACTCTACTGGTAAAAATAAACATATTTAATAAATGAAAAAATAGTTGGGAGTAGGAAAAGAAAGCAACAGCAAAAAAGGATAAAACAGAAACACAAATATCCACTCCTAAGAACCAAGCTCTTCCCCAACATGTACTGAGGCCATAGCCAGGAATCCTAAATAATTTGCTTTATTTTTCTTAAAGATTACTCGTAAACCTGTCTTTTGTTATTGCAGCTGTATTCTTTTGCATTTGGCTTGTAGCTAGAGTGGACAACTTGTAAGCAGCAAATCAAAAACACACTAGGCTTTCCAATGAAAACTATGGTTTATTCATGTACACCTCTAATCGCATATCACATAAAATGAAACACAAACCAACCAACTACATTATGGCTTTGCATGATGTGTGATCTCGGATTCTGGATTTTCATGTCTCATATTGTGTCTGTCTCCTAGATCAAAAACACCAGTGGTTAAAGATTTCAAGACCAGCAAATCTATTTACTACAGCATAAACTTTCATGGGCTACAATTTATTTCACCAGATGTAAACCTGGCACCTGATGCATTACACTCAGCCCACAGATTCAGAAACTATTCAGCTGTCAAGGCAAGACAGAAGCCAGGTGATATCCATTCTGTGGAATAAGAATAAAGAACTGGTGAGCCCAAAGCCTGGGGAAACCTGATGTACTGCCCAGATTCTCATACTGGCGCCAAAGCTTTTTTCTAACTGGAGCCTTGATGAAAAGAGAAATTACATACAGATCCTCTGAGGAGGGACATCTATCTACTCAGCAGTTGTGATGGAGAGAAAAAGAACGGAGGCTTTCGAATCTTACTTTCTTTACCTCACATTCTAGAGCCCCCTTTTATTTCTTCAGTTGAGAGACACTGGAAAAGAACTGAGCCTTATGAAAATAAGAGGTTGCTGAACATTCTTCTCCCTCCATTTATGAGAGGAAAGCAGAAGCAGAAGGCCAGATTCATAAAATGTGAGGATTGGAAGGGAGTGCAGCCTCCACCAGCAGAGAGTATTCCTCAGGAAGGAGGAAAAACACTGAGAGGAATGACTCTGTCTGCGTCTGTGTGTATCCCTCTCTCTCTCTCTCTCTCTCTCTCTCTCTCTCTCTCTCTCTCTCTCTCTCTCTCTGTGTGTGTGTGTGTGTGTGTGTGTGTGTGTGTGTGTGTAAGTATGCAACACGTGCCTTGGTTATTATGAGGATATTACCAAAAAGGGGCAATCAAGAGAAAAGCAATGACAGTGAGTATAGGAAATGGCTTGTTGATCACGGTGACTTTTTTTTAAGGAGTTCCCCAAGGCAGCTAACAAAGAAATCAAATTATAGTAAAGACAAATGAAACGGAAACCATATTAGAGAATTTAAAACAAATTTTAAAAAAGGATTTGCATAAGGGCAGTCAAGAGAAACCACAGCAAACACACACAACTGATGGAAAGAGAGAAATGAGTCAGATTAAAATGCCAAGCCGCTGGACAGCCCTTAGCTAAAGAATAAAACCGTACTGATCCCCATGATCTTTGAGGTGCTCATCTCTTCCTTTGAGCCAAGGAAGAGTTGTTGCCTCTCCAGCCTGGCAACCAATGCAAGCTGCTCTCCAAGCAAATCCTCACACTTCATAGATTGTTTTCCTTCCCTTCCTTTCTCAGGGAAGGGTAGGAAAATCAATGGGCAACAACTCAATTTATCCCATGGGGTACTGGGAGAGGATGGAAATGGGATAAATCGATTTTGGTCCTCAGTAAGGTTGGCGTGGTTGTCTACTCAGATGGCAGGACCTTTCATCATCACTTCTATTTACAGGAGGTGTTGATTAGTAAGGAACTGGGATTCTGGTGCTGCTTGCAGTTAACACGCCTCGTGCTCAACGATGAATGGAATTTCCACAATATACCTCTCACTTATGGGTCCAAGCGGCCAATAGCTGTATAATAAGTAGTGTGGACTTAGAATAGACTTGGGAATGGGAGGCTGGAATATACCCAGACATATATGAGGTTTTCTGAAGCCAGTGCTGCTTACGAGTACCCAATGCTGCAGTTTTCATCTGCTTAATGATTGTTCTTTCCCTAGAGACTGACAGTTTCCCACCATTCAATCTCTGCATTCATGTTGGCAAGAACTGGCTGCGTATATATGATACAGGAAAGAGTTCAGGCCGAATATTGCAAAGCTGAATCGTGGAACTCTCGCATCACCACATTTTGCAGTTAATAGACTTGTGATTCGGATATTGGTAAAACAGTTCTGGAAACTGCTGAGAAGGCAAAAGTGATTAGAGAAGAATGATACTGAGGAATGTATATTTCAAAATCTGGGAGATTATAAAAATGCACGATACATGGCAGCTAACAATAGCTTTTTGCACAGAACTATCCCTGTGGAACCCAGCAAAACAACGATGTTATTTCCAGTATTTTTTTTTATAGGGAAAGCAAGGGCCATTCCGCAACAATGGGCCAAGATTGTTAAGAAAAACGGCTTTTAGATTTTTTACAAAAATGTCTAGAACGCAGGCAAGTGATTCAGCCTCAAATGCAGCTGTGTGCACAGAGTGATAGATATTTAACTCTGAACAGAAATGTCTGTCTGTTCGTTTGTTTGAATATCCTAAATATGGAAGGATGAAACAAATATAAGATCCCAAACTAGGAAAACAGACAGTTGATGAAATTATGAAGATTACTTATATTTACATATATACAGTTTGTTTTGCGTACTATCATCCTATATATTTGAGAAATTTAAAATCATACTTAGTTTGAAGAGCGGTGGAACTTCATCTTAAATGCATAATTTAATCTTGCTACAGCCAGGGGTATACGCATTTAAGAGTCTGCTCCCCCTCTCTCAAGGTACCGGGTGAACATTTCAGCACTTTATGTAATTAAAGTTCTATTTTGAAAACAAAAATACCTTTTAATTCTTTTGGCTGCAAAGAGAAGTCTTGAAAGCAAATGAGTGATGCTTTGATGAAAACAGAAAAGCTGGACTGATAGCTCAGTGCTTGTTTTCTCTTAGTGCATGCAATAAGAGATTGCACACATGTAAAATTTGCATACATTATTTATTTAGTAAATTTATTTACATGAAGTGACTCTGGGTATATACAACCACTAAAATAGAACAATAAATAAATAAAAAGTAGTCATTATTAAAAATACAACCAACCAGTACAGGAGAAAAGAGATATCCCCTGTCCCAAGGCCTGATGGAAAAGCCACGTTTGAGGGACTTACAGACCATTAACAAGGATGGACCTAACCTCACTTCGGCAGCAAGAATGTTCAGTAAAGAGCTGCAGATAATCTGTTTCTTCCAATGTTCTCTGAAACCTTCTCAATCACCTCCCCCTCCCAAAAGGTAGGTTAGATATGGTGGAATTGCTTATTGGTAAAGGCTTACTGAAGAGAAAGTGAACCAGAGCCTCCTTAAGGGCTAAAGGAACAATCCCCTCACTCAGAGAAGAATTAAACACTGCTAGAACCAACTAGCATGACCCCCCCCCCCAAGCCTCTTCAACAAGCCAGGAGGTTCATGGTTCTAAAGAGCTCATAGTCCTAAGGATCCTCTCTACTTCCATAAGTTCAAATTGTTCCCAGATAACCAGACAAGATTCCTTGCAACTTTGTTTGACAGATCCTCAACCAATTCCTCTGAACATCCCTTCATGGGATTTTCCGAACCATCTTTAATGAAGATGGCTTGTATCTCCTGAAATAGAGCTGTGGGTATTCTATCTGCACACAAATTAAGGGTGGAGAAGTACTGCCATTTTGCCTGCCTCACTGCCTTGAGGTAGTCCTTAATATTGGCTTTAACCAATGTTAGGTCATGTTGAGTTTGTCCTGTGTTGAGCACCAGAAATGATCCAGACATCTCTTCTCTCCTTTTAACTCCCTCAAATCCTCTGTGAATGGGGTGGGGGTGGGAGGGGAATGGTATCCTTGAGAGGGGAGAGGTTGCATGGGTTTACATTGGATTACACAGATAGCAGAAATGTATCTGCCTTGCTATAGAATTTATAAATATTTATCAAACTACTCGATATTTTAAGGACCAAAACAAAACATTTTCTGCATCTCTAATCCAGTAAAACTATAATAAATACATTTACATTTCACATTACACCAGGCTTCCCAACTCAAAATCAGGAGAAATTAGCCAGACACTAAATATGATGTGGCTAGATTAGAATCTTTACTGCATTCTAAGATGAAGCACCTCAAAGCAGTTGCTTGCCCTCTCTCCATATTAGAGTGCAGTTCTTTCTTACACCCACAGCAGTTGATGTCTGGTATGTCTTTGTCCTGTGCTTTAACTCACACCTCACTTGGCAGTTCTCACAGTTAGTAAGTGACAGTTGGCTCTTGACATAACTGCCATGCCTGTTCTTAGAAAGTGTAGTTCCCATCATAATTCTCAAGGTACCACAAACTCTGCCCCTTCTGTGGGTGGATGTGATATTGCAATGGTTGTAAAAAAAGAAAAAAAAGGGCAGGATTGCAATATTGCTTTAATCAGTTAGACCAGTGGTTCTCAACCTTTTTATACGGCGACCCCATGCAGGGGGCTGCCCCCACGCGCAGCGCGCATGCGCGGCGGCACCCCCTGAGGGGAAAAAATGGCGGATCGCGTTGTTTGGCGACCCCCGTAAAATGGTCGTTCGACCCCAAATGGGGTCGCGACCCACAGGTTGAGAACCGCTGAGTTAGACCCACCTTGGCAGGTCTACTCCTTGCACAATCCACCCTAAAGCAGGAATCTTAGTACTTTGATGAAATGATCAGAAAGGGGTATTTTTGTTTTGTCTGCTTCTGCTAGCCAAATAAAGTAGCAAAATCTTTGGGTAGTGCTGAAATCTGTAACATTAAACAATAAGAAAACAAGTCCAGTTGCCATGACTCAATTTTCAGACAGCTTTACCTGAATCTTCACTGACATCCTGCCACATACTTTGGGGAAGAAACCTCAGAGATTGGTACTGGAGGAGTTGGTACATTCTAACAACTCTGCCTAACTAACTAGCTCTGACTGAAGAAGCTGTTTGGATGAGCAGCGAGATGTCTCAAACCAACCAGAAAATAAGTCCAGTTGCCATGACTCAACTTTCAGACAACTTTACCTGGCTGACTGAGAATCTTCATCTACATAATGTAACATTAAACATTTCTAAAAACAAAAGGCTTTAATAGAAAATGGATAATAGATAGAAAATAAAATTTTGGTCTACCTTTTCTGCAAAATCTCTAATAAGTTATACTATTAAAACACTATGAACTAAAGCATAAACTATTGCCCATTTGATCAAAGAATTAGGTTCAGCTGTATTACTTTTATGGAAAACAAAATTAACACGTTATGCAAAACAAATAAAGTGATTTGTCTTCTTTACAATATTTTGTTCACATCTATCAGGGGTTCTCAGAATGCAGGGGGGAAAGCAAAGGACACTCTTTGGGGTCCACGACAAACATCTCAAATAAAACACACACACACCCGCGCCCATGGTGGGAATACTCAGTTGCCAAGCCCATCCTCAAAGCCTCAATTGTTGAGGATAAGTGGGAGTCAGGGAAGAAAATATGGCCGCTTTTTCCCTAACAGGGCCAAAGGTGCTCCTTGAAGGATTTCCCTCACTTTTTCAGTCATGCCTTCTCCCTTTCTATTCAATGGAGTTGGAATAAATTCTTCTCTCTCTCTCTTGTATAGCACTCCCCTCCCTCCCCTCAGAAGATCTCCAGTTAAACTGCCTGAACGGTTTTCATTTTCTTAGGCCTACCATATCTGAACTGCACAAATCTAGATCAGCATGGATGGAAGCGAAGAGTTAACTTTGCTCTCTTCCCCTCTCTTTCTTTCCGACCATGTAGGAGTTTCCCCCAGGTTTTTTCATCTCAGTTATGGCAGCCCTAATTCACGCATTGTTGAAAACTGCAGAGCAAAGAGTGGGTAGCAAGAGAGGCCTCTGAATCTGGAGGAACCCATGCTGGCTTCTTTTGTTCCTCACAATTCAGCGAGAGTAATTGAAGAAGGGAAAAGATTCTTATCAGAAATACAGATCCACTGGTATATTGGTCAGAAACAATTGCTTTAACAAAAAACCTCTGCAAACAGCCCGAAGTGTTTCAAAATTTGGCTAGAAGGAAGAAGTCTGATAGTACTAAGGAAGCCCAGATGCAAGGTTAAATAAAATGCATATGAAATATCCACATCAAACTCTTTCACCCCAAGTGGAAGAAGAAGGGTTTGGTTTGTTTTTTCTTTAAAAAAAAATACTCAGTTGCTTAATTTTATTATAAATACAAAATAATAATAATAATGGACACAGCTTTTCTACCAGTTATTGTTACTGTCTTCAAAGTGACATAAAATTTGTCCTGCAAATAAACTGCTGTGAAAGAACATTTGTGTGTGTGGGTTGACTGGTAGATAGATTACATAAAAGTGCTTGGCTTCTGGGGTAAGAATACATCACTACTGTTGGATTCTGTTTATCTGGCAATTCATTCTTACTCACTCTTACTACTACAATGTTACTACCACCTCTTCTAACCGCAAAATGTTGCACTGCTTTTCATTTACTTCCGTGATACAGAAGTGGCCCTTGTTGCGTGAACATTAATATCTGCCTTGCATCTCTGCATTCAGGTACTTGGTGAGAAAGAATCAATTAATGCAAAGAAGTTAAAGATGACAGTTCATGCTCATTTACTAGAGGTATTACCATAAATTCAACCAGTGACAGAGAATTCCCTTTAATAAATACAAAATGTATTATCTTCCCTTGGAGTCTTAAAATAATTTGATTCTCCTCTCAATAATGCAAAAGAAGGAGGAGGAGGAGAAGAAAAAGAAGAAAAATGTCTGCTTTGGAGATACAAACTGTCCCTTTCTGCTACAGTTAACAGGTTTATATTATTTCCTACCAGAATCAGACCTCTCATACAGTATACTCATCCTACTAGGCCAGGAGGCTGATGAGCCCTGATACCACAACTCCATCAAGAAAGAGCTGCAATTCTCTCCTCTGGGGAGCTACTGTTCCTGAGGGCCAGCAACACTTGCCAACTCTGCTCTGTTCACTCCCTGAGATGTAAGTTGACCTCTTAGCAGGGACTGGGAGTAGATTTATAGCAGGGTTTGGGAAACTATAGCAGTAGGAGTTCTGAACAGCAGAGCAAATGCTGGGGGACTGAGCTAAATCACTTTAGAACAGAACAGAACAGAACAGAATAGAATAGAATAGGCTTTATTGTCACTTTAAATGTACACTAATCAGTATACATTAAAATGAAATTTCGTTGCATGGAGCTCTCAAAGGGTAACCACCTCCAATATACACTGCCATAAACATGACAAAAAAAATTAAAATAAAATAAATTATGCATATACCTACCTACACACACATATGTGGCCCAGAGAAACAACACAATCTAGTTCAGATATGTATATATATACATGGTGAGAAAAACAAATCTTGCAAGTTTACCAGACGGATGGCATAGGGAACAAAGCTGTTACAGAATCTGGTCGTCCTGCTAGAAATACTTCAAAACCTCCTCCCAGAGGGGAGCAACAGAAACAGACCGTGAAGTGGGTGTGTGGGGTCTCTAACAATGCTTTGCGCTCTAAGCACATAGCGCTTACAAGCAGTGTCCTGAATAACAGGAAGCAGGCTGAATAACAGGAATAATTTTCACAGCTGTCCTTACCACTCTCTGTATGGGCCTTCTATCTGAGGCTCTGCTACCACCAAACCAAACAGTGGTGCAGTTTGTTAAGATGCTCTCAATTGTGCCTCTGTAAAAAGTGGCCAGGACAGAAGGAGAAAGATGTGATCTCCTCATCTGATGCAGGAAATGCAGAAGCTATCACTCCACCTCCTTAGATTATAATGATTAGCAGTGTCTGCTTTAAACTACAACAATACCAGAAAGTTGATATGCAGGTAATGCTGTAATCACAGGAATGTCATAATTGTGTATTTTTCTCTGATGCAAATATATATACAAATATATATATGTTGTCATTTGTCTCTTTGATCCCTCCCCCTAAGAATATCCATGTTGTTGTTGTTGATGATGATGATAATGATATTGAAAAGGGCTGAGATCGTAGTTGCTTAGAAACCAATATTATCATAAAAACATGAACTATTGCATTAACTGATTGCATAAACTGATGGCCATGCCATCTTCTGAAAACCTGGTTTTATTTATTTGTGCCATGAAGTCAAATGTTTGGGGACTGGTAACTGCCTGGACAGGTTTCTGCAGTTTTCGTGGCAAGATTTCAGATTTTTCCCATTGACCCCTTCCTAGGGCTGAGAAAAAGTGACTTGGCCAAGGTCACCCATTTGGTTTTGTGGCTAAAGTAGGACTAGAAGTCAAATACTGGTTTCTAGCCTGGAGCCTTAAGACTGCACCAAACTGGCCCTCTCTCAACAACAACAACAACCAGATAACAGCAGTTAGCTCTGAATTAACTTTCTGTACTAATTCTTAGCACAAATAGATTGACCCCATAAATGTTTTTTTTTAAATGGTCATGGAGTTGAAACTCCATTTTCAATTCAAGAATTTGCATATTAAGATACATAAATAAATGGCCAAAAATATCAGGAGAGTCAAGAGAAATGGCAAGAATTTTCAGAAGCGTAAGAGTAAAATATGCTTATATTCTTACTCTTTCATAAAATACAGACATCATGATATAGATAGACAAATTTGCCTTAAGTGAATAGATCAACCTATTTGGATATGGACTTCATTATAGTGATTGTCTGGAAGTACAGAACAGAACAAACAAACTTTTGAATGGACTTAGTTTTATGAAAACAACTTAATTATGAGCAGAGAAACTTTTAAGGTGTCTCAAATTAACTTGCTCATTTATTTTACAATCATTCTTGTAAATACAACATCTTGAGTACATTATATCTGCTCTGCAGAATTACCTCTTATATGACATATTTATATCAGAATTGGAGAACTATTATTGGATTAGAAAAGCCTTGACAATTTACAATATTTTCTGGCACTGACAAGGCATGGAGTCTAATATTGAGAAGGCTCAATGTTCCCTGTCCATACCATACACACCTCATGAGCAAAGCAAAGCGAAGCAAAGCAAAACAAAGCAAAAAACATAAGACAAGGATGTCAACTAATTGTCAGCTATTACCATTTCAGCCACAGAAGCAGGATATGTGTGCTTAAGACTTGTTGCCTTCGGCCAGAATTTTTCCTCTTTTGTGTACCATTGCGTGCCCATGTTATGCAGGTCTGTGCTATCAGTTGACGATGAGTACAACTTGAGTTCAATGGTCTTATAAAATCAGGGTGGTGTGAGTTTATCCTTGGATGGTGGGATTGGCTGTTTGTTCTTGCAAATGGACAAATTTGAGGAAAGTTGGCTAAAATAACTGCTTTTAAGGATGAGTTCATATTAATTATGGGGGGTCAGGGGGCCACCAATATTTGCCCTACATTTTGTTCCAAATTGGATTTTTTAAAGTGAATTTTGGCTATCCATTGGATTACCTCCCTTGATCCAAAGAGAGAAAAGAAGCACAAATTCTACTAACAGTATCTGTTGGTTTGAACTAACAGAGACAATTTATCACTCTGTAGTTACGTACAGAAGGATAAAAGCACTATGTGAAAAACGGCCAAATTACAGGAAGAGTCAGAATTCTGCTATTCAACCCTGCAAAGCCAAAAATCACACACCCAGACACTCACCCTTAACAATCTCTGGCAATGGGGCATTGTCTGCCCATCTCAAGCACCACAAAATGTCATATTTTATCTTGATGTGTCAGGATTTATATAAAAAGGGATAGTTCAGCTCTAAATGTAATGAGTTAGAAGAACAGCCCTCCAGTGGCTTCCTTGAGCGTCGATAACATTGATTGCTAAAAATAACTAATAACCTAGGTCTGGTCCCTGCTGGGAGCTCCTCAGAGAGGATCATAAAAATCACGGTATGCATCTGCTGCAAACAGGTGTGCTCCCTGTACAACAGTGGCTCACAGGTTGCAGCACAGGAGGGGAGAATGTCTGCACACCAAAGCAAGAATCATTGCTGCTGTTAAGAGTGCTCAAGGCAGAATGTTTTTCCCCCTGTCCAGAATGACACGAAAGATAGCCAAGGCAGGTTGTGTATGAGAGAGTCTAGGTGGACATTTTCCTGGCTTCAACATAATTTGACATGTGTGGGTCCAAAGAGAAGGGCTAAGACAGAGAGTGTCAATACTCAGAAGCAGCAGAACGTATCTAGCATAGCACTGATAAAAGATATTTACTGGTCAGAGGGAGAACATACAACCCATTTTCATTTTTAAAATTTGTTTTAATGTATTAAAGAAAAAAAGAAAAGGAGAAAAAAGGAAGACAAAAACTAAAAAACAAACAAACGGGAAAAGAAAAAAAAGATAATAGAAAATATGAAATATAAATTCTGTGATGCTATAATAAATGATTTAAAGGTCAAAAATGCAGAGCAAAAAGAAAGAATATAAAGTAGAACTATTTGACCAGGGATAAACGATTATTTAATATATCTGGTAATTCATAATGGTCTTTTGGCTGAACTAGGAATGAAAAGATGATGATTTCTGGATTGCGTATAGATAAAGGTTAGGCTATGCGGAGAAGAATTTTTTATTTGTAATTTTAAAAGAGGGTGAAAGGTTACTGTACTAGCTTATGCTCAGTGTGATGAAGCCACTTCTTTATTATTGTGTTTGTTGCTTTTTTCTTTTTTCTTCTTTTTGTCTTTTTTCTCTCCCTTCTGAACTTTTCTTTTCCCCCTTTCTCCTAGTTTAGTTTGTGTTAGTTTTTACTGTTTATTAAACACATCAATAAGCTTAATAAAAAAGAAAACATATTACATGTAATATAAAGTCCTTCATCCCAGTTTTTAAATCCAGCATCAAGTACTGACCACATAGAACCACAGTGATCAATCTTTGTGTTATGCCAAAAGAGGGACAATTCATAGACAGAAAATGAATAAGTGACATTTATACAAGACTGCAAATCCCGGGTCACCCATTTTCCCAACATGTTAAGTACAAAAGCATAATATTTTTTGCTGCATTCCATGCTTGGTAATTCCACAGTTCTTTGAACAATGCTCAATACCACCCTTTTGGCATATAGTTCAAAAGCACATTCACATCTTTAAATCATATGAATCTTTATAAGAACTTATTGGCCAACTTATAGATACTAAATCAGAAGTCTAATATGCTTGCTATATGCATCTGAGGGTGGCAGATAAGATATATTGCAAACTTGGCACTTTCCAGTTGGGTTGGACCGAAATTTTCTTATCTCCAGGCAGAAAGATTATGCTGACTGGGTATAACAGGGGTTGCAGTCCAACATTACAAAGATGCTAGTTGGGTAAGGAAGTTACAGCCAGAGCGGGCAAGTGATACGTAGATATAAAGAGATATATATGGCTAAATAGGATATATATACAGTTGGATTCAGGAAAGCCATGGAATCAGGATGGATTCTAGCTGCAATTGGGCAATGCACACTGACTGGTGAAGGGAAAGTGTCTTTTAATTACCAGAGCAACTGATTTTCAAGGAATATAGAATTTTGAAACTAGCTCGGGAAGAATCACTGAAATGGATTAAACAAAGAAGAAAACAAATTAGGCCTTTGAAGGAATCCTTTTGTCCACACTAGATTGAATTGTTTTGGCAAACAATTTCTGGTCAATGTTAGCCTCTGCCTACAGGTAGACTTCAACTTATAACCATTCATTTAGTAATCATGTGAAGTTAGAACAATACTGGAAAAAGTGACTTATGACTCTTTTTCATACTTATGACCGTTGCAGCATCCCCATGAACATGTGATCAAAATTCGGATGCTTGGCAACTGGTTTATAGTTATGATGGTTGCAGTGTCCCAGGGTCATGTGATCACCTTTTGCAATCTTCTGACAAGCAAAGTCAATGGGGAAGCCAGATTCACTTAACAGTCATGTTATTAGCTTAAAACTGCAGTGATTTACTTAACAACCATGGCAAAAAAGGTCATAAAATGGGGCAACTCACTTAATAACTGTCTCGTTTAGCAACATAAATTTTGGGCTCATTTGAAGTTATAAGTCAGGGACTACGTATATTCTTGCGAATGGTTCTTTTGGAAATTTTGCTCCAAAAAGATAAAACATAACATAAAAGTATTTTGCATTTGTGTTTTATAAATGAATAATGGGAATGCATGTGGTGTAATAGTTAAAGAGTTGGATGACAAGCAAGAAAATCTGGTTCTGGTTCACTTTGGGCTGCAGACGTTCCCTATGACTTTGGTCCAGTCACAATTAACCAGTGGAACAGCCCGTCTCCAGAAGTTGTGAGTGCTCCATCACTGGAGGCTTTTAAGAAGAGATTGGACAGTCATCACTTGTCTGAAATGGTATAGGATCTCCTGCTTGAGCAGGGGGTTGGACTAGAAGATTTCCAAGATCCCAACTTTGTTATTCTGTCATTCTCTTTTAGCCCAGTCTATGTCATAAGGCTCTTTGTAAGGAGAAAATGAGGAAGTACAACAGATATTACTTTGAGCTCCCCTACAAAAAGTAGGATATAAATGTAAAAAGTATATAAATAAATTAATGAAAGATATATACCAGTGGTTCTCAACCTTTCTAATGCTGCGACCCCATAATACAGTTCCCCATGTTGTGGTGACCCCCAACCACTTATACATCACCGGGTGCCAGTGAAAAGGGGGAAAAAATGGCGGACAGCCTTGTTTGGCGACCCCCGTGAAATAGTCGTTTGACCCCAAATGGGGTCCCGACCCACAGGTTGAGAACCACTGATATATACTGTAGGGGCAATAGAAGAAAGGGACGACAGAGAATGAGTTGGCTGGATGGAGTCACTGAAGCAGTAGGTGTGAGCTTAAATGGACTCCACAAGATGGTAGAGAAGGCCTGGAGGAACGTTGTCCATGGGGCCGTGATGGGTCGGACACGACTTCGCAACTAACAGCAACAATATACTGTAGATGATACAAGATCAGATAAGGCACCCAGTAAAGCATTTGAGGATAATAAGGATTGACCTACCCTCATTAGGTGGCACTGAGAAGGATATTGCCTTGATTATTACTCTATTTTAATGCTTTCTGTTACTTCAGGGGTCCCCAACCTCTGGTCTGTGGCCCGAAGCTGGACCATAGTCCATTGGGAACCAGGCTGAGTAAGTGGCTGGTGAGTGTGCATACAAAGCTGCATTTGTGGAAGTGACACATGCATGTGTGAAACCATTCCCTCTCCCCCCTCCCCCGCTGTCAATCTGCCAAGCCAGAAAAGTTGGGGACCATTGTGTTATTTAACATAAAACACTCAGAGCCATCCGGACGTGAGCAGGATATAAATGCTTAGGCAAGTAAATAAACAAGTGATAGACAGATAGAAACAGATATTCTTGAAGTTTGAGATTGTAGATGAAGCCAGCCATGCAAGCTAAGAATGCACGAGTTTGTTCATTTAATTTCCGAATGTCTCATTTTTTTTCCAATCTTAAGTTTGAACTGGTTTTTTTGTTTTGCCTGATGTTGCATTAACTTGCATTTCTAAATAAATAAATATCCATTGTGTGCATTATTTATGAGCATTTCATTTAATTTTACCAAATACATACATTTTGCAAGTAGTTTCCCTTTTTAACTGCATTGTGTAGATTATTTTCACTAACAATCACATATTTTCATGCACTTCCTCTTAAGAGGCATACACTACTTACAAAATGGTGAATTTCACTGTAATTCAGAAAAGTATATATGCTGAATGACAAATACATTTATATTTTACTATTACTTCAAAAAACACACCTTAAAATGCAAACCAACAATCTGTTCCCCCATCTTTAAGGTGAACTCAAGCTGAAGTTGGCTTTTCCATACATGACTGCAAAAGAAGAGGGAATTCATTAGTGGCATCCAAGTCTCGGTCCCAAAAAAGAATGACTAATTGGAAGAATGACTAATTCCCAAAGGCAATTTAAGGAATTCTTTATACATGCTCCACAGCACAGAATTTCATGAAAGACAAAGGCACAAATTTTGTAGCCAGATGAGGCATGGAACTGATGCCACTAAGAAAAATATCAGATAAAGGGATGGAGATAAAGAGATCAGAAACAAATCCATTTTGCTTGCTCATTTGCCTGAAAATTTGCCACATTTTCCCTAAGAATGTCTCTGTTAGAACACATATAAAGAAACATGAGAGAGAAGCTGACCATTCAAGATAGACAACAGCAGAGCTTAGCAAAAACAATGCATTGTCCCTCCAAAAATCTTGTATGCAAACCATAGACACACAGTCTCACATCATCTCTGTCCAAAGTAAACTCCCAATGACCATGATCAACATGGGGTCTGTGAATTCTGGAAGTTGTTATCCAATACATTTGAAAAATATCATCTGGTATCAGAATGTGTAAGACCTCTTTTGGGAGAAGGGAATTCTTCAGGACATCTCAAGGTTCACCAACTGGTATCCACTTTTTTTCAATAGTGTCTGTAACTACAGACCTGATTTTTTTAAAACAAAATAAAACAAAACACGACAACAATATAAACACTGAAATGATAAAGACGCTGAAATCAATTACTCTTATCATGCCATTCACTTTTTGGGGGGCTTAGTTGTTTTGAAGCATAGAATACTGACAGGTCTGGTCAATATAATCGGCTGCAGCTTTTGGTTTCTAAGAACTTATAGATTATTTAGTTGTCACCTTTCAGAGGATAAGCAATGAAGGGTGGCTTTAGTGATTCAATTTGCTTTGAAAAATAGAAGACAATGCTGTGATCTGCTGGATCATGCTTCAATGAGAGAAACATGCATAGAGTAAGATGCACCGTGTCCATTACTGTACATAAAATTATAACATTAACAATATTAGAGATGCAATATTGTCCAAAAGGTGTTAGAGGGAAAAGAATACATGAAATAAATAAATAAATAAATAAATAAATAAATAAATGAAATCCAGTGTCAATAAAACTCTAGGCTGCAGTTAGAGAAATCTGTTTGCTGAAAATGGGGCAAAACTATTATAGGACAAATAAATTATAAAATTATGTTAAAATTAGCAATATAAGTGACAGATGTAACAGCTATGATATAAAACCTTTTAGTTTACTTAAATACCTTTTGTAAAGATTGTTTCTTTCCAAAGCTTAAACGCAAGGGCAGAGAAAACAAAAAGAGAATGATATAGCCATGCATTGGCATTATCCTTTATTATTATTATTATTTTTAAAAAAACGAACCCTGGCTTTTATCCCTGTGGAATGCCAGGCTAAGGTATGTACCTTTATAAAAGGGCAAATGCCAAATCATAACAATAAACTTACAAAGTTGAAGGCATATGGTTGAGCCAACAAATAAATCAATCTATTTTTTTTTTTTTTAAGTTAAAAGGCCAGAATGGAGGAAAAAAGCACTGTGTTGGTGCCAAGAGAAAGCAAGGTCAGTTCCAGCTGAATCTTATTTGGCAGGGCATTCCAAAGTCACTGACTCAGAGTTCTATGTCATGGTAGTCATACAGAGGCTGCAAAGAAGGACTTCTCCAATGTGGTTGTGCCCCTGAAGATCAATCCTATCACAGACAGAGTCTCCAACAGTCAAAGTTATAAAAATATAACCTACAGTACATGGCGCTTGGTTTAGGGCTGCCAGGATTTATGCATCAAGTCATTATGACATGGAGATCTCTACTTCCCATGGCTCTCCCCAATAATGAATTGATGTATAACCGTATTACCCTGGGGTGTCTAAATTACTTGCTTTAAAAGCCACATTGTTCTGTAGACGGAAGGGAGTGGTTCTGAGATCAGATTATGCAACAGATATTAGGGAAAGTATATATAATTTCTTGTTCTTTATTTGAAGTGTTAATTATGGATTTGTGAAGAATGGGTAGAACGGGCAAAGACTGGTTTCTCAGATGAAAAATAATGCATGGAGACAATCTAGGCAAGAATTATATGTGGAAAATAAAATATAAGAATATAACTAGATTTGATGGCAACATGTTATCTCTAGAATCATAGACAGCATGTCTTGAATACCAGTTTCCAGAGAGCAATAAGCAGAAGAGGACAAGGATGCAATCTGGGTTGGTCACCAGGACCAGAGTCTTCTGAGCTTTCAGACTTGTGCTGGAGCCCATCCTCAGAGAACTTCTCTCTAGCAGAGTGTGTGCTTTGAGCTATTCTGTGTGTGGTATTTATAAGGTGCCTTGTGGCACTACCAGGCACCATATAAATACCACACACAGTATAGCCCATGGCCCACACTCTGCTAGAGAGAAGTTCTCTGAGGATGGGCTCCAGCACAAATGACCAACGCAGATTAGATCCTGCAACATTTTCCTGGCACACATATATTTGCCTTCATTCATCAGAAGAGGACAACATTCTCCTGTCCTTGTTTGTGAATTTCCTGAATCTGGTTGGTCACTATGTGCCACAGAAGACTGGAATATAAGGACTCTTGACATCCCTGGAGATGTCTCGTCTTCTGAGTCACTAGATGTCATTGGGATATTGTTTTCTGAATCAGATATTGTCTCTTCTAAGAGCTTTGAGATGGTTGGTCAAATTTATAGCCAAACTGTTTATCTTTCTTCCTTTAATTTCTATGGAACAGAGTTGATATATTTCTGTGTTAGTGTTAGTACCACTTTGTAATGCCTTGGTAAGACCACACTTGGAATAGTACAGCCACTTTTGTTCACCACAATATAAAAAAAATTGATGAAACTCTAGAAAGAGTGAAGAGAAGAGCAATAAAGATGATCAGGGAACTGGAGGCTAAAGCATATGAAGACTGGTTGCAGGAACTGGGTATGTCTAGTTTAATGAAAAAGAACTAGGGGTGATATGATAGCAGTATTCCAATATCTCAGGGGTTGACACAAAGAAGAGGGAGTCAAGCTATTCTCCAAAGACCTTAGGGTAGGACAAGCAGCAATGGATGGACATTAATCAAGGAGAAAACCAATCTAGAAATAAGGAGAAATTTCCTGACAGTTAGAACAATTAATCAGTGGAATGTCTTGGATTTGGAAGTTGTGGGTGCTCCATCACTGTAGGATTTTAAGAAGAGATTGGACAATCATTTGTCCGAAATGGCATAGTGTTTCCTGCTTGAGCAGGGGATTGGACTAGATGACCTCCAAGGTCCCTTCCAACCAGTGGTGGGATTCAAATATGTGGACAACCGGTTCTCTGTGTGCATGCTGCTTCTGAAAGTCCATTCTGAGCCTGGGCAACAAAAAATTAGCTACTGGTTCTGCTGAAGTGGTGTGAACTAGCTGAATCTCACCACTGCTTCCAACTCTTGTTATTCTGTTTTTCTGTTTCTCAGTATAATATTGACAAGGTTTAATGGTGTGACATTAGTACGGAAATATCAAAAGGAACTATTTCTGGAGATATTTATCTCCCTCTCTCTAACTGGATAATTTACACAAGTACATTTTACATTCAAAGAGTCATTTGTGCTGTTAGACTATACATTATATAAGGTAATTATAGTCAGGGAAAGCAATACCAATTGTTAGAGAACATAGGTAGGATTTACTATTGTTCTCAATTCTCATGGGGAGGGGTGTCTTCCAAAAACCGTTTGGTTAGCTCTTATGGGAACAAAATGCTGGGCTAGAGAGGTCTTTGGTCTCATCCAAAACAGTCTGGCTTATATTGTTACATGAGGTAGTCCTTTGCTAAAATATGGATGCCTTCACATTTATGTTTCTGCAGCTAACGGTAATTTCTTAAAAAAAAAAAAAAGCTGGACAGGAAAGTCCAGTCAAATACCAACAACATATTGATTTGATTTGCCCTAAAGCAGTTTAGAGCTGGAAATTTGACTTGCAGCATCTAGCCTACATTTAGTCCCAACCTTTCCATGTCAATTAACTCCCTGAAATGATCCAAGAGAAGTTGTTGTGATACAAAGCATGTGAGTTACATAGAGGATGGATTGCTGTTCCAGTATTTTCTCTGTGCAAAAAGCTATGGTCAGATTTTGGCCACATTGTAACACAATGCAATCACGAGCCCAATTAGATTATACAGAGAAAATAGCCGTAACAAATTCTTAATTATGGCCTTTGAGAAGGTACTAATACTCCTTTGATTGAAATTGGAAAGAAGGTGATCACAGCAAACAGAACTGAAATGAACCCGCAGTCAGGTGAAAAGAAAAACCACGCAGAGCTAGGACAGAACCAAAAGACATATAGTTCTTAATGCTCACATCTGCTCAGCTGACAGGGAGCAGAAAGAACATTTGCCCTGCCCACTCATTAACAACTTTCATACAGTGGCCTCAAGGGGCCAAAATAAATAAATAAATAAATAAATTATAGCAAATCCAGATGCCTTTAAATAAGAAAGAGAAGGCAGAGTTTTTGAAGAGGGCAGGCACAGATAAAGTTTCATACATGTTACAATCTTTGGATGCTGACTGATGCCAATTATGTTTTAATAGACACAGCAGAGATTCAATTTCCCCTTTCTCTCTAAAAGCAGCACTGTATTAATTATTTAATTAGTCTCAGGATCAATTCTAATTCCAACTCAGAGTAAACAAAAGCGTTGTTAAAACAACTGTTTCATCAAAGGCACAAAGTTGTCTTCTCCTCCTTCTAGCAAATGGTACATGACTTATGTTCTTGAATTGTTAACTCATATATAGCCACAGTGCCATAGACAGAACATAATGGCAAAAACTACTTTAATATACCGTATATGCCGGCGTATAAGACGACCCCCGTCTTTGGCGCCGAGTCGCATTCCTAGAACGTCGTTTTATACGCCGGAAACTACCAGTATTTCCAGCGTATGATGACTCGGCGTATAAGATGACCCCCGTCTTTGGCGCCAATTTTAACGCTTGCGGAAGTCGCCTTATACGCCGGCATATACGGTAAGTCAGAAACTCACCTCAAAATGTATGACAGGAGGAAGGGTAGAGAATTAGGAAGTGACAAAATCATCAACCAGTATGGTATAATGGTTAAAGCAGCAGGCTAGACTATGAGTTATAATCCCAGCTAGGAGACTTTGGGCCAGTACCTCTCTGTGAAGTCCTAGGAAAAAAGCGATCACAAATTACTGAAAACACTGCTGGGATTTGTCAGGTGTCAAGACTGGCTCAAAGATACACACACACACACACACACACACCTATCTACCAAGACTTGATAGAGTGCACCTGTTGAAGGCTTGGGGGACAGTTTAACTGCAACTGAGCTGTCTTTAAAAGTTTGGAGAATTGTCAGGATAGAAGTGGCCTCACCTGCCTGGTCTTTGAAGCAGTCCCCTAGGTTGGAACAGTGACATGCTTTCTCTGGGGCAGCCCCCCCCTTATGGAATTCTCTCCCTACATAGCTAGGTGCATTCTCTACCTGCCCCTATCCTGTGAGCAAGCCAAGGCTACGTAGTTTTAGTAAGCCTTTTGCCCCTAGTGGTTCTGAATGGAGGCATTCACCTTTTATGTACTATACTGCTCTTTGTTACCCAGAGTCCAATGGGATTGGAGCAAACTGTAAATTCTCTGTGTGTCTGTGTGTGCTTGTGTGCATGTGTTGTGGGATGTTGAAGCATTATCCTGTATTATCCTATTATCCTATTCACGCCATCTCATTGCATTTACTAATGTGGAATAATGAACAATCACTAGAATAATGATGTGTCTGCATAATTACTGGAATAGTGCTGTGTTAGTAGTATGTGACTAACCTAATGCGCATTGCACTTGGATACAATGTAGCAAACTCTCCATTGTATACCCATGAGAAACGAACCTAATGTATTACAATGTGTATTTCAATGTGTATTCCTTTGTTCCTGAGGGGAAAAAAAAGAAAGTATAAAACTGATGTCTGAACCCACCCTCGGGGTTCAGAATTGCTTGTTGCTATTGCTTCTGAACCTGCGCAAAAAATCTCTCTGCTAAAACCCTCTGGAATTTGTAAGAATCCTTTCGTTTTCCACAAGATTAGAAGCACACATATGTGCGTGTCAACTGCATCTATGTATACCGTACAGTTGCATACAGGGCTGAGATCTACCTCCTCAGGAAGACTTTTGCTGTAATAGGAAAATTAGCTTGTTTCTGAAAATACCACCCTAGAAAAAGGTTCATTTCTGATCAGCAGCTGGCTGGGAAAAATACCCCCTTTCCTCAACTTCACTCTAGGGCAGTGTTTCCCAAACTTGACAATTTTAAGGCATGTAGACTTCAACTCCCAGAATTCCACAGCCAGCAATGCTGGCTGTGGAATTCTGGGAGTTGAAGTCCACACGCCTTAAAATTGTCAAGTTTGGGAAACACTGCTCTAGGGAAACAGAAAGAACCTCACGTCCAATCTGGTACATATAAGAGGTCAACTCTAAAGGCAGGGCTTGGAAGACAAAGTTAGCAAGCCAGAGAGGAGAGCCTGTTTTTGACCCACAGGCTGGATGCCTCCCATAGCTACCTTGCACCAGATCAGTGAGAACAGATTTAAAAAGAGCTCATGTGTCAAAGAAGAAGAAATAATCAATGGCACATATGATTTTTACAAGTCGGAGACTCTTCATCATAAATATATGGATGGACATTTCTAAAGAAACAACACTTGAGATGAAACTGCTGGGCTAAAGAAGGATAGTTTTGTGTTAAACACACACACACACACACACACACACACACACACAAAAGTGCCTGAGAATGTACAGGCCAAGAGCACTGCAAATTATTTGAAAGTAATCCCTAATTAAGGAAGCTCCCTGACTTGGAAAGCTGAAGGCTATTCTAGGCAGGAACAACATTGCTCTCCTTCCTTCCCTTTTTCAGTTAACCGCTTGGGGTGGGATGGAAGGGGAGGGGGAGGGGGAAGGGGAAAGGAAGTTGGGAAGGCACCACTGTGAATTAGAAGAGACTTTGTTGCATTTAATATCAATTTATTTTGCAGACCTGCTGACACAGCAGGATTGCACCACTTAGAATTTATGATCCTTTGAGAAGCGCAGGCGCAGAGAGTTGACTGGGGGTATTAAAAAAAATAATTCTTGCTATCAGCAAAAAAAATATCAAGAGACCAGAGATAAGGGAGATAGGGCTTTTTTTTTTTTTTTTTTTGAAGAGAATGACAGAAAAAAAAAATCCCCTTATAAGTGGAGCTCTGGAGAGTGACTGAGAGGAATTTCATTTGTATCTGGTCTCCTCACTCTTTTTTCTCATACAATGAATAAAATCTCCAAACTGACTTATCTGCCCAGTATCTGGTCCCAGCATGCTGGAATTAAATGACTGCTCTCCTGTGAGAAGCTCAACTTTCAACCGGGGTGATTCTCTATTCTGTTTCTAGAAGTAAAGTCAGGCATCAAGGACAGGGTTTTGGGAGACCTAAGGATTGATCAAAATCACAACTCAGAGATGTTGCTAATGAAGAGTTTGTTGTTTGGACTGTGATCACCACCTCCACACTTCTTTCCCAGAAGCCCCTAACAGAGATTTCTGGCACTAAACCAGGCCACTTCCGTACTCCCCAAAGATGTTTCAGAATAGCACAAACAGGCAATAGCACTACCCACTGGTCCCAAGCTGAAATACTTCAAGTAGGTCAAACTGTGAAAAAAAAAAACAGGAGAAGTTTTATGGGCCTTAAGGAGGAAGTATTCAATTGCCACTGGGTCCTATGCCAACCCATGTTCCCTTGGTGGTTCCAGCAATTTCTACGTGGATTTGTGCACCTGCAGGCTAGGCGCTCAATTCTAATGTGTATGTTGGTTCTCAGAGGATGAAGTTTGGCACAAACAAGCAAAGCAGGGGTTTGGGATAGAAAAGCAAACCACAATACTATAAGCGGGGGGGGGGGCTTTAGTAGGAACTGAGAGTGCTTTTATAGAGATGATGTGTTTCAGATTATAGCACAAGACACCCAAAGCAACATTATTTTCTCCTCTTCTTCTTCCATAATGCTCCCTCTGCCTAGCTCCTATTTCTCCCTCCTGCCAAGTCTGCTGGCTGGGTTGCAGCATCTACCTACTGTAGTTGGCTCCCACCGCACTGCAGCTGGTAAGACTGCTCATTAGATCCTGGTGAGAGACAAAACATAGGCTGATGGGTTATAGAAAGATGGGAAGGCTGTCCTGACACCTCTGCTTTGGGGTTGGGTAATGAAACAGGATGGGCCTGTCAATATTCAAAACTGGATGACAAACAGTAGCCCTGTGCCTCCTTTCTGCTTTTGTTCAGTAAGCTTATATTAAAAAGTGAGCTCTTGCTATTGGGCTGGGCTGGCCAGCTCTAGGACCAGCCATTGAGCCAGTCAGGCCCAGCCTGATGGGCAACTGCATCTCTCCTCCCACCTCAATATTGCCTAGAAAAGCCTTGTTGCAGTGCCTCACAATTCCCTTTCCAGCCCAAAAGCCACTAATCAAAGAGCCATTATTACCTATCCCCACGGGGGCTTTAACAAAGTGATGTGTAACTCAAATGGCTGCTGTAAACAGAGTTTTTAAAAGGGCAGTGTGCAAACTATAGCCTCCCCAAGGATAAAGAAAATTATCTCTTGATTTCTCCACCTCACTACCTTAGTGCTCTATTAATTATTAGCTATTACCAGTTGCTTGCTCTGCATGATAGCCACAAATCTGTTAGTTAGGGATGTTTTCCAAGCCAACTATCCTGTAAAAACAGGGGACTTTGTGGAGAGCATATTACATACAATTTACCTGGGAAATTTCAGGACAATAGGTTTAATGTGGTCTTTAAATTTTTCGAGGCAGCAGAACAAGGGATACTGTTTATATATAAGTTGCTGGGGATTGCCTTGTGCTTAAACATACAGTATATGAACACCAGAGCCCTCAACACTTCCATACCTAGGAAGAAATCTCCAACAAAATAGTCTGTTTTAACACGTTGATGTTTCTATCTCTTTAGCTTTGCTCAAAGCAATAAGAAATTAAATTCCCTTTGCTGGCCAAGACATGTCTCTTGCTTCTTTCCCCTCTGTCTTCTTTAGTT
The DNA here is from genome assembly GCF_016545835.1 of Crotalus tigris. Taxonomy (NCBI): domain Eukaryota; kingdom Metazoa; phylum Chordata; class Lepidosauria; order Squamata; family Viperidae; genus Crotalus; species Crotalus tigris. The sequence continues at coordinate 6,102,968 of NW_024096469.1, forward strand.
CTTTGATTTAGTGGCCAAGCCTTTGATAGTCAGGTGCTGCATTTAACATTTGGGGATGAATAAGGGGCACAGCAGGTGTGCTGAGGATGCAAAGTGAATAAGGTCATTTTAATACCATGTGCCTATTGGGCTTTGATTTCCCAGTTTTTCCTTGTTTTTATGGATGGCGAGTCAAACTTTCATTTTGTATTTCAACCATGGTAAGCCTATTTTAAAACCTAAAATATAGTGTATGTGGGGAGTGCAAAATGGCAAGAAAGCCAAGTGTCCATATTCAGCAATTACAGTGTCAACCTTTGGTGGTACAATCTGAGGAGGGGCAAAAAAGAGACTTGTGGGGGGGCCGAATGCAATTAGTGTGCAGATTCTGCTTTAGATGTTCTGCCATTTAAGGATTTGGTGTGGCAAAGGAAATGAAAACCAACTGTAATTAATCTTGTAGAAAGTGAGAAAAATGTTCCACGTGGAGGAGAAATTTTCAAATACCCTGGGGAAGTCAGATCATTTGGTGGGAGGGGGATCCTACAATAACTGGCCTTGAAAAGACTGGCAAACAGCAGCATCCATCCTGGATCCTATAGCATACATGTTATAGGCCAGGGGTCCCCAATCCCCAGTCCATGGACCGGTACTGGGTCGCAGCATGCCAGCAACTGGGCCGCACAAACAAACAAACAGCTGCATCTGTGGGATGCAGGCAGCACACAAAACCATGCACCCTTCGGTCCGTGGAAAAACCTCTCTCCCTGGAACCTGTTCCTGGTGTCCAAAAAGTTGGGGACCTCTCTTATAGCTATGGAAGATGACGATTATTCCAGAAATGCCATATCGGAATGGAAACTTGCATATTTATTTCAGTTTGTGTTGCAATTTGTTCTACGTTTTCCCTTTTGGCTTTTATACAGTTCTTTGATTTCATTAGATTTCCTCTTGAATTCATAAAAACTAACAACGAATGCTGTGTGATTAAGAGCAGAGAACTTCAGGCAGAACTTGAGGGTTTGAGTACAAAGTTTCCCTCTAAGGGAGCGTGAGCTCAGGTGCCAAGTGCTCCCCCACCCCCACCCCAAGCTATGACTATAGGCTTAAGGCAAGCAGGAGAAAAAGAGCATGGTCAGATGGCTGTTGCCAAACCCCTTGCCTCCTCAGTCACAGTAAAATACTTCTTTAATGATGAAGGAGAGGAGGCATAGAAGGCTGGTAGTAGTCCTGCTGCTCCTATTCCTGTTGACTGAGGTAAGGGATAAGTAGGGACCAGAAGCAGTAGTAGTAGTAGTAGTAGTAGTAGTAGTAGTAGTAGTAGTAGTAGTAGTAATAATAATAATAATAATAATAATAATAATAATAATAAAGTTGGAAGGGACCTTGGAGGTCATCTAGTCCAACCCCCTGCTCAGGCAGGAAACCCTACATCATTTCGGACAAATGGCTGTCCAGTCTCTTCTTAAAAACTTCCAGTGTTGGAGCATTCACCTCTTCTGGAGGCAGCTTGTTCTACTGGTTAATTGTTCTAACTGTCAGGAAGTTTCTCCTTAGTTCGAGGTTGCTTTTCTCCTTGATTAGTTTCCACTCATTGCTTCTTGTCCTGCCTTCAGGCGCCTTGGAGAATAGCTTGACTCCCTCTTCTTTGTGGCAGCCCCTGAGATATTTGAATACTGCTATCATGTCCCCCCTTGTCCTTCTCTTCGTTAAACTAGACATACCCAATTCCAGCAGCCGTTCCTTATATGCTTTATTCTCCAGTCCCCTAATCATCTTTGTTGCTCTTCTCTGTACTCTTTCTAGAGTCTCAACATCCTTTTTACATTGCGGTGACCAAACCTGGATGCAGTATTCCAAGTGTCGCCTTACCCAGGCATTGTAAAGTGGTATTAACACTTCACGTGATCTAGAGGAAAGGATGTTGTAGCAGCAACATCAGTGGTGGTGGTGGCTCCTCCCTTCCACACTGTTATGAGTTCAATTAGAGGCCCTGCGCAACCAGGTTTATGGACAATATGGGGCAAGGAGGAACCTGGGACCATTTCTACCAGCCCCAAGGCAACTGTTGCCCATCTTGATTATTTGGATACCTTCAATTAGGGGAGAACTCAGTTGTGAGTGCTTTGATGTCAGCCCTTTGAATACACAAGATCACTAGAACTCTATTGAGATAGGCTATAATAAGAGAATCTTATATGTCCAATTGTATGTTACCTCCCCTGCCTCTTGTAGACCAGTGAATCAGGAAGGAGCCTGCCCAATTCTCTTCCAAACCCTTTCTAGTTTTTCAAGTCTTAAACAGTGCTTTGGTTTTCTCTGCTTATGAAATATTTCTTACTGGAACTACTAAACTACTAAAACGAGAAAATATGAGGCGTTTTTTGGCTAAGAAGATTATCAGTGGGTAATTCTGGGTGACAGGTCAAGACTGAATCCTCATAGTTGGGAGTTGAGTCTGAGGGGGGAGAAAGGAGGGAGAAAATGGTTGGAGATGGTTTGAATGGAATATGTTTGGGATCTGGAGAGTTGACAAGTGCTTGAGCAAGTGCAACCTATCGGGTATGTTGGTATGATAGTGGAAGGCTGCAGTAAGTATGGGTTAGAGTGGTTTTCCCAAAGCTTATTGATAGGTTTCCCCCTGTTGGATAGCAGCATCCCTGTCTAAGCTGCTTGACCTCACCACTGGGTTGATAGTCCTGGGGATTTCAAACTACCTTCCATGGGGGAGGGGTCAGGGACAGTCCAGGATTTATGGCCCCCAACTCCCAGGGTGATGATAGAAGGCTGGGTCAAGGCAGGGTTAATCAGGCAGGTCCCACAGAGGCAGTGGGGGAAACACCTCTTTAAGAACCTGTCACTTAACCCAATTATGATCCTGTCTTCAACCTCCCCTCTGGGGGAAACTTTGTCAAGAAAATGATGGGGATGTTGTTACTCAAAACCTAGAGAAAATGGATTATATGGGCCCTTTTCATTTTGGTTTTAGGCTAAGTACAATTCTGAGACTACAACAGTCTGTAGAGAACACGACGAGGTCCGGAGAGAGGGATGGCAACCCTCCTAGTATGCACCTTGTGATAACATTAACCATGGACATCTCAAGCATTGGCATGGGAGAAACTTCCTTAAGGTATTGATCCAGATAGTCCAGATTAGTCAAGCCCAAGGCTCCTTAGTTATCAACTGTCACAAGTTCAAATTCTACTTGCTCCCCTTTGACATCTCCCTGAAACCACCGGAGGAGATCATCCATTTACAAGTGGCCATGTATCATCAATAGGCTGACGATATATAGCCTTACATTTGAACTCTGCACGACAGAGGTGATGTAGTTGAAGTGCTGTCCTAGTGCCTGGAGGCTGTTAGGGTCTTGATGTGGAGAAATAAGTTTAAAAATCAATCCCAACAAGACAGATTGGCTGTGGATCAGGAAACCATTTATAATCTTGGAGTTTTCCTTGACTCACAGCTTCTGCTCAAAAGACAGTTGTATCTGTTGTGCTAATTATGACTTTTCATGGAATGGAAGGCCCTACTCACAATCACTCACGTCTTGATCACCTCTGATTTGGACTACTGTAGTATGCCCTTTTGGGAGCTGCCCTTGAAGACCACTTGCAACCCAAGTAGATTTTAAAAAGCTTTGCTTTGAGAGGTGCGCTGATTGTCAGGCTGCTTCTGGGTGCCATTCAAAATGTTGCTTGTCATTTTTAAAATCTTCATGGCCAAAGATCTGGTTTCTTTGGGACACAGGTATTTTCTCCCAATAGGATCTGGCTGTCTGAAAAAGAAGAAGGGGTTTCCCCCCAGTCCCTGCTCTCAGGAAATGTCAGCTTCAGGGACCTCAGAGATGGGCAGATCTCTTCAGCTGCTGTCCCCCTTCTAAGAAACCACATCTCCCTGAGATTTCCATGGCCCCCAACCTGCAGGGATTTTAAAAAAGATAATCAAAACCTGGTTTTCCCAACAGCCTTAGGTTGGTATATCCTGAATATTGTTCCTTTTTATGATTTGGAATTTTATCTGTTTGGAATTCTTGCATTGTTCCTTGGTGTGTGTGTGTGTGTGTGTGTGTGTGTGTGTATCTTATTCAACTGGAGAAATAGATAATCCCAGTAAACTAACAAATAAAAAAAAATCTGCTTTCCTAACCCTTTTAAAATAAAGAGGCTAAGTTGAACTACCTGCTTATTTCTGAGATAGATTGCAGATACCAAGGAGAGAGCAAATTGGAGCCCAGTTGTACTGTTTTGAAAATCAGAGATCAGTGTGAATCTGTGGTATTAAACAGGCATAATATGCAATGTATTCTTCATTCTTGTCTCATCACTTTAGCAATTTTTCACTAAGGTTCTAAATATATACAATCACATACTTACTGGTTCTGATTCCCCAGTCTTTTGTCTACTGTTCTTTGAAGATTACTAGCTCAACATTCTTACAGTTCCATCCAGCCTTTGAATCTCAAACCAGTTTACTCTGACATGTCATCAAATGCTCAGATTACCCAGCTTGTTATATGGTAGTATTCTGTATTTGCAACCTAAAATAGTTTGTATTTGACCTATTGGTGAAATCCTTTGCATGTCTGGTCAGATGTAACTAGTACCAGGTAAGTATACACAGCATCAGGGCTTTTCTTTCTCATACAACGCCCAGAATGGAGTTCCAGCACCTTTTTTGGATGGAACCTTGTAGGGTAGGCAAGGTGGGTTGTATAACATGTGTGAGTTCCGGCACCTTTTTTTTCTTCAAAAAAAGCACTGCGCAGCATTGAGATTTGGGGAAGGGAAGAAAGGCCTTTTTCTCTATAGGACTCCTCTTTGATTAACTATGTTTAGGATTACATTATAATTATCACCCCAAAGGATGAAAATTGCTGTTGTGACTCAGAACTCTTACCACATCCATTGAGAACATACTCACTGAAGACTGATAGCAGTCGGGAAAGAAGGTGGGAATTCTATATTTTGCAAGTAGACTTGCTCCTAGAATTTGGGTTTGCACTAAGAGTATGCTCCATGCGCTCTGGAGTATAAACTCCCTGAGGGACAGCATTCGTCTTTGATCTCTTCTTCAGAACTACTGAACTGAGACTAAAAACAGGTTTTGTTTAAGGGAAATCAACTGGTTGCTGGCTTTATGAATGCCTGTAGGAATCTTGATGACAAGGCACAGAACACAAAGGAAGTGAGTAAGAGATCTCCAGGGCACAGGCTGGCCTTGGGGGGTCATCCCATCAGAAAGCTGGCTTGCCAGACTAATGTGTTTAATAAAAGGGTTTCCTTCTGCCTAATAAATGTTGCGATCTTTAATTCCCAGCTAAGGCTTCAGCCCACTCCATTAAACCCTTCTCATTAAGCATAGACCGGCTTGATAGTAATCCTACCAAATTCCAGATACTACAAGCACATCAAAGCTGGGTATTCAAAATCTAAATCACTCTTTATTTTTGTACGATGTCCTTTCCTACCCCTCAAGGTTTATATTTCGCCCCCAGACAGGGATTGCCATATACTGTAAGTGACTACTAGTCCCAGTGGCTGGATTATCTCAACACTACACCCAATCTCACCTAATGCCACTCTCCCTGCCTAATAACTCTCCTTGAGCTACCTTCCCACAACAAATCTTTTCGCCTTGCTTAGAGGATGGAGTGCCCTTCATACTTAAGGCAGTGTTTCTCAACCTTGTCAACTTGGAAGATGTGTGGACTTTAACTGGTATACTGGCTGGGGAATTCTGGGAGTTGAAGTCCACATCTTCAAGTTGACAAGGTTGAGAAACAATGCACGAAGTCCACACATCTTCAAGTTGACAAGGTTGAGAAACAATGCACGAAGGACTGGGCAAAATTATACTGTGTATTAAGCTCCCTGTCAGAAGTGTTTGTGGGGTTGAGCAAAACATTCTGATCTCCATATAGAAAGGCAGAATATAGACTAGAGCAGTGTTTCTCAACCTTGACAATTTTAAGGCATGTGGACTTCAACTCCCAGAATTCCACAGCCAAAGTCCACATGCCTTAAAATTGTCAAGGTTGAGAAATACTGGACTAGAGCAAGTGAACCAACAGACTTCACCAATGACCAGCAGTAATATATGTGCATCCCTTTCAAAACATTGGGGTTGTCTCCTGCATGAAGCAAGGTGTTAACTATCAGATGCTCACTGAGAAAAGGAAATTAGAATGGACCCCTATGTATGTTCAACAACCGTTTTCCTTTATTACTACTTCATCCACAGGCTTTTAAGACAAAGTTCATTCAAGATGTTTCCATCCAGCTGATCTAAATCAGAATGTGGCCACAATTACCCGAACAGCCACATGCTCTCAAAATAAGAGTGGCCAGTCAGAAGAGGAATGAGAGAATTGGGAAAGGACATACATTTCCCCCCCTTCTTTCCTACCTTCTCCATTGTCAACATTGCTAACAAATGAAAAAAAAAAAAAAAGAACAACCCAGATTTAAGAAAAGCACTTTTAATGCTAGTCAGGTGTGAAAACAATCTTGAAAACTGTTAAAGGTAAAGTCTCAGACAGACTTACTGTAACCCAATTAAGGTAAAATCTCTTTGAAGTGTTTCCTTCCCACTCGCACCCACCCAAACACATTAATACATGCAAGGTGGAATGTATGTAAGGATGCAAGTTTCCAGAAAGACAAACAGACCTACTTGTCTGTATGAGAAGGGCTTCTCTGTGCAAGAAGAGTTACCTTTTCCTGTCTTGTACTACTCCCCCCATTCATTTTAGATATCTCTCGGTACATTTAATGAAGTTAATGGAGGCATTTAATAGAAACTAATCCCTATGAAAGAAGCAGCAAAGTAAAATAGTGACTGTGAAACTCCTCCGTACTGCATTAGCTGTTTAGGCAGTGGAATTTTCCAGGGAAGTGTGAATTCAAAGAGGAGGAGAAAGCATTCACACAGGACTATCTCCTGAACATTTCACCTTACTGCAGAAAGACTAATACGGTGTTTATATTTTATCTGCTGTTATCAAAATGCCTTCTTTTATTCTCAGTAAACATTTGGAAGGTTTATTTTGAGTGTGGCTGATGGGAAATATGCTGCAGTTAACAGACAGGAAAAAGTGAAGCAATCAACTAGGAGAAAGTTCCTCTCTGTGGAGGCAATGTTATTTTCCTAATCTTTCCTGCACACAGTAAAGGGCTTTAGTATTTGGGAGACAAACACTCTGCTGTTCTTTAGGGAGCAGATATAAGCTTAAAAAAAAAAAAAAAGGAATGTTAAGGTTTTTTTTTTAAAATCAGATTTCTGTAGCTTGCTTGGAGGCAACACCTAGACCTATAAAGTCTAAAAATGCTCAAGACTCTTTAATTCTGCCAGAAAGTCCTGGTCACAGGAAATAATTCATCTGATTCCTCCCTCTCTTCTATGAAGGGAAAAAATAATAGACCACAGTTGTGGGGAGGAGGAGAGTAGAGATGCAAATAGTTGAGTTCAGGGCCTGCAAGGATCTTGGAATGCCGGCTATCTTCCCAGAGATATAATGAGGAAGCATTGGGTGTTGCTGTCCGCTGGAGTATTTAAGTTATACTTCCACTAAGCACAATATTTAAACATCACAGCATATCAATAAATCATATCAGATTCCCTGCCAAAAAAAATCAAATGTAAGGAAGACTGCAGGTCTGAAGTTTCACCCTGCTGAAAGGAAGGATGTAAGCAGACTGAGAGCAGACTGGGGCATGGAGTATTTGCTTTCATTTCCATCTGATACACAAGAGTCAAGCCACGTGTAAGATTCTTTCAAACTGAACTTGATTCCTGATGATTTTATGGACACACCAATGAGGTCTTCTTGGCAATAATAAGGAAATGATTTGCCATTGCCTTCTTCCACATTTATTTTTACTTCCACATTGAACCCATAGCTTTGATATTTCCTGGTGATCTCCTATACAAGTAGTACATTGGTGCATACTGCATTAGTGCAACTCTGGCTAGTTTTTTTGAAATCAGCCAAGATCAGCTAAGTGCTACCATCTATTGTAGACTTGGAATGTCTGTATATTGCAGACAGTGATAAGCAACATTTAGATTTAGTAAAGCATGATATAACATATAGGCATTTCTAAAGTGAGTTTTTAAATACAGAGTGTACATAATAATAAAGAAATGATACAGATAGGATGATAAAACTCTTCTAGAAATGAAAGAGCAACCTCTGATGACCACATCAAAATGAACTTTGAATCTCCCTTCTTTAGTACAAGTTCCTGTGATAGAATGGCTAGACCAGTGGAAAATCGGGAGTGAGAAAACCTGGGAGAAATATTCAGCTCTGAAATTTACCTCATCTTGTGCTACAGTCTTAATCATCAGACTGTTTTATGGTCTAATCTTCTTCCTTGTTTTAGAAATAAAAGGAGAAGGTGGGATAAAAATGTATTTAACATAAACCTTGCCATCATTTTTTATTATTATTATTTTGAGACCCTCGCTGAGTTTTTTATTCCTAAAGATCCAGGACAAAATGTCAACTAAAGGGTCATTTTGAAATACAATGGGACAAATTTTTCAAGTGGCTTTGAAGTGAGAATGAATACACCTACTTACAGTTTCCTGAAATTAGCAACAGGTTGTGGGTTCCCAGACCCGTAAGGACTACTGCTGAATATACTGCTGTGATCCAGAAGATTATACCAGCTTCTATTTGTATAACAGAAGGGAAGAAGAGGGATTCCATTCTGGTTTTTTTTTTTTTACAAGTTAGAAAAAGGCAGGAATCTTCTCTGGTAAAGCTAAGATGGTTTCAGTGGTGCATGTTCAACTGAAACAGATCTGCTAAAGGAATTTTCTGCCTTTAGCTAACTTGCATAATGCAGAGATCGGTATTTGTATAAAGTGGGCTAACTGCTTGCAGCGTGACTCCTGTGCTCGCCTCTAATAGTGATTCCTACAAGAAATCTGCAATCTACAGTGATGACAGGATTTGTTACAGATCATTAACTACCTCACAGTGGAGTTAAAATGAAAAAAAAAATTAAAGCACATTGCCTTGAACAACCACGGTGGCAACATGGATTGCCAATCAGACTAACAAAGATACATGTCTGGCCAAGCAAGCCTAGGCAGTCATACATGCACAAGGGGATTACAGATTATTCTGAGATATTTTTTTTCCTTATATACTAAAAACTAACTTGTTCAGTTCCCCCATTCTTAGTTTATTAAATTTAAAATTTTCTTAAAATCTCAGATGCTTCCAATTCGATGCCAGTGTATTCAATTCATGGTGTTGGTTCATGTCTGTTTTTATAGGAAATTTTTCTGTGAAATAATGAAACATGGTTCTGCATTTTAAAAATAAATGTTTATATCTCCATATCAAACACTAGTAATCTAGCTGGATCCTTTATAGCAAGGACAAGAAATAATTCAAGGAAGAAAAGCTTAACTTGACCACATTTACACAGTTTCCTATTTCCAATTTTTTTTTTAAATAGCATTTTTCTTACACTGGGAAATATTTAGGTGTGCCTCTTTTCTGTAATGACATTTATGCCCAAAATGCTGGCCTTTACTGTAATCATTTGTTGTAAACACAATTACAGTCTTCGGGTTTTCTTGTTTTGTCCCATCCACCTCTGGTTGCTACTAACCACATTTTTTAAATGTACATTCCTTTTTAAATCATGGCTGAAGGCTGACTTGCTTATTCTGCTGAGCTCCATTACAGAGAGCCTTGCACTGCTGCAATGTGGTTCAGTTTAGTTTGCAAAAGAAAAAGAAGTAGAAGGGGGGGGGGAGGGAAAAAAAAACCAGCCTCTCAGGAGAAACCCACCTAGGAGCTGTCCAGTGCTGAACTCAGATATGATGGACGATTATGGACCATCTGCACTTTCAGAGCAGGATAGATTTATGAGCTATACAGACAGCTGAAAGAATGTCCATTACTATAACTCACTGGCTTCTTCTAAACAGGCATTTTCTGCCACCACTGCAACGTCCAGGTTAAGAACTGGCAAGAAAGATGTGTATGTGTATCTGTGTGTGTGTGTGTGTGTGTGTGTGCGCACGCACATGTGCACACGCATGCTTCACAGCATGATACAGCAAAGTATGCATCTGTATAGAAATAGAATTGGTCCTGAAACATCTCTTAATAATGGTACAGTAAATACACATTTAGTCTTTCAAGCCAAGCTTGAGTCTACACATTTGGCATGCTACAACTACATCTTGATGAGAAAGTATTTATCTTCTTTTGGATTTTCTGAATTGTTGTTTATCACTGAATATGATCACAGATATATATTTGAAATTTCGTACATATACACACACATATGAAATCTCAGATTTCAGCTCAGATAAATAACCTCATGTGTCCTCCTTCAATCAATCAATTCAATTGAAGGGATAATTAAGGGTAGTTGTATGAGCATTTTGTTAATCAAGCATGGATGATTTGGATCACCCTTGCCCTAAGTATATGTCCATAATTATGTTCTCATTATATAGGTTCTGTAAACACAAGATGCCCCACTGAAACCAAGTATTTTCAAAACTTCTATAAAAACTCACTAATATTTACCAGTCTGGAAAAGATTACAAAAAAGTCTCTACCCATCCATAGAATCATAGTCTTGAGATGTAAAAGATTTGAGGCAGTAATGAATCTTCCTAAGAGTCACCATCCTGTCAAAATCACTCCAAGATCACAGTATAAAATCACACAGGAAGTCACAAAGAACCCCAGCAAAACATCCAGGAATTTGCATTAATCTTGTGTCAATGTTTATGACCATCAAAAAAGCAGTGGGTATAAATGGGAGGCATGTAAAAAGATAGAAGCCATTTATCATTTAGAAGACCATTGATGCTCATCTGAAGTTTACCAAAAAGTACCTGAATTACCCTCCAGATTTTTGGTAGACTATTTTATGGATAGAAGGGTCAAAAGTAATTTTTGTTAGGATACATCATCATTATTATATCTGGAAGAAACCAAATGATGCATTCTATAGGAATCGCCTATTAATTGTTAAGCATAGAGATGGTAGGGTTCTTGATTGGAGATGCTTTGCTGCCTCTGAATATGGATGACTTACTATCCTTGAAAGAAGCATGAATTCTACTTTGTATCAGAAAATTCTACAAGAGAATATCAGATCATCTGTTTGTCAATTTAGGCTGAAGCACAAATGGGTTATGCAGCAATGGGTCATGAGTCCAAATATGCAAGCAAGTCTCCAAGAGAACTGATGAAGAACAAATTCAATGGAACGGCCTTGGTAAAATCCATAACTTACACAGAGATGTTGCAGTGGAACTAAAATGAGCAATTCATTGTAGAAAATTCTCAACTGTTACTGAACTGAAGGATTTGCTAAGGAGAAACAGGCCAACATTTCTACACAGAGTATGAGAAACAGATTACCAACTACACAAAGTATCTGCTTGCAGTTACTACACTTAGAGATGGCGCAGCTAGTTATTCAATATAATGGACTGTTTATAATTTTCATTGCACATAATACATGTTGGATAACTCTGTTTATAAAATTAACTATCAAACCATTATGTTATTTGTTTATTCATTCTATAATTCAGTAGGACCAAGATTCAGCTCTGATAATATCCAGTTGCAAAAATATGTGAACATTCAGAAAATTCAAATGCAAGAAAATAATTTTTCACAGATTTATAAAGTCCTGACTAAAACTTCGCAGTTAATTCAAGTAGTAAGGCCTTCCTAGCAAATGGAGACTATCACAGTATATGAAATTCAGAGACTGCAGCTGAGATTAGCAAATGAGTGTTTAGTTTTTCTTCTGAATGTCTGCTATAATGGAACAGCCTTGATTATGTTTTCAAACTTCAAATGATTCAATGAAAGGAATTCTACAATTTGTACAATTAGAGAAAGAAGTAATTTCTTTTAATTTGTTTAAAAGTCCACAGCCACTTTACAAACTTAACACTTTATAATTCTAGTTCTAAATGATAAAAAGAGAAATAATAATTCGGAAAAAGAATGCCCATCTCTTATATATTTTATTTTCTGAAGATATCGGTGTTTACAAATATGCATTCTATAATCACAAGACTTGAGAACCACACATGCTTGTATACAAAAGGGAGATTATAAAAGGCATACCTATAGACACACTCAAATGTGTATATACATATCCCATCCACTTTTTACCTTCATAATGATCTCCCCTATTTTCTTTTTTGATAAAAAAAGTCCACAACCTACTCCTTGGTAAGCTAGAAAAAGATGGAATAGACAACATCATCACCAGATGGATCTGTAGCTGGCTGGCAAACTGTACTCAAATGAGTAGTCCTTAATGGTATTACGTCTACATGGAGAGAAGTAAGCAGCGGGGCACCACAAGGTTCCGTCTTAGGCCCAGTACTCTTCAATATCTTCATAAATGACTTAGATGAGGGAATTGAAGGGGAACTCATCAAATTTGCAGATGGCACCAAACAGACAGGAGTAGCCAACAACCCAGAAGACAAACTCAGGATCCAAAAAGATCTTGACAAACTTGAACAATGGGCCCTATCCAACAAAATGAGTTTCAATGTGGAAAAAAACAAAGTTTTACATTTAGGCAGGAAAAATCAAAGGTACAAGTACAGATTGGGTGAGACCTGGCTCAAAAACAGTAACTGTGAGAGGGACCTTGGAGTCCTAGTGGACGATCACTTGACTATGAGCCAGCAGTGTGCAGCAGCAACCAAAAAAGCTAATACAATCTTTTATAAACAGGCATAGAATCAAGATCACGCAAAGTATTAGTATCGCTTTATAAAGCCCTAGTAAGACCATACCTGGAATACTGCAGCCAATTTTGGTCACCATATCATAAAAGAGATGTTGAGAGTTTGGAAAAAATTCAGAGAAGAGCAACTAAGATGATCAAAGGCCTGGAGACTAAAACATATGGAGAATGGCTGCAGGACTTGGGTTTGGCTAGTCTAAAGAAAAGAAGAAATAGGGAAGACATGATAGCAGTATTCCAGTATTTGAGGGGCTGCCACAAAGAAGAGGGGGTCACGTTATTCACCAAAGCACCAAAGGATGAGAAACAATGGTTGGCAACTGATCAGAGAGAGAAGCAACCTGGAATTAAGGAGAAACTTCCTGACAGTGAGGACAATTAACCAGTGGAACAATTTGCCTCCAGAAATCGTGGGCGCTCTATCATAGGAGATTTTTAAGAAGAGACCAGACAGTCACTTGTCTGAGATGGTATATGTTCTCCTGCTTGAGCAGGGGGCTGGACTAGAAGACCCCAATGACCTATTCTATTCTATTCTATTCTATTCTATTCTATTCTATTCTATTCTATTCTATTCTATTCTATTCTATTCTATTCTATTCTAGCCTAGCCTAGCCTAGCCTAGCCTAGCCTAGCCTAGCCTAGCCTAGCCTAGCCTAATATTTGAATAGGGAAAATATACTAATGAATAACAGTGGCCAGCTCCATGAACCTTCTGCTGATATTTTAGCCATGCATTACAGCTGTCAAGTAGCAATTAAAAAGGTGTCATAAAATGTTAAGTAATCGTATTTCATGGTTCTCAGTATCCTCTGTTGTAGAGAGACTTAGGTAGACTGAAATATGCTTCTCCCATGCTTTTTACTGTGATGCCAGAGGCGAAAGATTTTGTTTCCCCCTTGGAAGACTTTGAGCAAAGATCTTGAGCCCAGGGAGATAGCTGGAAAATCCACTCCAACATACACCCTAAATGTGCCTTTGGAGGAACTAATTTTTCTGTCTTTGTGACTGGAAGCTTAGCTTCTCTTTTGGAGTCTGCGGGAGTCTGTTCCTGTGAACCAAGGTAAGTAAAAGAAAACATTTGAGGAAAGTAATTAAAGATTGGGAAAGTTCTGTTCTGGAAAAATGCTCACGAAAATTCACACCAAAAGACTGAATAATCTAGGACCTCATTCCAATGGTCATTCAAAATTCTTTATCGAGTTTGTGAACAGATAAATGGAGTGCACAGTTACTCAGAATTTTTCCAGGAGAAAGAAAACTTCTCCAACCATTCCCTAAATGGCGACACCAGCACAACTGTTCTCACAAACACATTGAGAAGACTTCCCTCACCATTTCTTCCCTTGACAATTAATTGAAGTGTGAGATGCCAGAGAGGTGACAAACTGCTGGAGAGATGACTGTATAATGAAAGGCTGGACATTCACAAACACACCCTCTTGCCATTAAATAAATCCAAGAAAACTATAGTTCATATGAATTAATATCTTGGAAAGATATATTTTTCCTTTAAAATACTTGAGAAAGTAAATTTTGCTTTTATTAGAGTTTTTATTTCGTTGTGTCTTTGGCCCAAACTGAATGGGGGTGCTCTGCTGTTTGTTTTTTCAATAGGAATTTTATAATAGTAGTTATTTGTTGTAATTGCATTGTTGCTGTTTTATTGTTTATTGCCCACAGTCTGTTGGGAGTGGAGCAACCTAGGAATGCCATTAAATAAGTAAATAACTCAGCCTGAATGAGAACTGACTAAATAGTAATAGGTTTTCTCTCCCTGTTTTATAGGAAGCTACCATATCAAAATAGTCCAGTTCTTCTACTTCATCTCCACTTTAAAGCAGAAACTGGAACAGGAAAAATAAAGAGACTAAAAAAATATACTACATTAAGCCTTAGTTCAAACCTTCACTGAGCTGTGAATTCAGTAGTTGGCTGAAGGAGAACTATTATTTTGAAGTGTCATCCCACACATGCCCATAAACTGAAAGACAGGAATAATAATACTGGCTTAACTTACTTAGTTACTGTAAGTTACTAAAGTCTACAAAATTTTGGAAGATAAAGACACATGCATATAAATTCTAAATCTGATTACAGGTGTTTCTATATCTAATTAGGTAATAAAGGAATGAATGTTGTATCTGAGAAACCCATAAAACCTGGATGCCCTATTTGGTCCAACTGTAACAAAATACTTGAGGATTTGCTGAAATATGCTTTGCTTCTTGGGTTGAGCAGGAGGTAGTGTATAAGCCCACTAGGCTTCTGCAACTGAAGAAGTAGGCAGAAATGAGCAGATGTCTTTGCAATAAAGGGAACGCAGTCCTAAAGAGTTGTTAAAAGACTCTGTATTTTGTGTGTCAGTTATCACTGATGGCTTGCACTTTTTGAGAAGGGAATCTATGACATTTAGAGATTGAAAAATAATTGAATAAAAAAGGGGGTATAGACGTTGCTTTAAAAAAAAAAATCCAGGGGTCCATCGTAATGACAGTCTTCCTACTCCAGACTCAGAAATTCTGTTCCAAAGGATAGAACTTGATCTCAATCACTTTCCTTACACAGTTGTTGAAGCATAAAATAAAGGGCCTGTGTGTGCAGGAGATATATATATGTGTGCGCGTACATGCACATATATACAGAGAGAGAGGGGAGAGGGAGGGAGGAAGGGAGAGGGAGGGAGAGAGAGAGAGAGAGAGATGTGTCAACACATAAAAAGGTAAATTCTCCCTAAAATTGAACAGATCCATATAACTTTTCTGCAACAACAATGGTTAGCCATTGCTATCGTCCAGAATGTTTTTTTTTTTAATTTTCCGGGTGAGCATTCAGCCATGGGATTTCTTGCTAGTCTCTCATCCAAGTACAAAGATGGTCTAACTGTCCTCAGTTTTATCCCATATACACATCATGCACTTCTCACTCCAGTTACACTTAACATCAAAAGCAACAATTAACTAAAACGGGATGTTCACAGCAACAAAAATAAAACTTCATTTCACATTATTAAAGTTCAGTTTTGAGAGGTGTAGAAATGGAAATATTTCCCGCTGATTTTTTTTCAGACTATTAAAGATAGTTATCATGGGGAAAGCTACCAAAAGTCAGATATAATTAATAAGTTCTCAGAACACAATATGATTGACTTGGGACAAAGTACCTCAATCATTCATTATGAATTTGATTTGCCCCTTTATTTGTGTCCAGTGTCCAAAACACAAGTCAAAGACACTGAATGCAGCCAACAGGGGAAAAAAAACCAAAGTACTTAATTCGAAAGTATTAAAGTCCTGCAGTAGAATGGATTTTCATTTCCTTCTTTAGTGATACACAACAGCCTGCAAAAGGAAAAGTCTTTAAAGAATCATATGATATCCGTTTGCAAGTTGCTAAATGTACTTGAGATATAAATAGCTGCTGGAACACACGGAGTCTTGTCTTGGTCATTTGCACGTCCTAACACACACAGCTCTGGTCCATATGGAAAACAAATGAAAACAAAAACCTGCTACACCAAGGCCAATATTCAAGACAGGATTTGCAAGAGGTGCATCTGAGTCATCTTGTAGCATGTAGCTACAAGCTTCCTACATTTCACCAGTCTAGATTTTACTGTGGGTCCTTCAAGTAACATTGTTGGAAGTAAATGAGATTATAGACTCTATTTGCCTAAGGTGCTAGGGCAAGCTATGAATATGCCGCTATTAACTAAGCAGAAAAAGGCTCAACCTCTCCTTCCACATCAGATAAGGTAGAATTCCAGAAAAGATGTAAAAAGAAAAAGCAGCCAAACTATGAGTTGTCATGTTACAGCAGGCCATTCACCCACATTTAAGATCCTCTTTCCCATGCTACAGATTCAGAACTGATAACTGCATCTGTCATTAAGCAAGAATACATACATACATACATACATACGAATACATACATACATACATACATACATACATACATACATACATACAGCCTACCAGTGAATAGAATACAGGGGAAATATTATATATATATATATATATATATATATATATATATGTATGTATATTGTCCAAATGATCACCAAGAGAATATCTATAAAAATAGAAATTTAATCCACCAAGCTTTCGTCAAATGACATCGTCAGGGTTAAAAGGCAAACTATGTATGTTTTCTGAGGTTTTCGCGGGTGTTTGTATGTAGGTCTTTGGTTGTTCGGGTTTTCTCCCGCGTGAAATTGGAAGTGTCTTGGCGATGTTTCAACAAAGTCCCATTCGTCATCTTCAGGCTGGTGTCATCTTCCTCGAAGCACGAAGCTGAAAACACCAGCCTGAAGATGACGAATGGGACTTTGTTGAAACGTCGCCAAGACACTTCCAATTTTACGACGGGAGAAAACCCGAACAACCAAAGACCTATATATATAGGTCTGTGGGAGAGTGCTGGTCTGTGGGAGAGTGGTCTGTGGGAGAGTGCTGGTCTGTGGGAGAGTGCCTTTATAGGTGAGCCGTCATTTGCACACGGCTCTTAGATCTTGTCGTAGGTCCTAATTGATTTAACTTTAAACTTTAATTAAAAAGCAGTTAAATCAATTAGGACCTACGACAAGATCTAAGAGCCGTGTGCAAATGACGGCTCACCTATAAAGGCACTCTCCCACAGACCAGCATTAACCCTGACGATGTCAGAAGTATCTGACAAAAGCTTGGTGATCGGTGATGGTATTAAACTTTTATAGTTTATTATATTCCTGGTGTTCACCCTTTATTGGTAATTGATTATATATATATATATATATATATATATATATATATATATATATATATATATATATATATATATATATATATATTTCCCCTGTATTCTATTCACTGGTAGGCTGGCTTAAAACTAGCTAGCTAGCAACCTTTGCTTAAGGCACAGAAAAAAGATTAGCAGTAAGAGAGTGAATGTAAAGTAGTACCCCTAAGGACCAAACCACACATTATGTTTGCGATATAAAGAGTACTTATACTTTTCATTTAGAAGTGGGTGGTTGTATGCAATCATATTTGAGGATGGAAGCAATCCTTCCCCATTCACTAGATAAATTCTCCCTCCTCCTTTAATTTATGAAGAAAAGATACATTGGCACACCACTCGTGCAATAGATTGAAACACAGAGTGATTCCTATGGTGGCTGCATATGAATCACTTCTGGAGGAAAATTGTACCCAAGGCCTCCCTGAATCACAACTAGATTTCAATGTCTTCATGTACATTAAAGGCACTAAATCAGAGCTTCTTTCTTCAGTAAGAGAGAGATGATGTGGCCTCTGGACAGAATCTGGACCTGAAAGGATTCCTCACTGGTGCCACAGGAACCAGAGAGATCTGTAGCTTATTGAGGTAATGTGCCAGGGGATGTGCACAATACAAATTCCAGAAAAACTTGGAGATAGACACTAGAATGTCCATTACCAGCTGAGGCTGTGCTGATGTCATGAAGCACAATGTTTGGCCACACTTCTGAGAAGCAAATCATTGGTGCCAAAATCAATTTGCTGTGCCTTTCTTCCACTTCAGATCTTCGAGTGGGAATGAACACACGTGAGAAGTCTGTATGGAAGCTCCTAAGTAGTACTGCTTGTTACACATCCCTCTATGCGGTTGCAGTGGTGAGGCAGGGGGACTCTGCCCTCTTCTCTCAAGCATTGATGAAGAGAAGAAGCTCAGGCACAAAACAAACTGCTTGCAAATAGTATCTGGCAAAACCACTTTCCTGACAATTTAAAGAGCAACCTGCTTCCACTCCACAGCAAAGAATGTCTAGCCACAGCATGCAATCTGTCCCTTATATATGATGCGGTCAAATCATAGACAAATGTCAGCTATCCAGTTAGCTGCATAATAAGCACAAGAATACTCTGGTGGAGGGGTTCTTTTCCCAAAACTCTGTGAGAACAGGGAAATAATGAATAGGCTAATCCAGAGTAAAAGTCCATCATTCCAGAGTTCCTTACTTAGGAAAATAGAGAGCTTTTTACCAGACTTGTACTATCTCCTCAACTGTAGTATGGCATCCCCGCCTGCTTCTTGCTCAATATGATCTATAGGAGACCCATGAACTGTTATTATATATATATATATATATATATATATATATATATATATGTATGTATGTATGTATGTATGTATGTATGTATGTATGTATGTGTGTTTTCTGAGGTTTTCGCGGGTATTTGTATGTAGGTCTTTGGTTGTTCGGGTTTTCTCCCATGTAAAATTGGAAGTGTCTTGGCGACGTTTCGACGAAGTCCCATTTGTCATCTTCAGGCTGGTGTTTTCAGCTTCCTGCTTTGAGCAGCAATGTGTGGTCTTAGCTGTTTCTTCCTTTTAACTGCCAGTGGGGGTATGAACTGATTGGGTGGGAGCTTGGCTGTGTTCTGATTGGGTGGAGGTGTGTTCTGAATGGTTAGGGGCTTGGCTGTGCTCTGATTGGCTGGGGGAGTGTTCTGTTTGGTTGTGCTCAGGTTAGTCTGAGTTGCAGAGGGGCACCCCAACTCTGCAGCCACCAAACGGATCCTCTTCCTCTTGCAAGTTCGCCTCGGCCGGGCTGAGCTCTTGCTCGCTTTTGCTATTTGGGTTTTCTCCCGCATAAAATTGGAAGTGTCTTGGTGACGTTTCGATGAAGTCCCATTCGTCATCTTCAGGCTGCTGTTTTCGGCTTCGTGCTTCTAGGAGCAATGCTAGAAGTACAAAGCATTGCTCCTAGAAGCACGAAGCCGAAAACACCAGCCTGAAAATGACGAATGGGAGCTCGTTGAAACGTCGCCAAGACACTTCCAATTTTACGCGGGAGAAAACTTGAATAACCAAAGACCTACATACAAACACCTAGGAAAACCACAGAAAACACAAACACACACACACACACACACATATATATGTAGGTCTTTGGTTATTCGGGTTTTCTTCCAGTCAAATTGGAAGTGTCTTGGCGATGTTTCGACGAAGTCTCGTTTGTCATCTTCAGGCTGGTGTTTTCGGCTTCGTACTTCTAGTAGTAATGTGTGATCGTAGCTGTTTCTTTCTTTTAACTGCCAGTGGGGGTATGAACTGATTGGATGAGAGCTTGGCTGTGTTCTGATTGGATGGAGGTGTGTTCTGACTGGTTAGGAGCTTGACTGTGCTCTGATTGGATGGGGGGGGTTGGCTGTGCTCTGACTGGATTGGGGGTTGGCTGTGCTCTGATTGGTTGGGGGAGTGTTCTGTTTGGGTGGGGGCTTTGTTGTGCTCAGGTTAGTCTGAGTTGCACAGGGATGTGAGATGGTGAGCTGCATTGCTATTGTTTGGCTTTGCGTTCGTGGTCGTGCCTCATCTTCATGGTGGGTGTCAGTTTGTTTCGTGTATGGATTGGAGGGGTTTAAAGTGGCTAATGATGCAGCTGTGGTCTGGCTTCTGGTTTGTGGTCGTGCCTCATCATCGGTATGGGTTTGGGTTTGCTTTTTGCGTGGACATTTGGCGGTGACATTCTGTGTGGCTTTTGTGAGTGTGTGTCTGGTGTCATTCTTTGTGTTAGGGACTCGTTTGTCAATAAGGGCGGGTTTCCAAATGACTGGCAGGCGGGAGGTATCATCTCGTTTGTTCATGCTGTGTGGGCGTTTTTCTACCTCGATGGCTTCTCTGATTATTCTGTTATTAAAGTGTTCAGTTTTGGCGATAGTTCTGGTCTTTTTAAAATCAATTTCATGTCCTGTGGCTCTAAGGTGTTGGACCAGGGAAGAAGTTGGTTCCTCTTTTTTGACTGAGTTCTTATGTTCTTCAATGCTTGCACTTATTCTTCTGTTGGTTTGTCCGATGTATGCGGTGGGACAAGCGGTGCATGGGATTTCATATACTCCTTGATTTTCTAATTCAATTTTGTCTTTGGGGTTTCTTAGGATGGTGGATATTTTTCTGTTTGTGCAGAATGCTGTCTTAATATTGTGTTTGTGGAGGATCTTGCTGATTCTGTCTATGGTGCCTTTTATGTAAGGGAGGAGGGCTTTGCCGTTTTCTTGTTCTCTGTCTTGGATTTTAGTGGGGGTTTCTTTTTGGATTAGTTTGGTAATCTTATTTCTTTGGAATCCATTGGATGTAAGTACATTAGTAAGAGTGTGTAGTTCGGTTTTTAGGTGTTGTTCATCAGCTAAGCGTTTTGTTCTAGAGATGAGTGTCTTGGCTACGGAGTTGATCTTGCTGGGTGGTGGTGTGAGAGAGCGTGCAGATAGTGGTTTGTGTGTGTTTTCCTCTGGTAGATGATGTGTCCTAGGGAGCCATTGGATTTCTTGTAGACTAAGACATCCAGGAAGGGAAGTTGGTTATTAGCTTCTGTTTCCATGGTGAACTGTATTTTGGGGTGTAGGTTGTTGAGGTGTATGAGGAAGTTGTCCAGTTTTTCTTTCCCATGTGGTCAGATTATGAAGGTGTCATCTACGTATGTGAGCCAGAGTTTGGGTTTGTGATCAGATTTTTCTAGAGCTTGGGTTTCAAAATGTTCCATGTAGAGCAGTGGTTCTCAACCTGTGGGTCGGGACCCCATTTGGGGTCGAATGACCATTTCACGGGGGTCGCCAAACCACGCTGTCCGCCATTTTTTCCCTTTTCCCTAGCTGTCCTACTCCCTCTTATTGGTGGCCACACCCACTTGGGAGTCACCACAACATGGGGAACTGTATTATGGGGTCACGGCATTAGAAAGGTTGAGAACCACTGATGTAGAGGTTTGCAATGACAGGTGAGAGGGGTGATCCCATGAGTGCTCCTTCTATTTATTTGTATTTTTGTCCATTATAGGTGAAGTATGTGTTGGATAGGCAGTGGTTGGTCAGATCTAGGATGTGTTTGGGGGGGTTATATTGGTTTTGGATAACTGTCAAGGCTTCTTTGATTGGCACTTGGGTGAAGAGGGATATGACATTGAAGCTCATGAGTAGGTCGCTGGGCTGTAAGTTTTGTTTCTTTATGATCTCTAAGAAATGGAATGAGTTTTTTACGTGTGAGGTGATGGATTCTGCATAGGGCTGCAATGCAGCTCACCATCTCACATCCCCGTGCAACTCAGACTAACCTGAACACAACAAAGCCCCCACCCAAACAGAACACTCCCCCAACCAATCAGAGCACAGCCAACCCCCAATCCAATCAGAGCACAGCTAACCCCCCATCCAATCAGAGCACAGCCAAGCTCCTAACCAATCAGAACACACCTCCATCCAATCAGAACACAGCCAAGCTCTCATCCAATCAGTTCATACCCCCACTGGCAGTTAAAAGGAAGAAAAGCTATGATCACACATTACTCCTAGAAGCACGAAGCTGAAAACACCAGCCTGAAGATGACGAATGAGATTTCGGCGAAACATCGCCAAGACACTTCCAATTTGACGCGGGAGAAAACCTGAATAACCAAAGACCTACATACAAACACCCGCGAAAACCTCAGAATACACACACACACACACACACACACACACACACACACACACACACACATATATATATATATATATATATATATATATATATATATATATAGTATGCTTTTCCCACTTTTGGCATGAAATAACAGCATTATCTTTTGCAGTGAGGGGCAGGGAAAATCACAACAGACTGATATCCAACTCTGTATGCTTTCCTAGAAAGAGAATTTCTCTAGGAAATTTCTCCCTTTATTAGGAACATCAAGCAGAATTCACTGCAAAGAAAGCCAACTCCTTCTCCCCGTCCGTTGTGCACTGCTCATAGAGGGCCCCGACTGTATCCCTTTCTATTCTGCGTAATATTCATCATGCTGGTTTATTTATGGGCCCCCTTATTCGGGTAGGTATTTTTCAGGCCTGGTGAATAAAACATAAACCTCTGCAGTTTGTCAGAATGCATGCAGCTCCTCTGAAGCTGGCCTGACAAACGGTCTTTGGTTTTCTCTGATGACTGCACTTCGAGAAGAATATATTTGAATCTGGATTCTTGGCACTCAAGGGAGGAACAAAAACTTTCCCCAAAGGAATAAGGAATTTTATATATATACAGAGAGAGCTTTCTGGCAAAAAGCGATAAACCATTCTGGATTACCATAGGCTGCAAAGCACAAACACTGGATTGCATACCAGGAAACAAAATGTGCATTGCTGGGCTGCGAGCCTACGAGGTGGGAGGGAGGGAAAGACTGAAGAAGGGAAATAAAGAACTGCTAATGCCTTTCTCAGTATTCACTTGTGGAGAGCTACTTTTACTTGCAGTATTTCCAAATTCCTTGCAAATTCTGCTGATTGCCAGAAATGGCTCAAGGAAGTCTCAGATTGCAAATTTCCATTTAGATCCCCTCTGAGGACTCTTATTTGTTTCTAATCCAAAACTTCACAGGAGTTGCGGGAAGTATCTGAATAAAAAAGCCCACCTTCTATGTGGCTGATTACTTTATCCAGGCCTCCTGACTTTAACCCTATTAGAGGGTATTAAAGGAGATGGATATATGAGGGGAGAAAAACTGCAAAACAATAAGGTGTCCCAGAGATAAATTACCTGTCTCAGCTTCCAGAAAGCTGAGGTGAGATGGGGACAGGGTCTTTTCTCGTGGTATAAACTTGAGTTTAAAATGATTAGAATCCAACTCCATTTCAAGGCATTTGTTTCCTTTGGCCATTGTCCAGTGAGTTTTTTTCCCTTTCTGGTAAATTTTTGTTTCCAGAAGCAATACACCATGCCTTCTTCATGTTCCCCACCCCCTCCCTTCCTTTTTAGTTCTTTTGAACTAGCCTCGACTTCTGGTGACTGGCAGCATTTTTGGAAGCAATTTGCCCTTGTCTTCTTCCTAGGGCTGAGAGAGAGTGACTGGCCCAAGGTCACCCAGCTGGCTTTGTGGCTCAGGCAGGACTAGAACTCAGAGTCTCCTGGTTTCTAGCCCGGTGCCTTAACCACTACACCAAACTGTCTCTCTTCTCCCTATTACATGTTCAGAATTCATTTTGTTAGCCTTTTCTCTTGGTAGATTTAAACAGCGAGATCTAGTGAGCTTGCTTAGCCTGTGAAATTAGACTGGAAGCAATGGTTTGGGATGTCCTGTTCAAAACCACAGTGCCTCCCATGAGATCACGGGGACCCCATTAAAGTTGCCAGAAGGCATCAAACAGGTAAGAGATTAATTGCCTCCTCCAAATTACATAGCCATTTCTCTAACAATGATACCTGTTCTTGTGTGCAACCACCCTCCCATGTTGCACTCTGAATGACCTGGGGATAGCTCTATGGCTCTTATGGTGGCCATGAACTCCCAAGCTGTCCCAGATCCCACTACTAGAGAAGGCAGACTGAATCGTAAGTCTGAGGAACTCCACTGCCAACCCAGAAATGGAGTCAAGATGCTCAGGAAAGGAGGTGGCTGTGTAGCAGGGAAGCTGGTACAATAGCAAAAATCCCAACTGATCCCTAGAACCCAACGTAACGAACAAGGTCTCACATTCTGTGACCTGTGTGCAGTGCCCATTCCTGGATGACACTCACCACACCTTCACCTCTGCCTCAGAGTTTCAGCTGATGCCACACCTGAAATCCAGCTTGGCATTATCTCTGAAAGAGCTAACTCTCCTTTCCAGCCAGGTCTTGGTGATATATGTCAGGTTGGCCTTCTTCTCAATGGTTTAATCTCTAATGAGGGAGGCCTTTTTATTGACTGTCCTGGCATTTAGTAGCAGCATCGAAAGGTCAGGGCCACTGAAGGTCTGCTGACACTGAAAGGTATTGGAACCGAGACCAAGGAACTGGAATACAAACCAGTATAAGACAACGGTCTTGCATTCCCCAAGAACAGCCTGCTCCCTGTCTCCCACCATATCCCCCCAGCTTTACTAACTTTCTGTGCCATAAAGATACTCAGCCACTGCTTCCCCATTCACTACAATACGGTCATATACTCTACAATGCATTGATATACACTAACACATGGTTTGGAGAAAGCTAGAAGCAATTTAATTGGCTTTCTTTTCTACCTGCAAATAAGCTAATCTCTAGCTCAGTGGTTCCCAACCTGTGGGTCGGGACCCCATTTGGGGTCGAATGACCATTTCACGGGGGTCGCCAAACAACACAGTCCGCCATTTTTTCCCCTTTTCCTTAGCTATGCTGCTTCCTTTTATTCTATTGGCTTTTGAAAGCCAATAGAATAGACTCTCTTGAATAGAGTCTAATTCTATTGGCTTTCAAAAGCCAATAGGAATTGTCCAGGCTGTCTCTGCCCTGCTGAGCCCGCCAAAAGTCCCATTCTGCAAATGGTGCTGCACCAGTTGAGTAGTCCTCGACTTACGACCGGTTGGGGGTCGCGGCATTAAAAAGGTTGAGAACCACTGTTCTATCTACTGTGTCTATGAAATAAAATGACATATAGGATCGACTTTCCCAATTTCATGCACATATATACTAGAACCAGTACAGTGCTAGCAATGAAATAGGCTTGAAAAGTTGAATTAGGAATAATTATATACCATTACGCCACTCCCCTGTCTACATTTAGCAGCGTTATTATTTTATGTTATCTAATGCTAGATACTTAATATGGTAAGAGTTAACTATAATTATCTATATAAGACTGAAGGAGTTAAACAGGAGAAAGAGAAAAAAACTGGAGTGCCTAAAACTGAAATAAATCCAAGCTACTCCTGTGGAACTAAATATTCCTTCTTTCTTCTAGCCTAATAAAAACCAAAAGTCAAGCAAAGAAATATATTGTATTACTTCAAGTAGCATTCAGAATGCAGGGAAGATTTGAGTTATGTATCAGTCAAACACTGATGTTCAAAGCAAAATTATATTTTCAGTGTGAAAAAAAAAATTGAATGATTAGTTAAGACAAAGAGGAGAAAGGTTGGAAGTTAAGCTGTTTTTGACAGATTACAAACTGTCCTCCCATATTGGCAGGATCTGCAAAATAACCTTTAAAAATCAGAAAAAGTAATCTAGTAAGGAGTTCTAAAGAAAACACACAGCAAGGGCTTTCTCTGTGTGTTTTATTTCAGTTTTCAGAATTACTGGGCTAATGGAATCTTTACACTGTAAAGGGTAGAAAGGGCAAATCTAGTAACTTACTGTATATGAAATACTTTTGAGCTAGTCTCTAGTGCTAACCAAGCAATGCTGTTTCAGGCTTTGCTAATAAATATTGCCTTTACTTTTCCAAACAAAATCCTTCAGATTAAAGAGAACGGATTATTTATGTTACAAATTGAATCCAGGCGCACCATTACCAGCAAGCCCAGTTTAAAATTATGTTCTCTCTCAAACTCATTATGTCCAATTCTGAGTACTTTACAAAAAAAGGTGAATACAAATTGGTACAGGCTACATTTTGAGGACCCTAAAAATCTTCATTTTGAGGCTATAAGGAAACAAGTGCTATAAGGAGAGACTGAGGAATCTGGGCAATCTGAAGAAACCAATTAAGGGAGGAGGATGAAATACTACTTTTCAAATACCAGAAGGTGCTTCATATAATAGGCTTATATTAGGGGAAGACGAATCTTCTTGAGAAAAAGAGATGTGTGATGCTTCACATGGGTAATTTGATTTCAAGGATTTGATCAAATCACCCCTTCAATCAGAATCTTTGAATCATTTTTTAATCTTTGAGGTGCCCTCAAATCAGTTTTAATCTTTGAGGTGCCCTCAAATAATATCAAAGAGATGAGAAATTAAGTAGGCTTTCTGGCTTTGGAAACAAATTCTGTTGCAGATTTACTTTCATATATGGACAAAGCTGGTGGGTTTGGATATGGTGCTCTTGACATGATACTAATATGAGTAGGTAGTCAGTTGGTTTTGTTACCTGTGTAAACTCAAGGATTTTTGAAAATGCCGTTCTGCTATTTGTGTCTCACTCTTCTGCTATAATTTGTTTAAACAGGTTCACTGGGAGGGAGATTTTTATTTTGTTCCTTTTTATTCCTCCCCCCCTTTCTTGTGAATCTCTTTTCTCACTTCACTACCATTTTATCTTGATCTAACTCTCAATTTGTAAGACCAGCACTATTAGCCACTAGGTCCAGTTCTTAAACTTTTTCAATTTCCCTTTTATTTTATTTTTTATTCTTTCCATGCTCATCTGGAACAATTCCTTTTTCTTTCTTTCTAGTACTTGCTTTTGTCTTACCTTCTCCTGAAAAAATTAAACTTTTTTTTTTTTACATGAATGAGTCTGAAGTAGCATACTCGTTATGTTAAACATTTTGGAAAGTTTTTATTTGAAAGCTGAAGTATGATTTCAGCCTAAGTTCTTATATACACTTGGCTGGGGAGTTTTGAAGCTGCTGTGCAGTTCTCATCCTGGTTATCTCTGCCTTTAAAAAGAGCAGAGGGAAATGTTTGAAATCGAAAACATTTGAATTGTAGTGAAATTCTTAATGCTACTCAGCTCAAAAATCTGTAATGTTAATGTCTTGTAACGGGTATGTCAAGTCTGCTATTTTCATATCATTCTCCACCACGATCAGAAAAGTGCAAGCATTTTCATGCTTCTTTGTGACAGACTAGGGTCTTAAATCTTTAACTGAAGACCAATTGGCCTGCATTGAATTTTATCGCCTTTCTATCTAGAATCTTACATTTGAATTGAATGTTACCACGCATGAATCTCAAAATCTTGGATCTTGACTGATTCAAGACTCTGCCAGTTACCCTGCCTGAAGGTCTTCAAGCTGAAATGGGATAACCATATGTATTAAGGCACTTTCTTCCCTGAGTTTTCTGCACTGATCAGTGAACTGAGATTGCTTTCAGCCCCACAGTTCTAAACCCTTTAGAAATCCTGACATGCCATCAGATGCAAGCCAGCTACAGATGCTTTCAATCATTCCCTACCTCTCCAATTTTATACTAACTTTGTCTCCATTTTGTCATTTGAGGAATTTCTGGCTCTCCCCCAAAACCTCTATTATAAAAATCAAACTATTTAAAAAAATGGAAAAAAAAAGAAAGAAGCCAAGAGATTTCCCTGTGCCACCATCTGCTAATTTACAGGGTTATTTGTGTCAGCAGTTTAGAAAGAAGCAAAGTGATATGGGGGGGGGGGGAATCTTCCGTAGATGCAGTTTTAGAAATGGGATTACTGGTTTCTATACACAGAACATGCATTTCACAGATTTAGAAATGAAAACGGCATACATTAGTCTTGGTTCACTCTGAAGCAAACTCAACCCGATACATGGAGGAAGGGTACAAAAATACATTTCCAATAAACTGGAGCAACACAAATGTGAGCTTGCATACTAAAGGAAACTTGCTTTGAGCAATTAGAGGTGACAAACCATCTTTAGTGCTAAAAGGCGCGGGCCATTAAGGAAGCAGTTCACCAGGCCACCAGGGGAAACACTGACTGCGCCTTCATGCTCAAGTGCCCTACTCCCTCTGGTTGACAAGCCTCAACTTTCTTCCTGACATCTGAGGAGGGAACGCTGGAGCACCGTATGCGCAGACATGGTCATCTTCTGAGTCTTCTGACCACCTTATCAGAAGAACAATCCTCTGCCCTTCTCTCTGGCTCCAGTTTGGACTTGGAATGGGTAAGAAGGAATTCTTCCTAATCTCGTATGACTTCTGAGGGCCAAGACCAATTCAATATTTCCAAAGAAGCAAAAGGTCAAGGGAAGAAAAGCTGGAATACACGATAGGAAAGTGTGCTGTTATCTTGGTACATATTGACATCAGAGATACACTGAGGAAACATGACTGTACAGTCAACTGTGTTTGGGTTTTTAAAAGTCCCAAGCTAAGTCTCTTATTAGGGATTAAAGTTTCATTTCCAATCCAGATTCATAGGTAGCAGGACTGCAATATGATTTGGCCTGGATTCTTGAAGTTGTTGCCAACCAGAGTATATCACTCTGGTTACATAAATGAATGGCTGGCCCTAATAGCCTTTTTCGTAACTCCATTTGCCAAACACACAGAGAACAGACTTCTACATTTAGGACTGCACCCTTATTTTTGATTACATTCATTCCTGAATGTACTGTGGGCCAATGTTAGACCAATATGAGTCCGGTCCTCTTTACTCTGCATGGTTGCAGCAAGGGCAAGCTTGTAGACACCAGCCCTGGAGGTGCAAGGAGCCACATTTCAGCGCTTTATAAAAGGGGAATATGATTAATCAGATTAAAGGAAATGGAGGCAATATAACACAAGGCAACAAAAGAAGCAATTCTCTGTGAGAAAGGGAATCAAATGAAGAAGACAATGACAAACAAAAACAAGAGATGTCAGAGAAACCCCATCATGTACAATAGATTTCACATTTGTGGAATGTAAAGAAGATGCTTTCAGCCTTTACAGGAAAAAACAGTAGTAGTATTTGGAGACAGAATTATTAACGGCGGATGGGTAGAGGGATGCAGGTGTTCTTTACATGACAAGAAAGAGAAGCATTCTGGTAAAAGTTGAATCTGTTGTGTGAAGAATGGAAGTATGTACCAACCAGTCCCACTGGTTCATGAAGCTCACTTTCTGCTAGGAGCAAGGATCAGGATGAGGCAGAACAATTTCCAAGACTTAGCAGTTCTACTGGTAATTACCGGGCTAATTCATGTGTGACAAATGCTATTGTGAAGAACAGCAAGGAGGTTTGAAGACCTAAGAAGGAATCTCAAGATTTGAGGCACCGGTACTATCCTCCCACTCCTTGGAAGAGGACTGAGAAGAGAAGCAAGAATATTACAGGTTTATTATTAGCTATAAAATCCTTGTATCAGGAACAATTTAGTTACTAAGAGGATGGCCTGAGTTACCCAGATGGTAGGCTATTGGCACAAGGGGTTGCACCTCCCAAGAACTGACAAATACTTGTTTTGTGAAAGCATGATAAGCTTGGATGAGGAGAAATTTATACTGAAATCTTGCTGTTGGAGACAAAAATCCTAGGATGAGGACCTCAGATAAAGACTTGCGCAGTATAAAAGGAACCAGCAGTGTTGCTTTAATGGGGCTTATTAAACCACTCAATAAACTATCAAGAGGAATATTGGCTCATGGCGTTCATGGCCTTCATTGTCTATACATTAATGCTCAAAATATGGAAAATGAACAAGATGAGTTTGAACTCTTAGTTCAAAAGGTCTTTAATAGACATAATGGAGACCTGCGAAAGTGATGCTATAACCTCCATGCAGCAAGTGAAGGATACTGTATAACGTCCAAAAGAAGCAATAGATTAGAAAGAAAGGAGGAATTGTACCATATATTAAAAGTATCCACACCTCTTCATAAATCCAGGATAATGAATCTGGTGATTCTGTAGAAAGCATTCCGATTAAAATAATTGAGGAATAAAAATAATTCTGTTGTGTATTACCCAACTGAAGGGATGGCATAAAAGGCACAAAATAGTTTTGATAAGAAGCTTAATTATCCCAATGTCGATCAGAAGAGAAATTCCTCAAGGATGTTTTTTCAATGGGAAAAAAATCTTCTGAAAGAGTAGGAAAAAGCAAAAGAGAAGAATGACCCTTTTCTTACTACTAACCGATTGAAGAGACTCATCCGAGAATGCAGAAGTAGCTGGGATTTTCAAAGTAAATGATTGTGTAACGCTAGCGCTCCTTGTGTTATTCTGCACTGTCATTCCAGAGCCTTTAATCTATTACCCCCTGCTTAGAATTGATTGGCCTAGTTCACTCTTAAAATCCTCTGGCAATTAGCCAAGTTGGAGAGCAACCTGATCCTTGGAAATCCCAAAGTGGTCTGCATGGACCAGCCATTCTGGGATCCTCTATTATTAAAATCTAGTCAGCAGGCAAAAACAACTCTGTCTGGACCAGCTTAACCACAGCTCCTTTTCATGTTAACAATTCTTTCTATTTTATCATGTCTGATTATCATCTCACGTGAAGCAACAAGCAGCTGTTGCCAAGTATACTACATGAGCCTGACCCCTACCCTTTTGTCTTCCCTATATCACAATACAGTAAAACTTAACTTTAAGGAAAAGATTGGGAGTCGTGTCTGTTTACATTTGAAAGGAGTCCCAATTATCTGCTGGAGATGTTTTTGGGGGACTCCTGCACTGAACAGGAGATTAGATCTTACAAATTATAAACACTTTCTAACCCAAACATTCAGTTGTTCTATGATAGGATATGCAGTCTATCATGCAATTATGTAGAGTAGAATGAATAGACAACATTGAAGTTTGAGGTTAATAGACACATGGGCAGGAAGTACCTATTTATTTTCAGTATTTAAATTTCTAGAACCAACTGCATCAAAGATTACAGAAGGAACTTGCTAATGGACTTTGTGTTTTACCTTTAAAGATCCTGGAAAATGCGCGAAGTGCCAAATGACTGCAGGAAGACAAATGTTGGTTTCAAACATTTTGAAAAAAGAAGACTCCAAGGAACTACAGACCAATCAGTCTGACACTGGGAAGGTTCTGCAGAAGATCATAAAGCAATTGATTGGTAAGCGCATTGAAAACAACACAATAAATTGCCAAACTATCTTTCTCCTTCTTTCTTTTTTGTCTTGAGTAATTTCCTTAGTAGATTATGGGATTATATGTATAACACAGGCAGTCCCCAATGTTCGACCATTCATTTAACAATTGCTTGAAGTTACAATTGGCCCAGAAAAAGTGACTTGTGACCCATCCTCAAAGTTACAACCATCGTACCGTTGCCACAGTGATGTGATCCTAGTTTGGAGACTTGGCAACTGGCTCGCATTTTATGATGGTTGTGATGTCTTATGGTGACATGATCCCAATTTGCAATTTCCTCAGCTGACCTCTGACAACCAAAGTCAATTGGAGAAGCTGGATTCTCTTAATGAACATGTGATTCATTTAACAACTATATAATTTGCTTAACAACTACAGTGATTCACTTAATGATCACAGCAATAATAAAATTAAATCTGGTTGCATGACAACTGAATACCGTCATTGCTTAGTAATCAAAATTCTGGTTCCAACTATGGTTGTAAGTCAAGTATTACCTGTATACCTTTTTTAATCACAATTAGTTACATGAGACCTCAATGACATGCCGATTAACAAGATATATAGCTCAAAGAATTCCTATCAACACATCCTCATTAAATGGAGTAAGGTATTGAATGGCGTATTACAAAGGTTGGGCCCATGTCTTATACAATTCAGTATTCTACTAATGATACGGATGAAAGAAAGGAGGGAATGGTCAAGGAATCTGCAGATTACACAGAATTAGACAAGAGAGCTAATACTCTAGAACAGGGGTCCCCAATCCATGGGCCGCGTCCCACTTCTGGACCGTGGCCCATTCGGAATTGGGCCATGCAAGTGACTGGAATGCCCATACATGCAACTCAATTTGTGTGAATGGTGAACAGGTGGGCATTCATGAGTATGTGTGCCGGCCTGCCATTCACATGGCCCAATTCCCCTCTCCCCCCTCCAGCAGGGCCACCAAGCTGCAAAGGTTGGGGATCGCTGCTCTAGAAAACAGAAATAAAATTCAAACTAATCTTGTAGGTTACAGAAATGGACTGAAAGCCACAGAATGAAATTTGATAGAGAAAAAAGCAAAAATATGCACTTAGCGAGCTTAAACCAAATATGCAGTTGTAGAAAAGGTGATATCGTGCTTGGGAATTAGACTAGTTAACTAGAAGATGAGTATCAGTCAGCAGAGTAGAAGGGGTACGAAAAGACAAATGCAAATTTAGATTGCGTTAACAGAATTACACTTTATAAACAGTAGGAAGTAATTGTTCCACTGTACTCCACTTTATTCTGAACTGTAATGTACCTAAGCTTTATGGCAATAATGTAGCACAATGGCAATGCCACATGTCAAATGCTGCAACCTATGTTCTTAGTCTTAGACATTAGGATGCAAGTGTGTAATCAAAGCATGTGTGTAATATCACGAATACACTTTTCATTGTGGCTTCATATTGGTTTGTGGTTGACACTCTGCCTGTAACTCTCTGACAAGATTTTACAGATGTAATTTATATATCTTAGAACTTGTAACTTGATGGATAATTGAACTCTAATACCAGTCTGTCTACTTCTTAAGATCTGATTAAAGATGACTGACTGACTTGGTCATGAGAAGAAGAAGAAAAAATCTTTGCAGACATTGCCTGTAAATTATAAAACTTTTTATCCTGTCCACTTAAATCAGCATTTTCTTTAGCATAAGATCTTGCTTCGGTAGGATCATAAAGTTGGAAGGGATCTTAGAAGTCATCTAGCCCAGTCCTCCCTTAGTGCAGAGTGTGAATTATAGCTGATAGATTTATTTATCTGACATTTTTGTTTCAACTGCACATTTTCCCATTTCAAGATTTGATCTGGCTGCATGACAAGCTAAGCCATACACCGTAATTTTGATTACAATGTCATTAGAGCCCCATCCATAAGTCAACCGTGCTTAAAGAGAAGTTCTTTTATTGCCAGGATATAACATTTGGATAAATAACAAATTATTTAAACCACTATAGACCAAAATAAAATGCCAATATATGTTCATACTACAGAGCTTTTTAACTTTTTTTTTAACTAAAAAAAAAGCAAACCATAAACAAAAAAACCAAGAAAGTAGTCTGTCTCATTTCTCTATAAACATTTTAATAAGACGGTGCACTTGATTCATTGGGAATGAGGAGATAGACTGGAGCTCCAGCCACATGGCTAGATTTAATCTTTGAGCCAAAGATCAGGCAGATGGTGCTAAATGTTTAAACCTCCTGAGATGAAGGCAGCAAACAATGTTTCTGATCTCTGAGTGTTGTAATAGATTTATTGTTGCTGTCTGTATAAGACCAAAAGCCAAGGGGAAATCAGGAATATTCAAGCTTATTCCCATTGTGCTCAAATTCTAACATTTTGGGGTGCTTTTGCTATGGGTGAAATTGGCCCCTTTCTCTACCTGCTGTGCAACACGTAGGATCCTGTAGGTGAAACTACAAACAAGTTACCAAGGGCAGCAGTATACCGTACCTGCCTCTGGTTTCTTGCTAGAGAAAGAGATGAAAATCAAATTAATAATAATAATAATAATAATAAATTCCATAACTATAATGATGCTGATCTGTCAAATTTGCATGGGCCAGGTTACTGAAATTACATGGAAGAATGGAAATTTATTGAAATGTTGCTAATGCTTTAGTTGCAACAAACACAGCCTACAGCCTGTGTATTTAGAGTTATTTTGCAAATGTTCACTACAAGGGATGTCTAAATATTGGCTTATTAATGAGTCCAACAAGAGAGGTTGGCAAAGTGGGCATGTGGCTTTGCAATTCAATAAAAGAAGTCTGTATTCTATTAAAATTACCTCTTTAGAGAGGGGCTAATTAAGCACACATTTTGAATTATCAATGCAGATCTTTAAAGATGCAATTAATAATCCAAATATCCTTGGAACCCTCTTAATTGATGTCTTGGACTACAACTCCTATCATGCCCTGGCCCCATTGGCTAGGGATGATGAAAGTGTTAGTCTACGTCTGACATCTGGAAGGCTGAATTATGTATCTTTATATTGATATATACTTGATATATTACATAAAGCTTTCTTTATAATTCAAGACCACAAGAGATACAACTGAGAAAAAAATATCCTCTTTCAAGGTTTTGCACAATTTAATAAGGTTCCAATCTGATTCCTATATAAAATTTTGATTGCAGGGTTTAGCTAACCTTGTCATGCAATTTTCAGAAGTCTTGCAACACCTCTTCCAAGGAAAAGATCATATGTTATATGGAAGGGACTGTTCAGGTGCCGTTTTTGACAAAAAGTACTGCCAAGACTAAATGTTTTGTCATTCAATTTACCATTACATAGGTCTGAAGGAACTATAAAGAAAGCATATTCCTTTTTAAATGGCTGCAATTTGCAGAACTACAAAAGGTTCAGAATGCCTGCACCTCCCTTTTGCCTTGTTTCCATGAAATCAAATCTATATCTATTTACAGGATTTAATCAATAGATTACATTTTCATGAATTATCCATCATATTTTTTCCATCTTTCTCTGTTTCTCTGTCTCATTCTCATACACCCCAAATATTTTACATTCACTTCTTATTCCAAACATCTTAAGTATTCAAAACGCTGCAGATGGCATTTAAAAAAAAAAAAAATGCACTTAAAAGCCTTACTCTGATCTAAGTACACAGTGTAAATTACAATATAAGTTACAGCGTAAAACTGTTGGGAGCGCTCCAGGCACAACTGTAATACAAAATTATTATTACTGTTATTATTCATAATAGCCTTTGCTTTCGGAGTTTAGCTCTGCTCTCCCACTTGGTTTCTAGCACCACGTGTGCCTCTTACGTGAAATCCTTAAGAGAATTATTTCGAAACAAAGAGCTCCACAGATTTCTTTGCTCAGCTCTCTCCTGTCCACGAGATACTTCATAGCTCTCGTTCTTGACGGCTTGTTGCACAGGCTCTTTTATTTATCCATCAGGACGGGTTGTGAAACCTGGGATTTTATGGTGGGGTTTTGTTTTCAGTTCAAGCTAGTTTGTTCATTCTTTTCTCTGCTTCTTTATTTGTTCATTAAGGATTCAATAAAAGTGTGATAAAAATGTCTATTTCGGTAGTTAATTGCACTTGCCAGTTTAATATGCAAGTTGTACTCCACTCCCACTCCTGGGAGATCCTCTGTGCCTTTCTGTAAATAAAAAAGGCAGCTTTTCTAGTCTGTGAGCTATCTACCAGCAAGGCAGACAGGGGGAGCACAGAATTGTTGTTGATCTGCTACTTCTTCCACTCCTTTACCTGCAGTTATTCCTGGTAGACCTTTTTTTTTTTAAATATATGGGGATCCAAAGCCAATCAAAGTAGACATATTCAGCTCCTTCACTATATACCTCTATAGACTTCCATCTAAATTCTTCCTCCTGACAACCCTTCCAGAATACCCAGCTGGATGGGAATTCTAGGGTGTGTTATCAATTCATCATCAAGGGGCCAGCAAATTGGAGAAAACTACTGTATGTGTTTTGGTCCAGGTGGACCAGGTAGAAAGGAATCATGTGTTTTCTTATCTTTATAAACTTTATACATGGAGAAGAAAGAAAGAAAAAACAATAACCAAGTGCAATAATAAAAACTGAAACGCAGATTAAGAAACAACAAAAAAGGAAAGAAATTTCAAATAATTTTTAAACACGTTTATAAATATTAGAAAAATTAAATATACGATGGGTCTCACATTTTAAACAACAATTAAACTCTGACCAGATGGAATTGTATTGATCAGATTTTTCATGACATCAATAAACAATCTTCTTAGCTGCTGCCTACACACAATAATTCTTTGCACTTCAGTAGATTTCAAATGCTAGGAATGTAATTCAACATCACATTCCCACCTTTGACACTTATTTCTTTTCCAGTCACTCCTTTTTACAACCTGATGAATAATAAATTAAGACAATGTTACTGAGAGCAGGCCCCAAACATTTGAGCTGTGCTGGACTTGTATTATAGTAGACCTTGACTTATGACCATTCATTTAACAATGGTTCAAAGTTACAATAGCACTGGAAAAAGTAACTGAGATCCATCCTCGAAATTATGACCATCACACTACCCCTACAGTCATGTGATTCAAATCTACGTACTTGCCTGCAGCATCTTGAAGTCACATGATCGAGATTTGCGACCTGACCAGCCAGCTTCAGATAAGCAGTGAGGAAACCAGATTTGTTTAATGACCATGGTAAAAACGGTTGTAAAATTAGTTCCAGTCACATAATGATATGTTTAATGACCACATTGCTTACTGAGTGCAATTCGACTGTGAAATATGGCCCACCTATGGTAATAAGTCAAGGGCTACCTATACACCACTGATGAAACCCAGCCCTTGCTAAACATTTTTCTGTGGTATTCAATATACTAAAAAACAACAACAACACCCTGTTGTTGAATTATCAAGATCATGCAATACTAATACAACATTCTTTAAACCGTAGGGCCCACATTGATCCATTAAGAAAAGATATTCTAGCTCATTATTCCAAATTACCTGTAAATTACCCATATATATCTTAATAAAAATGTTCAAGTGAAAATTAATATTAACTGCAGGTTTAGGAACTTCAAAAACATTTTCTAATAGTATTAATAATTAATAAATTTAATGAAAATTCCTTTTTATCCAATTCTTATATGGGTTTTATTTTATAAAATATGAGTCTTTAGTGTGTTGGGTACTAATTTTCAGTGGCTATTTCCTGAACAATTTAGGCACCAACTACTTCACCTACAATTTTAATATAATAATATGTTATTTTTCCATATCTTTTTTAAAGTAGTAACAAAGGTAAAGTCTCCTTTATGTTGAATCTCCTGAGGATTCCTGAATGTGTCTATGAAGCTTCTCACTACAATTCAGAAATGTTTTGCCATTTCCTTCTTCCATAATATTTCTTCATCGTCCTAGTCTAGTCTACAACCCCAAAATTAAGTCTTTCACTGAATTACAAAGCAAGATCTACTGTATTTTGTTTTTGAGATCAACCAAGGTTACCCAAAGTGGTCAGTGATATCATCCCCACCCCATATTGCTTTATCACGCCATTTCAAAATGACAGTGGGAGGTTAGGAAATAAAGGGGATCGTTCTTTTTTCTGTTTCCTCCCAAAGAGATATAAGGTTATACTTCTATTCAGGGGCACAGCCAATCAGTTACAGATTAGTCTTGATTGATCCTATTATCCATTGCTTTATGTATGTAAGTCTCACCTCCAATTATATCCTTACTGTATCTTAAAAACCTTATTCCTCTTATAGTAGACAAGCTAGTCCTCAGCCTAGTTGAGATTCTAGACATAGAGCTACTATCTCTTCTCCTCTGCAAGCATCATCTTTACTGCAATTTAAAAAAGAGAGAGAACTGTCTGCTATGCCTTTATAACAGCGGTTCTCAACCTGTGGGTCGGGACCCCATTTGGGGTCGAATGACCATTTCACGGGGGTCGCCAAACAACGCAGTCCGCCATTTTTCCCCTTTTCCTTAGCTGTGCTACTCCCTTTTATTCTATTGGCTTTTGAAAGCCAATAGAATAGACTCTCTTGAATAGAGTCTAATTCTATTGGCTTTCAAAAGCCAATAGGAATTGTCCAGGCTGTCTCTGCCCTGCTGAGCCCGCCAAAAGTCCCACTCTGCAAACGGTGCTGCAAATTGTCTCCAGCGAAGGCGAGCTATCTGTAAGTTTCCACCCCTCCCTGCTGAGCAACTGCTAAAAATGTAAGTAAAAGAGGGCCAGAGGTGGGAAGTGGGAGGCCGACAGGCACAGGGAGGGTTGCTGGCGTGCATGGGGCCCGGCGAATGCCTTACCTCCCTTGGGCTGGGCCAGCTGGTGGCCCAGCCGGTGGTCGGCCTGTGCCGTCGCTGCCGCTTGCCAGCTACACCTCGGCCGGCACAGGGGGCACCACGCATGCATGGCGCTCCCGGGCAGGGAAAGTCCTCGACTTACGACCGGTTGGGGGGTTGCGGCATTAAAAAGGTTGAGAACCACTGCTTTATAACCTTCTACAGCCCAGATGTTTGTATGTGGGACTATTTTTTTTTAATACCATGAATATTTTGGTTGGGGTAGAATTTAGCAATTCTTTGTAGAAGACTTGGAGCAGCAACAACTAAAAGTCATTTCAAACTCCATTCCTGGCGCAACCTATTTATTTATAAAAATCTATTTTCGCATGAGCTTATCCACCATTTTAATATCTGCTGAGTTTAACCAACATCTGCTTGTGTTAGGCATTGCCATAGGGGGAATGGAACAGTCTCACTTAATGCTACACATTTTATAACACACTGCCTAGATTGCATTATGGCAATTACAGTACAACATTCATGCAGGCTGGAGGAGGCTGTCCAGATTTAAAACCCTTTCAAGGAACCATTCCAATTTGTTTTAATACAAGAAGCATTTAAAGTAACTATTACATCCCCATTTAACAAGTCAGTTTTACATTTTTCATTTCCAATTCTTTTTTCTATAAATACTTCTCTGGGAGACGGAATTTTAAATAATTTCAAGTACACATAAGCAAGTTGATCTTTCCCGATAACCCAATTTTCCCAGTAAAATGTTCAAAAGTATTTTCAAAATAAAAACAAACACTCCAACTAACTCATCCGCATTACATAGATATGCAGTTTCTCTGCTTTTTTTCTCTCTCCCTTTTGATGTAGCATTACATTTATTCTCTGGTATGTCTTAAATGGTAACAGCAGCTTCTCTTTAATTACAGCATCTCCCACCATTCACAGAAGTTTCTATCCTCATCAGGGTATATTTCTCCTTACCTTTTTTTTTATCATGAGTGATATACTTTAAGAAGCAAAATGGATAACTTAATGTCACTGAATAAGAGTATCTCCAAATCTACCTTTAGACTGAACTATTCCAGCGTACCAAAAAGATAATTCCGATCAATGTTGAAGACTATTGTTTGATGAACAGTAAAAAAATCTTTTCTTGGGTCTGATCCTTGAGAATGAAAAAAGGAATTTTAGTATTGTAGATACAAATGACTTCATTACATTGTCACATTAATTATATACTCAAAGGACATTTTTAAAATGATACTGTTAATATACGTAAATATTGCTGGCTTGCTGATGGAAACTATTCACAGATAAAAGGAACTGACTGAATAGTCAGGAAAGGAATCCTAGAGCTTAGCTAACGAGCTCTGATAGTTGAATACATTTCACAGGGTTAATCAATGAAGTTTTGAATACTGCTATGTTGGAAAAGTGGAAAGAAGCTTTCTTCAGTTTTCACAATACAAAATAATAAACTGGTTTATGTCCTGTCCACTGGACATACATCTGAAAGAACAAATAGATTTCATATAGGTCTATTCCTTCATGCCTCAATTTTAGATTTTATCAGTGTGCTTTTCACATTACAGTACTTAATGAATTTTCTCAGAATTCTGAAAACAATGTAGAATCATTAATTATGTGTGTTTGTGTTTTAAGCCAGTCCCCCCCCCCAATAATCTACAATAAAGCAGCACAGGCCAGCTTCTGATCAAAAGCAGGCCTGTGTGCATGGCAAAGAATGAAGATAATTGGAAGTATATAATGGCTACAGTGCTGAGCATGATCAGTAACAAAACATTTGTTTATAAGTTGCATCCTAACATTCTATCTAGATTCATAAAATGCACTACATACCAATCCAGCTTATCTTTTCTGAGAGATGGCCATATTTTCCCACAGAGCACAGGGCTTTAGTCACTCAACATTTCATTGTCTAAGAATTTTTGTGAAGCCTATGTAAGACCAAGGGGGGGACCTGGACACTAGCAGCATGCTACTTTCTCATTTTATTGTTTAAATTAAATAATGTATATACCAGGCAGCCAAAGGAGGTGGTTGCAGACATTCTGGTGCCTACAATTCCTCTGGTTATGATGGCTAAAGAAGTTTTCCTTATTGTAGTAACTCTTTGGCATAGTATGTTCAGAGGATTAATCTGAATTTTCACTAATTGACTTAATATGGATTTACTGGACTGTCAGGGAAAAAAAAGAACTGGCATTCATAGAAAGCCAAGAAGTTTGTTTTCCATAAAACTATCTTCCCATTCATTATACTGCCTTTAAGTGGGCTAGTGAACGGATGAAGAAGTAGACTGGTTCAACTTTTTAATATTTCAATTTTGGGGTAAGGAGCTTTCTAACCTATGTTTCTTTATTTGATTATTGTTTAATACAAGACTTAGAATGGTTACAAATGAAATCCTGCTCCTAAAGAAGTTTTTCACCCATTCTAGAGAGGAGTGGGGCTGACAGGTAGTCCTTGACCTACGACCACAATTGAGCCCAAAGTTTCGGTTGCTAAATGAGACATTTGTTAAGTGAATTTTCCCCCATTTTATGACCTTTTTTGCCATGGTTGTTAAGCGAATTATATTGCAGTCGTTAAGTGAATCATGAGGTCAATAAGCAAATTGGCCTTCCCCCATGGACTGTGCTTGTCGGAAGCAGGCACAGCAACCCCAGGACACTGCAACTGTCATAAATGCATGCCAGTTGCCAAGATCCCGAATTTTTGATCATGTGACCATGGGGATGCTGCAATGGTTTGTTAAGTGTGAAAACCAGTCATGTCACTTTTTTCAGTGCCACTGCGATTTCAAATGATCACTAAACCAATGTTTGTAAGTCAAGGACTATCTCTATGGGTTACCCAAAGGACTGTACAGTGTCAACTAGGCCCTGTATCAGGCTTCAGTGCTAATCAATGTGCTAAAAGGAACAGATGACTGAGCCAAAGCTTTCAATCATAAAATGCTATTGAAATTACCTGGTAGCAGCACTGAACCTGTCCTTTTGGTAACCATTAGTTAATAGAGCAATATCAATAATGTGAAAGGCCCTTTCTAGAATAAAAACAATTTTATTTATCAATGTTGCGGCCGGCAATCAGTAGTACAGCCAACATAACCCGCTATATTACCCAGAAGGAAAGAGAAAACTCACACTGTAGTTAATAATTAAGCCTAATTTACAGTATGTAGGAAGCCAAACTATGGAAAAATCTAGTGCAGTGCATACAGCAAGCCTTTACTTTAGAAGCTGGCTACCAGAGCACACTCCAATA
Source organism: Crotalus tigris (assembly GCF_016545835.1). Lineage (NCBI taxonomy): Eukaryota > Metazoa > Chordata > Lepidosauria > Squamata > Viperidae > Crotalus > Crotalus tigris. The sequence goes on from NW_024096469.1 coordinate 6,144,330, forward strand.
TTGTTCTCCTGCTGCATTGTGATTTATCAAAGTCAGCATCTCTAGAGCAAGAGAAATCAAACATCATGAATAAAGTGCAACTTTAAAATTCCTCTCATCTGACTGAGCCCAAGCAGAGCCTACTAACATGCAGGGTTTGGGTTTTTTTTTTTATTATTGATGCTCTCCTCTAATAAAGTCGATGCTGGCTTAGCTTCCATGCGTACAGCACATTTGCTCAATTAGAAGGGAACAAATAAGGCAACAAGCCAACATGGCCTAGAAATAAAACTCCATAGAAATGAAACAGGTTTCTGCAGTCGAGACAAGAAAAAAAAACTGCAGTTCTATCGTTTGTAGCGATGCTTTGGATGTAACTCACATCACTAGGTCAGGATATTTAAGCAGTACAGGTAGCCCTCAACATACAACGATTTGTTTAATGACTCTTCGAAGTTACAACAGCACTGAAAAAAAAAAGACTTATGACCAGTTTTCACACTTAGACCCTTGCAGTGTCCCCATGGTCAGGGGTGGGGAACTTTGGCTCTTTTATGACTTGTGGACTTTAACTTCCAGAATTCACGAGCTGGTTCAGGAATTCTGGGAACTGAAGTCCACAAGTCATGAAAGAGCCAAGGTTCCCCACCCCTGACCATGGTCACGTGATCAAAACCTGAATCTGTGTGACTGGTTCATATTTATAATAGTTAAATGTGATAACCTTTTGTGACTTTCTGTCAAGCAAAGTGAATGGGGGAAAAGCCAGATTCACTGAACAACCGTGTTATCAATTCAACACCTGCAGTGATTCACTTGACAACTGTGGCAAGAAAGGTCATAAAACGGGGCAAAACTCACTTAACAATTGTCTTGCTTAGCAACAGAAATGTTAGGCTCAATTGCAGTCATAAGTCAAGGACGACCTGTAACTTGGCTCAGAGGGGAAAGGTTTAAAAAGAAAAATATATATACTTTTCATACTCAATTTAGACTGGGGATCCGTATGGCAAGCGTTCCTATAAAAAGAAAAGGGTGAGTTAATCATATAAAAGAAATCATAAAAGTGTTGTTTTGGATTATGTCATGCAGATTTTTTTTTTAAAAAAAGAGAAATGAAACTATAGTTGATTTTTCTCTCTTCTACAGTCAAGTCTTTTCCCCTTTGCCATTTCAATTGGTCTCTGGTGCATTTGGGGCACACAGCTAAAACTCAGATGACTAGGAGCCACTAACACAAGCCAATTGAACCTGAAAAGCCAAAACCAAAATGTCAAAATTCTGCTTTAGAGGAAAATATTCTAAAGTACTTTAGCTTAATTTAATAGTTCATTCCAGCAGTATGGTTTTTCCCCATATATAAATGATAGTAAAATAAATGTGGAAGGCAAGGAAACGGGACAAGAGTCTTCAAACAGTCAAGGAGATTTTGTGTGGTAATAATTTTGCTTCCGATTATTGGAAGATAGTAATTTAAAGCCTTTTTCTTCATAATCAAAAGGTTTTTTACATTATAGATTAGTGATGGCGAACCTTTTAGAGGCCGAGTGCCCCAAAACTGCCCCCTGCCGCCCCCCGCTCTGCTCACACCCCGTCTGCCCACAGGGCCACCCACCACCTCCACTGCCTGCCAAAGATCGCCCAGGCGGCCGTGCAGCGCCATAGCGGCCACACCCTCTGCCCGTGCCCCGCAGCAGCATCTGCATGTGAAGGGGCATGAGGGCAGAGTCTTGTCCCTGCTGCCCGGCTGCTATGTTCTTGGCTGTGCAGGCCGAGCCTGGGGGTGACTCTCCTCCAGGGGGGCTGCTGGTGAGGAGGGGGCTGCGGGGAGAGGTGGGGCTGGGGCGATGGTGCGTGTGCCCACAGAGAGGGCTCTGAGTGCCGCCTCTGGCACGCTTGCCATAGGCTTGCCACCACTTAGATCTTTTGCTGACAATTTATAGAGAATATGCTTTTCCATACATACATACATGGTAAAAAAAAATCCTCATTCTTCTTTTAGTGGTATAAATGTACTTCACTTACAATGACTATTGTTTGTGTATTATGCCATGATGTACATCCCAGTTTACTAAGCCATATCATGAATGCAGACCATACACTCTCAATTTGCTGTTCACCATACAAGTGGGCAAATCAGTCAAAATCCTAGAAGCAAATTTTCCTGTTTGATAGCCAGTTTTTGATTCAAAATGTCAGGGTCTATAAAGTCAAACTTCAATTCTAAACAGACATGTTTGATAATACAGTTCCAGATTCAGTTTTATTAGGAAGCAATGTTTAACTGTAACTTACTAGTTTGTGTAACCTCTCGCATGAAGCCAGCAGCAAGGTCAGAACAAGTGGACAGGAAGAAACACATTTTCTTGTGCACAATATAGTATAATAAGTTCAGATACATGGCTGGCTGTGATGATAAACCAGGTTTATAACTAAGCCATCGTGAATAGAGCTGACTGAAGATTATGTTTGAATTCTTATACCAGGACAACGTTGATCCTAAGCAGATTTTGAAGCCTGTTTTAATATTTTGAAGAAAAGACAAGGTACCACATGAAAGATTAATTGAAAATAGTGTATTGCTTCAGGAGCCTCTCTACACAATAGCTGCTTGGAAAAGGATGGTATGGAAAGAGTAACTTTTTCCAACCATTGGTTGACAGTCAAAGTTATAGAGCACTAATTCTCTGCCATCAGATCCAATCAATTATTTACTTTGGCTAGAATTCTTCTAAGAACAGAACAAGATCCATCTTCTATTTTCTTTGGGATGCTTGATCTTAGCTAAAGCAAAAGTAATCTTGTCCATTTCACATAATTTTGTTTTCTACAAGTCGGCACAATTGACGGTGTTACAAATAGGTTCATAATGAGAACTGTAGTTTCAATTTGAATTCCATTTTGTGGCCTTGATAAAGCCAGAAATCCCATTTGCTAGTTGAAGACAACTGGGGTTAACCTGATTCCCACTGTCAACTAACCCTGAGGCTGCCCCTATAGCTTTAAATGCTTTGGAAGAAACAAGGTTTTGCTCAGAATGCTGGTTTCTCATTCTGAAGCTTTTGTGACTCTATCTACATTGCAGAGGGGAAATCCTACCTTTGACAGCAGACAAGGACTGAGGATAATAGAATCTAGCACTATCAAGGATAGAAGTCACTGTTCTGGGAGAAACATGATTGCTCTGGAAATACTAAAGCATCTTCAGTAGGTTTCAGTGTCACAATTCCTTCCTGGACTCATAACAGTACAACCTGTATTTGGTAGAACACATTTTTTCCAGCAGCTTCAAAGTCCAGTGCATTGCTGTTACTTACTGACTTTAGTAGAAGTTGAAAGGGAGAGAAAAATGAAGATTAATATGGTGAAAAGAGATGGATATGGTTGCTCAAGCACAGGCCAATTTCCTCCTTAGCTCCATTTCTTCCAACCTAAAGCGAAATTGAGGATTAAAAAGCATTCCATTCAGTCTGTCATACCTTTCCTTAACTTCTAAGCCAGATAAATAGTTAGGGCTGCTAAAACAAAATACGTTTTTCTCCACAACAAAGTGGGCTTCAAAATTACATACTTCATGGCTGCCTTCTGCTAACCAAGAACATCAGACTCTAAAGAGGGGATAAATCCAAGCTTTCTGTGTGCTATTCTTTTACTCTAAGGTAGGCACTGGTCTTTCCAAACTGATTTGTACTATAATCTCTTTCACAATACTTTATTGCAACCCCTATTTGTCTTTGTCTATACATATACATGCACACATATATGCGCGCGCACACACACACACACACACATATATACACACATACATGTATAGCTATATAAGAGAAAACCAAGAGAATGGCAGAAGAAACCCTGAAGTTGATCTGTCATCCCAACATAACTGCCACTGCATTGCATCACTCTGGATTACTAATGATCTCCTTTTCTTGGATCTTCTATCCTACTATTGCCCTTTAATCCCACCTTCAGTCTATTGTCCCTGGCATGCCTGCCTATCATCATCCCTGTTACCAGCTTATCACTCAAGATTTATCAGACTTCCTGCCATCAACCTGGGTTTTCCTGGATGACCAACATGCCTATGGTTCATCACCCCACAGCATTACAATTTGCCTTCCCCTCCCACCATTCATCCTGAAGTGTTCCTCTATTTTTAACCCTGTGAATGCCCAGCTGCAGGACCCCTGCAAAGCTCAGCTATTGGACAAGAGGCTTTTTAAAAAAAAAAAAAAAAATCTAGACTGAGCTGTGTCAAACTGCTATTTCTATCCTCATCATTTTATGCAAATGGTCTCCCTTGCAAACACTGCCCAGTTGGCATCATAATCTGACTGGAGAAAGGGAATCCCTGTTCTACTTCCCTATCCCACCGTTAACTTCCCAGGCCAAGCTGAGAGTTGCCTCCTTCTGCTTTCCCTGGGTTCTGGCTTCAAGCAAGACATTCCTCATACCTCGGCCAGTCTCCCTGGGGGTAATTTAATTGCAATCCCTTCCCCAATGGAATCTGTCTCTGGCTGATGCAGTAGTAATGTGACTGCATCATCAGATCATGCGAATGGGGGTATGCAGAGATTGTTCTTGTAGTCTCTCCATCAATGATATTAGGTTATGTCAGCTTACTGCCCCCATACTGAACCAGTGTTTGAGTAGGGCTCTCTCTCAAGCTATTGCCCAAGAGGTTAATATTCTGCTGTGAACAAACTGATTCAATTAAATTAACACTGGCCCCAGCATCCCCTGCCTCCAGCCTGTTTGCTCAATTATCTCACCCCAGATGAGCCAGTGAGACTGCAGTGCTGCTCATCTAGAGATGAAGAATAGGAAAGCAGTACAAAGAAGGAGTCACTGGGACAAGCAGTTGCCTTTGTGATGTGCCTTTGCCCCTGGCACTTCCTGTATCATTGCCCTGCGTTCTATTAATGGGCCCTGGGATTGGAACTCATTACCAGCAAGAGCTTTAAATTTTCGATAATGAAGACAACTGTCATCTTGTATTGCAAAAAAAGAAAGTCCTGTGACTCCTTGAAAATTGACCAGTTGACTTGTAGCATATTTTTTTTTTGCAAGTTAAAGCAAACTGATTGACTTCTAATTTACAAACTGGTTTCAACCCTTGAAAGTGTATACTATACTACAAGAAATTGATTAATGTGATGTAATTATTGGCCTGTCTGTCTCCACCCTCATCTGGAACATTGGAAACCACAAGCTTGTTAAAACCTGTACCCAGTCTATTCCATGTTATGCTAAAGGGTCCCATCTTGATTCCCAAAACCCATAGCAGGTTTTAGGTTAGGCCTAAAAATCAGGACCCCACATGAAGTTCCAATTAAACTGATTTATTACTATTGATGCCTATGCACAGGAATCTATTCAACTAATGGTTAGCATTATTTTGCTGCTGATTAAAGGTCAACAGAATTCAAGAGGAGTTGGACTTGGTCGTTTGTGGCTCCCTAGAGATTCTAGGCTGATTCCTCTTTTGACTCCACCCTCAGGTTCTGCCATTCCTTCTTCTACCTCAGCACTACAATAGTTATGGAATGCATTCATGCATGTTAATCTTGCCAGATAACTCATGGTGAACCAAAGAGACGATAGACTAGACAAATTACCCATAATGCCCTTCTGCCCTTCTCATAAGGACATCACAACAGGACACTTACCATAGCTTAGCAGAGCTGGGCACCTGCCTACAACATGGCAGAGTGCCCACTGCTGACCTCAGTCTTGGAGCCAGCTTCCAATTCCTCAGTGGGAGAAAAGTCTGGCAGTCACACAATAAATGGAGAGCAAAGAAAGTTGTACTCCAAAGACTTGCCAAGCGTGCTCCCATTGAGAAATGGGAGTCTGCCCCAGATAGACTCTACTACAGCCCCAGAAGTCTGGAAGACCAAAATAATAGCTTTTTCATATTCTTTTTAACCCAATAGGCTCCTGACAGGATGACAGAGTTTGGCCAGTCACTCTCAACTGGGAGATGTGTTTCTGCTGCAGAGGCCCCAATAGTGTTACCAAAACTTCTGAAATGCTTCTCCATTGTCCAGTTTGATAGATGGACAGCAATTCCCACTGGCTTCTTTGAATATGAATGTGAACATCTCCTGCCAAGGGGAAATGGGAATGTTTCTCAAAGAATTCTTCAAAATCAGCCAGTTGCTGCCTATTTATTGGGGAAATTATTGGGAAAAGAAAGCACCATCTTTTCTTCCAAGCCTTCTAGCTTGATTGGCACTAATGCCCTTAAAAAGGAGCACAAAAACGAACTATTATGCAATCCCTTGCAGCAGCAAAAAGCTATATACACAGAAGACCCATGAAGGAATTGGGAGAAAATAATATAGGGAGAAGGCACAGCTGGGGCAAGAGAAGAGAACTCTTATCTGAAGTAGGAAAGAAAGGAAAGAATTGGTGGTGAAAGTTTTGTTAGGGAAAGGTAGGGTTTAGGGAAACAGGCAAGAATTACCAAGAGCTTTGATAACAAAATCCCGTGTTCAGAGGCTGACATAAAACCTGTAACTGGCCCAGTTTTACAGCCCCTATGTAATCAGCGCCAATGCTCTATATTCGGAGCACCCATCTCAAGCATTATATAAATCAAGCCTGCTTTGCTAATGCGAGAAAAGGAATATTGGCAGAACTACTTTATGGTAGCGATCCCCTACATTTTAGGGCCTAATCCGAATTTTCAGGAAGTGTCACAGGCATTTTCACAAAGTGGATGAATTCAGGTTAGATCTTTCTTAATATCCCTCGACTTTTACTTGTGAAATATTCACGGTTCCATTTCCTTATTTCAAGTAAACCTTAGACCTGTTTTAAGGTTAAAGCTGACAAATTGAACTAAAGCCGCCTACTTGCAAATGTCACAATGGAGGGTTTCCCACACTGCAACGTTCAACTGCTTGTCTCCCACATGTGAACCGGAAGCTGGAAATGAAGCTCACTAGAATAATCTGTTTTCTGATTTCAATCCCTTCCTGAACTGAACTGAAGTTAACTTTTGGATTCTCCTGCCACTTTTTCCCTACTACCAATGCAAGAAAGCAACTATTAATCGGTCTCCCTTTTGTAGGCATGTCCTTTGATGACTTGATGGGGAAAAAAATGACTTTCATTTTTTCATGGGGAACCTGACTGAATTCTTGTCACTTTGTAGAGTCCTTGGTGCTCTTTGAGCTTGTTTGCTTGCAGATGTTTCATTACAAATATATATATATGAAGGGACCTTGGAGGTCATCTAGTCCAACCCCGTGCTCAGGCAGGAAACCCTATACCATTTCTGACAAATGGCTGTCCAGTCTCTTCTTAAAAGCTTCCAGTGTTGGAGCATTCACTGCTTCTGGAGGCAGATTGTTCCACTGGTTAATTGTTCTAACTGTCAGGAAGTTTCTCCTTAGTTCTAGGTTGCTTCTCTTCTTGATTAGTTTCCACCCGTTGCTTCTCGTCCTGCCTTCAGGCACTTTGGAGAATAGCTTGACTCCCTCTTCTTTGTGGCAGCCCCTGAGATGTTGGAACACTGCTATCATGTCCCCCCTCGTCCTTCTCTTCATTAAACTATATAACTCAGGGTTGAACTGTGGAGTCCTTGGTGCTCTCTGAGCTTGGTTATTTGCTTCTGAGCATTTTATTACCTGACTACATCAATGGTAGTGAATATGGGGTTTGCTCCCTGTTTATATGGTATAGGGTTTCCTGCCTGAGCAGGGGGTTGGACTAGATGACCTCCAAGGTCCCCTCCAACTTTATTATTATTATTATTATTATTATTATATTAGTAGTAGTAGTAGTAGTAGTAGTAGTAGTAGTATATACAGTAGCTTGCCCTGCCAGTATTGGTGGGGGTGTTCCCCCCCCCAAGTAGTTCCTTGATTAGGGTATTGTTTTCTGCTTGTTTGTCTGCTTGATTATCCTTGGTAGTTATTTGATTAGGATATTGTTTATATGCAGTAGCTTTATATGCAGTAGGGCATGCTACTCTATATAAATAGGGAGCAAACTACATACCTACTACCATAGGACTGATAATGTTATTTCGTCAGCAATGAAATGTCAACTAACATATACACTTTTTCATGACAAGCAGCCCTGCACAAAATAACTGTAAAAAGCAGACAAGGGAACAGGGACACACCCACCACAGCATAAATCAACCAATTGGAATGAAGGTATTTACATAAACTGGCAGGTGAATCAGATTCCCTGGTTTCAAAGGGCAGGAGAGAAATCATTCAGTCTGATGCAAAGCCAGAAAACTCAGGTGAGGATTGGGACAAGGTAAGTATCAGTGTCCTCTGTTCTTGTCCTCTACAATAGGAGGCGGTCTGGGCAAGATCAGAAGTGCAGATCAGCCCTAAGCAGAGATATTAATAACCATTTTACTTGGTTTTAATCTGCCCTGCAAAGTTTTAGAGTACTTATGCAAGTCATGCTTGTCTTACAATACATTACCTATCAAAGCTTAAAGTTGCCAGAATTTTCCTTTTTCAAAGGATGTGGAGGAATTGCTCCTGCAGCATCACCCATTTGTCTCTCTTTCCCCCGCCCCCCCCCCGCTGCCGCTATTACATTACTGAGATTCTGCAGCATTAAATCCAGTGCTTCTTTAATCAAGAAATCTGAAATTTCAAGATACGTCAATTGTGTGAGTCTCATTGTCTGATATGATGAGTTCAAGAAGGAGGGTTATAATAAAGAATGGAGCCTTCGTGAGCTTGAAATGGCCTCGCCAACACATTTTCAATCCCTCCCCCAGTTCTTCCTCTCTTTCAGCCACATACTCCCTCCTCCCCACATTTTAAGGCTCCTCTCTTTGCCCCTCCTTCCCGGGACCCTTCAGTGATTTCACCTTCTCTTAAAGCAAGTTCCCCATTCCTGCATCCCTGAGTCAGCTTACTTGCAGGGAAGAGAGCAGGGCACCAGGACAGCAGAAGGATTTAATTGCGTGTCAAAATCAAATCTCTTTTGATGAAGAACAATTCAACTCCAGCTCTGTCTAATCAAATTAACAAAGTCTTTTTTGATTTTCAATTATCTCCTTCACCGAAACACTTTATCTTAGGGTCTTGTGATGTGGCTGACAAGTCTCCACTAACAATTAAGGCAGGGTGACCACTAGCCCTTTCCGCTCCTCTTCTTGACTTTATAGCTCTGGAGGGACCGGGCAGCAAAAAAGTGCAAGGGTTTGCTTGTTCCATCTGCCCATGTTTCCAGAAAGCCCTGCATGGAGCAGTAAGTTCTCCAGCGCTCAGCAGATATGAAATCTGTGGGGCAACATCATAGCCTCTAAGATAGCCCTGGGAGGTATCAATAATTTCACCTCTGAATCTCACTCTCCCCCCCCCCCCTTCCAATCTCCCCCATTTTCTCCAAACTCTTTCCAAAGGTTCTTGCTTGAGAAAATTGCCTGCCTGGTCAGCCAGCTTTGACGAAAGCCTTTTCAGCAACTGCAAACATTGCCAGGACCAACAGTATTCCTATCATCAAATGCCATGTAAGAATAAAAAAAAACAAAAACAAAAAACCTGGCCTCAGAAACTGAGCTGGACCTGAGGCTCAGTATATTTGCATGAATTATTTTGCAAGGAATGCAGATCCATCTCAGATTAAGCTGAGATAATGAGAGCGGTCTAGTTTGATGGACAATGACCTGCTTGATGGCTAAGCCTGTATTCCAGTCCCCACTGTGGAGCTACCAATTGCAATAGGACCATAAGACCCTTAAAGAGTTGAAAAGGGAAAGGGGGATGCAAATAAGACAATTTTATAAAATAACAAAATAATCAGTTACTGAGTATAATTTTTGCATTATGCTGATTAAGCAGAGTCTAATTTGTGTTTTCCCCTATATTGTGTCCAAAGGTGTCTACAATAATTTGTAAAAAAAAAATCAACAAAGCTGCACTGGAAGGTCTCCTATGAACCTCCTGTGCTATAAAAGCTTCAGTCAGTAGGTTCCATTGCCCCGCGATACACAAAGCTTTCCCTTTGAGCTATGCTAAAAAGAAATCCGATCCTGCATGATCTTTGACTGCGGATGGATAGAATTATTCACAGAAGCTCCAAAGAAGGAGAATCAGATCAAAATAATGATTTGTAAGCAAAAGAGTGAGCATGTTAATCAATCCTTTCACCTATATGTTTTGTGGGCAATTTTCCAAGGGACTCAACATCTTCTGTCAATTAAAAATATCACTTTTTAAATTTTGGATCTACTCTTTGAGATGAGCCTTGTAAATCTACCATGTTCCCCAAATTTTCCCCCATTTATTTCTTCCCTTCTTTCATCTTTTAATGTTGGCCGTTCTGGATTATCTTTCCTCCACAAACCAGCAGAGCTTACTTAAAAATCCCTTCTTAAGAAGCTTTTTCTGACTCTCAGACAATGGGCAACATTAATTGGCTTTAATCAGTTTCTTTTAAGCACAGCTTCCAACCATCCCTTCCTCTCTTCTGGTTGGTGCTTTGTATTAGCTTTTACCTATCTTATAAATCCAGCACATATATCACTTAATAAAATGACAATTAATAACTCCACAAAGGAGCTTGAAAACCAAATCAATAACCATGCAATAACATTTCGCAAAAATATACCGTGCGCAATGGCTTCTTTGTAACATTTGGAGCAACACCATTAGGGTTAAAATTCTCCATCAAGAAACACTGTAAAATAGATTCCTTAACACAACAATTTGCAAGCTATGGTAGTAAACAAAGTACATGAATGGGGGGAAAAAAATCAGGAGAAGGACTACCGGTGAGCACCACGACAAGCTAGATGTCCTGCTGAAACAAGAAAGCATTTCTGACACAGATCATGGTTAGAGGCGGTATCCAGACCGGCAAAATCTCTCTGGATAAAAGGGAGATCATGAAATAACCCACACGTGGATCACAGGAATTATGGTTTTGTATTGACTTATGACTTAAGTGGCTGGGAATCAAGAGATACCATCCAAACTCACAGTTGTAAAACAGCCCCTTAAGGACAAAAAGCTCGACTGAGCCTCATATCTTAATTACACTGGATTACTCTTTTATTGATTTGGAACTATTAAAGAATCTTGAGATCAGCAAGTTTCTATTGTTTTCACTAGTTGAATCATCTCTTTTTTTAATGAAAGAAGTTTTAAGTACAATTTTAAGACCTTGGAAAAATATTATTTTTGGGAATACAGCAAAACGGTGTTTAGAAAATTGATTTTGGAAAGATAAAAATGAAGTAAGGGTCCAGAGAGATTTGGAATAAATATTTGAAATTAATTATAAAATTCTTTTCATGGGAAACTGGATGTTTACATTCTTTTGAAAAAATTGTCATGTTGGATCTTTGAAAGTTGGGCACCAGAGAGCATTAGAAAATTTCTGCCATTATTGAAAGACTAAATTATGCCATTGAAAGAGAAACAAATTTCACTTGGCAAAAATGAAATTGATTTAAATGTGAACTCAAAAATGAAACTTTTAAAAAAGTATATAGAATAAAGTCAACTAAACATGCAAATGAAGCCAGCTGATTTTTTAATAATGAAAAAGGATTTATGAGTAATAGACCAGAAGAGTAGCTGTACAATCTTTTTATATTCGATTTACCAAAAAGATCTTGTTAATGTTATTTGTGATTTTGTGAAAAAACACAAAAGGAACATGGAAAGACACTAAGTGTTGGAGTATTAATCGAATGGTCTTAAGATCAAAATACTTGCAAGTAAGGAGAAAGAATATAAAGTGGGTTCATCTTATCAAAGTTACAACAGGTTGCTATTTTTGGCAATCTTTAAAGGATCTTTTTTTGACTTTTTAAAGATTTTGTTCTCTAGATAAGAGTTCTATTTCTGGCATTTTTTCTGGTTACGGAAGATATTTTAAGGTTGTGCTTTAATGATAAATAGCTGTATGGGACAGACATTATTTCTTATATTTTAAATTTATCTGATTTCAGGCAATTACTTCTGGTAAACTTTTTGGGGGTTTTTTATTTATTGTATTTGATTGATGAAGTTTGGGGATTTGTTTAAGAATATAAAAAGAGTTATAGATGTAAAAAAAGAAAATTAGGTGGTTTTATTAGAATACGTTTATAATAGATATGTGGCTATTTTTTGGTAACCCCTAATGCAGGGCTTTTCAACCTTTTCACCAATCGTACCACTTTTAGGATATGGCAACATCCGAGTACCACCAGTCACCTAGCAAGGTGTCAAAAACTTGATGACCCCCCCCCCAAAAACAGAAAAAAGTGATAAAGTACGGGTAGTCCTCAATTTACAACAGTTCGCTTAGTGACTGTTCAAAGTTACAATGGCACTGAAAAAAGTGCCCCCCAAGCCACAGCTGAGCAGGACACCTGCCTGCCCGTCTGGCCGCGCTCTTCCTTCTGTCCAAGGTTTTCATTGTTGTGAGCATTTCTGTTGAGATTGGCAGTGGGGGTGGGGTGAGGGGGTGTTTGGTTTTTATTCCCTCCATCTGCTGAGTGGTTGCAGCAGGTTTTGGTCACTTCACATGACCCTGGGACACTGTGACTGTCATAAATATGAATCAGTTGCCAAACATCTGAATGTAAATCACAAGACCCTGGAGATGCTGCAACATTCCAGCTGATCAGCGCTTTTTCTGGGCTCAGTGGAAGCACCAGGATCAGCGCTGAGCTCCAGCTGGAGCCTGGGGCTGATCCTGGTGCTTCCACTGAGCCGACAGCCCCGAAGAAGCACCGATCAGCTGGAAACGGCACTGATCCTGGCACTTCCGCTGAGCCCTGACAGCCCTGCAGCTCCAGCCATCTCTCGCTCAGACTTGTGCGATGCTCCCACCGGTTCAGCTCATTTCCCTCCCCCGCTACCACTTTTCTAGGATGGCTGCGTACCACCTGCCAGGTGCCAATGTACCACAGGTGGTACCCGTACCACTGGTTGAAAAGCCCTGCCCTAATGGACCTTTTGCTGATTAAGACAAATGAGGATTTAAAGATATGTTTATAGAGAATGAGGTGAGATATGGGGCGAAGAGATCATTTGTTATATTTAACAAACCCTTTAAATAAGGCTGGGCAACTAGTGGGCCTTTGTAGAACTATTTTTTTTTTATTTGAGGAAGGTTTAAAGAGCAAAATTGGGTGACTGGGAGGTTTAGAGAGATTTTGCAAGACTGAAGTCATCTACTTTCCCTTTAATAACACCTACAACTGAACTAAATTGAGCCTACCCACTCTGATGGTTTCATAACAAAATCAGCCATGGCTGAAAGTAAAGGTAAGGTAAAAAAGACAAGAGACTCTGTTTCCCCTTACAAAAAAGCTACTCAGATTAGAGTCCTGGTTTGGGCAACTCTCTCTGAGAATGTGCGGTTGTCAGAACAGCTTGGAAAGCTGAATAAGGTGTGAAGTATTTTGGTTAGCAGGATAGGGGGGAGGGGGCAATTTTGAGCCAACCTTAATCCCCTGTTCATCACCAGTGAATTGTTCCTGAAACGTGCTTCCAAAGTCACTTGAGAAATTCAACTTGTATAAACTTAGATTTAAACTACTTTTCACCCGGCTCGGTACACAATGTATACATAACAAACTGTCAATAGTTCCCATTTCAGCTCACACAGAGAAGGATTTTTAAACATTAACTCTTTATAAAGCACTTACTGTTTTATAATTTAAACAGTAATTCTAAGGCTTTCAATGTGAATCATAACTCAAAAAAGGATGTGCCAATTTTCTTCTCTGCAGACATTGTGATGGTTTCCTTCCCACCACTCCACTATTACGTTGTCGATAAGCTGGAGAAAAAGACAGAAGGTACCTGGAAAGTAGAGCAGGCCCTTAGTGAAAAGGAGCAACCTTTGTTGTGGTGCCTAAACTGAGCCATGAAATCTATGGAAATCTACTTTTCTCACTCAAAAGAACATTACATTACACGTCATCAGAAACAAAGTGCTTTCTGAGGAAGACTAGGGTTCAGGCAGTTGAAAGGAAGCCAAACAAAATACAGATCAGCCAGCATGAATTAAAAAAAGAAAACCTCAGCAAGGGCTATTTTTTTTCAAGCTTCTACATTTCTGTAACTCACAAAGTTAATATTAGGAAGTGAGGTCTGTTACTAGTTGACAGTAGCAGCGAGGCTCAGTTTTTCTGGTGTCCTGAGAGATCAAATCCAGTTTATTAAAGCAGCACTTGAAGGCTGAAAATTGCCTCAGGTAAATTTGAACGATCTTGGGAGGTCTGGAAACAGCATAAACCACAAACACATTCTTCCAGATTCTATTACCTCTTATGTCCACAATTTTGTCAGTTTTCCTCCCTCTGCCACACTATGAGCCTGTGATCTCTATTCAAACAGCTCCTTTCCTCAGCTCATCCTCCTCAAAGAAGTCGAGTGGAAATGGCTGGTAGCAGCAATGCAGCACTTGGATCGACCACAGCAAATGATGGGGGCAATGCAACAAATTGAACAGACCCTAGGAGAAAAGCATTTTAAAGAGGAACCTGAGTTAGCATAGGCATAAAGGGACGGCCCTTTTCTCTAACACAGCCTAAGGAGAATCTGGTGAATGCTACTCACTTCAGAACTTACGGCCTTGCTCTGCCTGATAAGGAAGTTTGTTTTTAATTGGGAGCCCCTTTGGTGGCTATCAAACAATGGGGGAATGGAAAAGGAAATGACTTCACAGACTGAACCTGGTACCTTTCAAATACTACAGACTGGTGTTTTCAGCACACAAGGGCAGAGACTTCAAAGCTAACACCACTGGATGCAGAAGAGATCCTCTCTCTATGCTTCTAGTGCTGCTGTTTCAGGAACAGCTTATTTTTTTCCCCTTTGCTCACTCCCATCTTCAGTGCTCCCATCTTCTTTCCCTCCTTCTTCTCCTTCTCTTTGTTTTTTCTCTTTAAAACCTAGCCAGTGTTGGATCCAAAAGCAGCACTCTAATCACAGGCTTTTAAAATCCAATGAAGTAAGAATCCAATTACTCTGTTGAGATATTACAAAAGCCTGATTTCAGGAAATAAAACCGTGGAGCGGGTGAAAAAAGAATGAGGATCGGGTCAGCTGCTACCCGTCTTAACATCTGCTCATCAGCTGAAGACTGCTTAGGTGAGTAAGCTGTTTATAACTGCTGTTCAAGTCATTTCTAGGGTATCCTGCACAGTGAGCAATCAAAAATTGCTCAGATCTTCAACAGAATGCACAGAGGTCAGTAGTAATGATGATGAGCCCTGATCCTGCTCTTTCTACTCAGAAACTTGCTCATGCTTAAAAATAAGGTTCGTCAGCTCTGCTTTGGTCTGCTTGAGAACTCCTTAATGCATCGGAGGAGATTTGTGGCTTCCTGCAGAAATAAAAACTCCACCTGCAACGATTACCAGCATTAGATCTTGAGCTTTTAGATCAATGATGATGGTGTGTCAAAAATTCAGAAAATGCCTGCCTTGACTCTGACAGCGTGTTAACCCACCCCGGTCAAAAGAGAGACAATTCCAAGGAAAGAGTAATAAATTAAATTATTTAAATGTAATACTTACATAATTGTAAATATTTTACAAAATGCCTATCTCAGGCAGCTCCAGGTCACACGAGGCCTGGAAGACTTCAGAGAAATGCCTCTGTGTGGCCTGGCAGCGTCTGAAAAGAGCGAGAGAACACGACCTATTCTCACATGTTTTTGGGAGGCTTCAGAGGCTGTGTGAGGACAAGGCCCACAACGATTTCCAGAGAGTTTGCAGGCTTGATATGTCACCAAAAATGAAATGGCATGTCATATGTGACAGACATGTCATAGTTTCACCATCGCCACTTTAGATTCTGGAATCAGGACCGCCTGCATTTCTCTGTATTTATACAGCCCCCTCCAGTTTTGATCTAGGGAGTACCCCTTTATTTGCTTATGGACAAGGCCATAGCATTTTCTTACCTCAACTGGGAAATATTGCTTCCTTATTAGTTCCCTTTGTGGGGCTCTCAAGGATTCATTCAATACTGCAGAGTTTGATCAAGCTGCAAACTGAGCAGGAAGAAGGAGTGCATGTTGAGTTTGGGGCCTTCTTTTGCTGTTCTCCGTCCTGCCACTGTTTCTATTCTGTTTTCAAACAGGGGTAATGAGTTTTAATTTCTCCCAATCAGAAAATGTCATGAAACCTGCACGGGTATTTTCACCCTTTTCACAGTGCCAGGAGCTACATTTGAAAACAGGATGCCTGCAGTGGTGGGATTCAAATATGTGAACAACCGGTTCTCTCTGTGGATGCCGCTTCCGGAAATCCGTTCTGGGCCTGGGCAACAAAAAATTAGCTACCGGTTCTGCTGAAGTCGTGCGAACCGGCTGAATCCCACCACTGGATGCCTGTCGTTTACACAAAGCAAGGAGCTCTGCTAGGGAAGAAGGCTCTGAGCTCGCTGATTTATTGCAGAAGCTTTCACCGGCATACTAAACTGGAGCACCCTCTAGCGGATTTTGTACAATCTGCAGTCCTCCACAGCCACAAGAGGAAGTAAAGAGAGATGCTGCCCTAGAACAGTGCACAGTGGACTTCCCGAACTTCCATGCTCAGAACACAAGAGACAGTGTGGACAGTTGTCCTCATTTTGTAACAACATTGCCTTTAGCTGGAAGGTTTAAACGCAAGCTAACAGTGGTCACCTGGTCAAACAGCTCAGCAGTTGAAAGTCACAAATGCCACAGTTTAGATCTCTTCAGCCAATTGGCTAAACAAATGAAACTCTATAACACATACATATGTGGGCATATGTAAACTGTGTAACATATGCATCCAAACACCCAGAAGTAAATCTACAGAATGATGAAAATGTTGCACTGATGACTTAAAGATAGTCCTGGACTTATTATCACATTTGGGACTGAGGAATTCATCATTAAGCTGCATGGGTGTTAAGTGAAACATCACATGAGCACACCCAATTCTTTAAGAGAATCACAACAATCATTAAATGAGATGTGACATGATGCAATTTGCAATCCTTCTCTGCTGGCTTTCCCCTTTGACTTTGCTTGTGGAAACCGGCTGGGAAGGTCATAAATTGTGATCATATGACTGCAGGATGGTGTAACTGTCATAAATGTGAGCTAGCTGCCAAATGCCTGAACTGTAATCACATGACTTCAGGGATTATGTGTGACAGATGTAATTTCAGGAATGAGTCATAAGTTACTGTTTCAGCACCGTTGTAATTTTGAACTGTTAAACAAATGGTCATAAGTTGAGGACTATCTGAATATTTCCTTAATGCTTTTATGTATTATTTAGTTGTAACTTTTAGATCCTGCATTTTGACTATATGCACTGTACTCCTTCCTCCCATCCCCCCAAAAAAAAAACAATTAAGGAGGCTGTGTGGAAGCAAATGAGGTTGAATACTGAGATTGACTGTTTGGAGGTGAACCGACTGTGCGTGGTGGGAATGGGAACGATAATTACTCTAATCTTCAGAGAATGTCAAAGCCCAAGGCTTATACAGACCCAGATAGTCTTGCCACGGAAAGAGGGTGAATTTGGTGTATTAACGAACAAAGATGATGGGGGGGGGGAAATTACAGTGATATTTTTCAACATGTTTCCTGCAGTCCTTCCTGGGTCAGTAAAATGTAGATACAGGAGCCCTTGATTCCAATGGAATTATGTTGGAATATTCATGAACAGGAAGAGTCATGTGGTAACTCAGTCAGCCAATGTGAAGAAAGTGCTACTGAGTCTGTGCAAAAAGAGTATTGAGTTAGGTGCTAGATTTCCAGTCTCATGTCTGTCTCTGGTCTGTCTCTGTAAGAAGTCTTCAATTAAGCTATGTTGCTGTAAAGAAGAATGGTATTGTAAATATTTTTATATAAATATAAAGTTATTTGAATCAGCTAAATGCAGTCAACTGTGAGAGCTTCTGATTTATTTTTCACCAATAGAGAAATAAAAATTCTCTAACAGGTTATGGGCCCAGAGCTTACAAAGGAGTGCATTGTAATTTAAAGCTGGAAGAAATTGCCTGGGTTTAGAAAGTGTAAAAACAAGGCAGAATTAGCAAAATGGCTGCAATGGAATTTAAGGAACGCTGTGTGCCTCGTTTGGGCCAGAAGAATTACATTGTGTGGGCTGCAAAAATGGAATGTTTGCTGAAAGCAAAAGAGCTGTGGTATATTGTTGAAAATCCACAAGTATTTGCAGCTGCAGATCAGAAAAGCCATGATCAAGCAATGGCTTATCTCATCTTGAATTTAGGCGATAAACAATTTCTAAATGTTGCAAATTTAAAGACTGCAAAGGAGATTTGGTTGAAATTGAGAGCTGTGCACGTGAATGTTTCTGCATACAATATAGTGCAATTGTCAAGAAAACTTTACAGGGCCTGTTTGCAACCAGGTGAATCTGTGGAACAGCATTTAAATAAAATGCAAAGTTTATTTTTGGACTTAGAACAACGTGGGATTAAATTCCCTGAGTCCCAGAAGGTTTTATTGGTGTTGAACAGTTTAGATAAAACCTGGGACACAGTTTCTGCAATATTTGAATGCAAAGAAGAGCAAGACTTAAATTTTGAGGCTTTAAAGCAGTGATTCTCAACCTTTCTAATGCCGTGACCCCATAATACAGTTCCCCATGTTGTGGTGACCCCCAAGTGGGTGTGGCCACCAATAAGAGGGAGTAGGACAGCTAGGGAAAAGGGAAAAAAATGGCGGACAGCATGGTTTGGTGACCCCCGTGAAATGGTCATTCGACCCCAAATGGGGTCCCGACCCACAGGTTGAGAACCACTGCTTTAAAGGCATGTTTGCTTAATGAAGAGGAAAAACGCTATTTTAGAAGCAGCCACGAGGAGAAATTCCTGAGGAGGGGGTCCAGACTGCAAGTCTCCAGAGAAGAAACAAGCAGATCAGACCCGGACCAAATTGCAACAAAGGAGAGATTTTGCAAGCAGAGAGCAAGCAGAGAGCGGGAAAAGACTTGCTACATTTGTGGAGAAAAGACACATTTGCAAAGGAACTGTTTGCAAAGGAACTGTTTGCAGCAAAGGACATTTGTGCAACCAAAAAGGACTGTTTTGCAAAAGGAACATTTTGGTCTTGCAAAAGTTTGCAATAGAAACAACAGAGACAAGTGGCTAATAGATAGTGGGGCAAGTCAAACAATTGTTAATGACTCTGAATTATTTTGCAGGTTTGTTGCAGTAGCACAAGAAGCTGTGGCTTTGGCAAATGGCCAGAAAGCAAAAGTCATTGTAAAAGGCGATGTAAAAAAATCATATTTGGAATCAAAGTTTACCAATGTGCTTTGTGTACCTGAGATGGAACATAATTTGTTAAGTGTGTCTAATTTAGACAAACAAGGTTTTGAGGTCATTTTTGTAAATGGGAAATGTCTCATCAAAAGGAATGGGAATATTTGTGCAGAAGGCATAAAGGAAGATAATCTATATGTATTGCAGGGACAAAAGGTTCAATGTTCCCATATATTTAAGAATGTTGCAGAGCATGATTCATGTGTTCATCTTCTGCATAGAAGACTTGGCCATGCAAGCTTTAAAGTTTTGCAGCAAATGCAAGATTTTGCAGAAGGGCTAAATTTGAAGGGATGCAAAACATATTTGGACTGTGCAATATGCAAAGCATCGAAGTCAAAGGCATTCCCAGTTAGTAAATATAGCACAAGACAAACAAAAAGAGTTCTAGAGCTGGTCCATGCAGATCTGGTGGGACCTATGCAAGCCAGTTTGGGAGGAGCAAAATATGCACTGGTAATTGTTGATGATTATAGCAGGTATTCGTTTTGCTACTTGCTTAGAGATAAGACAGAGGTGCTAAAACAATTCAAACAGTGGGTACATTTTGTAGAGAGAAGGTACAGACAACAAGTGTGTCAATTGCAAACTGACAGAGGTACTGAATTTATGTCAACTAAATTCCAACAATGGCTGGGGCAGTTGGGGATAAGACACAGACATACAAATCCTTACACAGCAGCAGAGAATGGTGTAGCTGAAAGAAGGAATGGTGTTTTGCAAACAATGAAAGATTCATTATTGGAGGATTCTGGTTTGAGCAGGTCATATTGGGGAGAAGCCATATTGACTACTAATTATATAGTTAACAGGCTGTGGAGTTCCTCCATTAATAACACTCCATATGCCATTCTATATGGGAGAAAGCCATCACTGGCACATTTGAGAATTTTTGGAAGTACTGCATGGGTACATATTCCAAAAGCAATTAGAAGAAAGGGACAGCAAAAGGCAAGAAAGCTCAGGTTTGTGGGCTATGAGCCAGGCTCAAAAGGATATCGCTTTAGCGATGGAAGTAAAAGAATTATAATTTCAAGGTCTGCTAATTTTGCAGAACAAAATTGGGACAGAATTGATGCAAATTCTGGGTATGTCTCACTTAATGACGGTGATCTGTTTAGTGACAATAGCGCATCTAATGATAAAAAAATGATGATTGAAGATGTCCATGTTCAGGGAGGAGAGGCTGAACAAGACATGAAGCCAGAAAGACTTGAGACACAGGAGCAGTTAATACCACGTAGGTCAGAGCGATGTAACAAAGGAATTCCGCCTGACAGGTATTCTGCCAGCAAGGTAAAGGTTTGCAATGTGTGGTATGAGCCAAGAAGCTATAAAGAAGTGTTGGCATTACCAAAGGCTGAACAAGAAAAATGGAAGGAGGCCATGGATAAAGAGATGAAATCCATGGGAGACCATGAAGTATTTAAACCAGTGACTTTGCCACAGGGAACCAAAGCCGTGGGTTGTAAATGGGTATATAAGAAAAAGGTATTGCCAAATAACGATATACAGTATAAGACCAGGTTAGTGGCACAAGGTTTTTCACAATTAAAGAATGTGCAGTATGATGAAGTATTTGCGCCAACTGTGAAAAGTGAGTATAAGATTAGCACTGGCGTTGATGGTGGCATATAAGCATAAAATCTGGTACTTTGATATCACAACTGCATTCCTCAATGCTGAGTTAGAGGAAGAAATTTATATGATCCAAGCACCAGGATATGAAACTGCAAAACCTAACATGGTATATAAATTAAACAAGGCTATTTATGGGCTGAAGCAGTCAGCCAGAAACTGGAATATCTGTTTAGATACTGCTTTAAAGGATCTTGGATTTAAAAGTTGCAAAGCTGATAATTGTATATATACTGGACAGTTATAAGGAGGGAATTGTCTACTGTTATCAATTGTGGATGATCTTTGCTTCATCGCAAAGGATGCATCACAAGTCAAAGAATTTGCTGATAAATTAGGAAAGAAATTTGAATTAAAGAATTTGGGAGAAATAAAAAATTATCTCGGTGTAGAGATACAGAAAAATGAAAAAGGTGGTTATATTCTCAGTCAAAGGAGAAAAATTGAGCAGTTATTGGAGAAATATAATATGAAAGATTGCAATACTGCTCCCACACCCATGAATGCGGATTTTTATAATAGTTTAAGTGCGGACAAAGGTGAAACCTGTGATCAAGAGATATATCACTCAGCAATAGGGAGTTTGTTATATCTATCACAGTGGTCCAGACCAGACATAGCTTGCGCAGTAAGCATTTTGAGTCGTTTTACTGCTGCACCTACAAAGTTACATTGGATGGGTGTAAAAAGGGTTCTCAGATATTTAAAGGGAACTATAAATTTGGGTCTTCAAATACAGATTACTGAGGAATTGAAATTAAAGTGTTATGTTGATAGTGACTATGCAAATGACATAAACACAAGGAAATCAAATTCTGGGATTATAATATTGTTTGGAGGGACTCTGATTGGATGGAAGTCCAGAAAACAAACAACTGTTGCTATTTCAACAGCGGAAGCAGAGTTTATTGCTTTATCTGAATTGTGTTCTGAAGTAACATGGTATGTACAGTTGTTGCAAGATTTAAATATTAATGTAAAAGAATCTGTAAAGGTATTTGAAGACAATGCTGCCTGTATAAAAATGGCAACTGGTGACAGGGTGAAGAACAGAAGTAAACATGTAGACATTAAGTATTGTAATGTCAGGGAAGCTGTAAAAGGAAAATTGATTAGTTTACATCATTGTTCTTCTGAGGATAATTTGGCAGACATGATGACTAAACCATTGGGTAATGTTCACTATGGAAAATGTATTAAGTCTATAGGTCTGATGTCTCTTCCTGTCATGAAGGGAGGAGTGTTGGAATATTCATGAACAGGAAGAGTCATGTGGTAACTCAGTCAGCCAATGTGAAGAAAGTGCTACTGAGTCTGTGCAAAAAGAGTATTGAGTTAGGAGCTGGATTTCCAGTCTCATGTCTGTCTCTGGTCTGTCTCTGTAAGAAGTCTTCAATTAAGCTATGTTGCTGTAAAGAAGAATGGTATTGTAAATATTTTAATATAAATATAAAGTTATTTGAATCAGCTAAATGCAGTCAACTGTGAGAGCTTCTGATTTATTTTTCACCAATAGAGAAATAAAAATTCTCTAACAAATTAGCTCTGTGGCTTTAAGGAAATGGTAAACCATTTTGGTTTACCTTCCCTTCTTCCATTTTGGTTTATTGCCTTTTTCCTGTATCTTTTCCCAGTCTACCAACAGCTTTACAGCCCTTTTCACAATGGGATTACCCCATCTCTCTCCTTCCCCCCTCCCATCCACTAATGTCTTCAAGCACAGAAATACCGAGTTCAAAATATTCATTTGTAACTTGTCTTGTTCCCAACACAGTTCATTTTTCCCTTCTAAGTCCTACCATGCCAATGTCCTTTGAAGACATCAAAAAGTAAAATGCTGTTGAAACATGGCTGGCCCTTCTCTGGGGATTGTCAATGCCATAGCAATTCGTTTTTGCTTTTGCACTGTCAACTGGAGCCCTGATTATTAGAGCCTAGGACCGTATTTACCAGGACTTACCCCAGCCTCAGAAACAATAGATGCTGTATGTGCTATTACTGCCACCTGCTGGGGAAACTACGGAATTGAACGGAAATATTTTCTTGCTTAGATGTGCCTGAGAAAGTAAACAAGGACCAAGCTATAAGCAAGATCTTTTATTATTTGAAGCACCCGGGGCCAGTATAGAAAACAACATTTCTGAGTACCAAACAGAGTGTTGGACTGCACTATTTGAATGTATTGTGCAACCACAGCCATTTAATCAATAATTATTAGGGAATAGTTGGCTACTGTTTTTTTTTTCTTTTAAAAAGAGAAGCAAAATAAAAGCATTCAATCTATATACCGTAGCTTAAGCTAGAGGCTTGTTGCTAAGAGCTTCTATATGATGCTGTTTTAAAAATTTATATTTTAATCTAAAGTTGTTCACTTTCATATAACATGGAATAAATTCTATTTCTAATTCTATTTCTTCTCCACATATTTGTTTAACTTTGGAACAGTAATTTTCAGACAGTGATAGAATAAAATCAAAGTTGAACACAAAAAAATGCAGGCATTCTTCAAATAAGGTAAATGCAAGCACAGCATGAAGATTAACTTCATAATTGGTGTCTTAATGTCTCCATTTCACATCTTGAAATTATTTTTAATTTTTCTTCCCATTAGGGATGCTTTATTAGTTTTGAAACATTGTGTTTCTAAAACTATCCTTCTAGCTTTAGTTTTAAATCTTCATTTAGTTTTTTCTTCTGGCATATCTACAAAGACAAATGAAAATTTGCAACACTTCACAGAGCCTTTCTATTCCAATCACATAGCCCAGTTGTGTGTGTAACATCAAGATGCTTTCTTTGTATTTAATGTGTGTTTTATTATGCTGACAATAACTCTCTTTACTGGGCACAGTGTTCTTTAATTTTCATTCCACTTTTCTTCTTTTTTCCATTCTTAGTTTTAGGCTGTAGTAGCAAAGATTGTTTAATCAGATTTTCCTGAAACTCTTAAAATGGGATTATGAAAAAGGATTTAATTCTTCTCAAATTCTCTATGGCATAAAATCCTTTAAAATCTGTTCAGCGAGTCACAAAAATTGACCATGAAGATAAGCAATAAATACCTCTATACTTCGCTAAAATTATATTATATAAATTGTAACATTTCTTGATTATATGGCAAAGCTGTAAAAACATTGGTTCACATTACTATCCTTGGTGGCAATATCCAGTATGAAACCTGTTTGGTCAAAAGGTTCAGAATAAATTGAAAATATCAGCCAATAATAAAGGCTGCTGTTGGTTCATTCTCCACATTTCTTAAGGTATATAAGTAGATGCAACCTAAAAAGTTGATACAATTCCTTTTGTAGGAAGCTAGGTTTCTTATCAGGAAACACTGGTAAATTTAAATATCTCTCTCATTGGAGGTATTTAAAAGTATGGAAAATTGATTTGGTTAAAAAAATAATACAATATGTTTTGGAAACACAGCTAAGGATAAATTTATTCATGCCTGATTAGCTGTAATTAATCATATTAAAATATTTATCCAAACTGATTATATTTATATGTACAAACATCATTCTTGATAGAAATATTGGGCGCTTATGATGTTTGTACTTTCCTTTAAAAAACATTCTCTCTCTCTCTCTCTCTCTCTCTCTCTCTCTCTCACACACACACACACACACACACACACACAAACACACACAGAGAGAGAGAGAGAGACAGACAGACAGACAGAGCGTTTCTGTTTTTTTCCTTTCTTTGTATGTTTTCTTGGTTGTTTGTTAACTCTTTTCAATTTTGTTATTGTTTGTTCAGTTAAAAATATATTAAAAATAAATAAATAAATAAGGGCCTCTCTACCCACCCAGAATCAATATCTTTCAAATGCATCTGTAATATCACATTTTCCTAATCACCTTTCACAAATCTAAATATTCTAAAGGAATATTTCTTTAACAGGGACTTATTGATAAAGCAGGAAAGGGAGAAATAAGAGGAAAATATGTCCCTGTTACAAGGATTCAACTTAAGGATTGAGTTAACAGACTTTAGCTTACCATACACCCAGTCCATATCCTAAAGATCTACAAGCCTCAAGGAATCCAAAACAACAGGACACACAGATGCTAAGGTTACATTCCTATAACCTGCCCAAACAGTTTAAAAAAAAGATCTATTTGACTTCATTTGTCCTGAGCAATGCAAACGTAAGACACTAACTTTCTGACCTCCTCAGTTCAATGTTTGGTGGAGGAGAGGCTACCTAGAGTGGAAAGCATTATATCTGTTTTGTGCAGATGCAATGGAGGCATTAAACTAAGCACCAAGCCTCCACTGCAGAGGATAGTGGTGCAAGTGAGGGTTTCACTTCATGCTCTCTCTGATCTATCTTGAGAGTTGCTCTACTTTCACTCCAGCTGATGTCCCATTTGCTTTCTCACACCCAGTTACCTGAGCAACAAGAAGCTGATTTAGAACTGTAATAGGAAAAAGAGCAATCAGAATAATAGGGACAACTACGATGAATCAGCTAAAACAGCAGTTCTCAACCTATGGGTCGCGACCCCATTTGGGGTCGATCGACCATTTTTCGGGGGTCGCCAAAGAAGGCGATCCGCCATTTTCTCCCCTCAGGGCGGCGCCGCGCATGTGCGCCGCGCATGTGCGCCGTGCATGCGCAGAACGTTTGTGTGACGGGGGTCGCCGTCACACAAACGTTGAGAACCACTGAGCTAAAACATAATCAGTATCACTGACAATCAATGTAAAAAAAAAAATCTACAAGTACATTCAGGAAATACTCTAGATCTGTGTGTCTCAACCTTGGGAACTTTAAGATGGATGGACTTCAACTCCCAGAATTCTGGGAGCTGAAGTCCTCACATCTTAAAGTTCCCAAGGGTGAGAAACACTGTTCTAGATTCATCATGTGCCTGGGTCAGACCATTTTAACCAGCCGTCCCACCCTAC
Organism: Crotalus tigris; assembly: GCF_016545835.1. Taxonomy (NCBI): domain Eukaryota; kingdom Metazoa; phylum Chordata; class Lepidosauria; order Squamata; family Viperidae; genus Crotalus; species Crotalus tigris. Next base: position 6,170,132 of record NW_024096469.1, read on the forward strand.
AGAGGTTGGTGTTAGCCACCACTCTAACATTTACTGGGAAGTGATCTGCCCATGGCAACAGAATCACACAGAATTCCTACACCTGCAGATCATCAGGTTGACCAAAGGAATGAACTAAATCCAAATATTCTTCTATGTGTATAGGGCCAGGTATTAGCTAACATAAATCCAAGGTAAGCAAGGAGGACATGAAATCCCAAACCGCTCCTGAACAAAGAATCTCAGCATGGACACTGAAATTCTCCAGAAGTAAGAACCTAGGGCAGGGGTGTCAAACTCGCAACATTACGTGATATGTCGCGATATATGACTTTTTTCGCATTGCCGGCAATGGGGTGGGCACAGTTTTGCCGTGACACATCCGGCTGTTTGACACCCCTGACCTAGGGTAATCTAATACTACTCCCAAAATCAATCCAACTAATCCAGTCTCTAGAAAAAGAAACTGTAAGCATCAGTGTGAATGGCACATTGTCCCTACATTGTTCTAGTGCCAACAGAATGCATTCAGAATTGGCAGACTGCCATATACAGGTAGTCTTCATGTACAACTATTCTTTTAATTACCATTCAAAATTATGCCACTAAAAAAAGTGAGTTATGATTGTTTTTTACACTTACAACCATTGCAGCATCCCCATGGTCATGTGATCAAAATTTGGATGCTTGACAACTGTCATGTATTTATGACAGTTGCAGTGTCCTGGTTCATGTGATCATTTTTTTGTGGCTGTCTGACAAAGTCAATGTTACTAAGTTAACAATTGCATTGGTTCACGTAGTTGTAGCAAGAAATGTCATAAAATGAGGCAAAACTCGCTTAACAACTGTCTTGCTTAGCAACCGAAATTTTGGGCTCAATTGTGGTCATAAGTCGAGATCTATCTGTATTTCCTCCCACAAACAATGTCCATTAAACCTCTCACCTCCAATCCTAGCCTGCTTTTTTGTTCTTTTTGTCAAAAATCATAGCTATTAAAAAAGTAGATTGTTCCAAAAGGACATATTGAATACAAAGGGATTACAATATGAAAATGGATGCATATTCCAAAGATAATGAGGCTTCTACAAAAGCTTAAAAGGTGTCCACCAATCATACAACAGTTGAAAAAGGGGAGGTATAGCAAACGGAAGACAGCTCTGCGGAAGTGGAGCCAACCAGTAAGTAGATCAATTTCTTCCTGATGAGGAAAGGCCCATTGCTTCTCACAAGGAGACCACAGAAAAACAGTTTTCCTCAGGATTAAGAACCAGGAGATGAAGGGATCAGTCAGTTTACTCACAAATAAAAGGGAAACTTTTAAAGGACACTAAATTCCCAGACCTCACTTTCTAATTAGAGTACTTGCCTATTGACCATCTTAAAGCTATTAGAGATGTTTGGAATGCCTATTTTGAAATGTTGTTGGATGAGTTTAGCTTCAAATCTGAACAGAAGAAAAAAATAATAATCACAAGCTTAAAAAAATTACTTCAAAATAAACAGCAAAAAAAATTAAATAATATTTTGATCTAAAAAAATTACAAATGGATTAAGAGGTCCTGTCAAATTTGGAATATTGATTATTACTATAAGATTTTGGAATTAACTAGAAAAAAATTAATACCTTCTTGTGGGAACCAGAATTATTTTACTTATATTGGCCCATAAGAAAGATAAGCAGCTTTATAATTTTAGAAACTGAACACTAGAGGGGGATATAGACTCTTTAAGTAGAAGAGAGGAAAAAATACAAACTGGTTTTTGGTGACCGTTAACTGGGTCTTACAAAGTGACACAAAATATAACATTGGAAATATTAAAGGAGATTTTTGAAGAATGGCGCTAGAGATTGGTAGCTACAATATCAATAATGATGTCTAATTCTATGGATAGATTATCTCTGAAAGATGCTAATAAGGGAATGACAAGTCAGAGGAAGTACTGGGAATGAAACTACAAGTGACAGCTAAGAGAATCATTTGGAAAAGGATGCTTTATTGTATATATAAAAGAAACTGGCTAAAGTTTTAAAAATTAAAGGGGAATCACGTGACAAACCAAGAGAATGACATGGAAAATGTTTTCTGTTTGGATTTACAAAAAAGACTTATTAAACACTTGAAGAAGTCTGTGCAATGGGATGAAGAAGAATTGAAGAGAAATCAAATCCTATGACAATATGTGAAAGAATTAAAGATAAGGACCGTTATAAGCAAAAGGAAGGAATATAAACTTTGGTTTATTTTATCAAGGTTAAAATAAAACATTTTGTTTGCTAAACTTCTTGGAACCACTTTACTTTCTGCTGCTATTAGGAATGAAAAGTTGATGTTTTATGGATTTGCTGATAGATAAGAGATGGGATATTGGATGAAGAGATATCTGTTTGTAACTTTATAGAGGGTAAAGTGTCATTATTTTTTCTATTCTTGTAATGAATGTGGGAAGTAACTTCTTTATCTTTTCTTTTTCTTTATCATGCTCCTTTTCTTTTTCAGGTTTTGTACTTTCTATTCTTTCTACATAAGTTTCATTTGTACTAGTTTTTACTATTGTAATCAAAATCCTTAATAAAAATTATATACATGTAGTCCTCAACTTACGACCACAATTCAACCCGAAATTTCCATTGCTAAGCAAGACAGTTGTTGAGTTTTGTCCCATTTTACGATCATTCTTGCCACTGTTGTTAAGTGAATCACAGCAACTGTTAAGTTAGTAACATGGTTGTTAAGTGAATCTGGCTTCCCCATTGACTTTGCTTGTTGGAAGGTTGCAAAAAGTGATCATCTGATCCTGGGTCACTGTGACTGTCATAAATATGAACCAATTGTCAAATGTCTGAATTTTGATCATGTGATCATGGGGATGCTGCTATAATCATAAGTGTGAAAAATGGTCACTTTTTTCAGTGCTGTTGTAACTTTGAATGGTCACTAAATGAATGGCTGTAAGTCCAGGATGACCTGTACATAAAATACAACATAAGATGGCAGGATTGTAGGATAAAGATTAAAAAAGAAACTTTTAAGTTAAAGGATTTACAAATGACTTGGTGATGGTTCTGGAACATCCTTTAAAGAGAGCTGAAATATCAATGGGCAAATTAAAAGAATGTGTTGAATTAGCATATTTTAAGATTAATAAACAAAAGACGAAGATGTTCACAAAAATGTAAAAAGAGAAGATCAAACAGATGATGAATAAAATGGATTATGAATATCTGAGGTAAAATATCTCAATATCATTATGGATTGTATGTTATAGGTAGTCCTCAACTTACAATTATTCATCTAATAATCATTCAAAATTATAACAGCACTTATATCCATCATAGAATCCCCATGGTCATGTGATCAAACTTTGAGCACCTGGTAAATGGTATGCATTTAAATGTTTACAGCATCCCGGAGTCATGTGATCTCCATTTGCAACATTCCCAACCAGCTTCTGACAAGCAAAGTCAACAGGGGAAGCCAGATTTGCTTAATGACTGCATGATTCATTTAACAACTGCAGCGATTCACTTAACAACTGTGGCAAAAAAGGTTGTAAAATTGGGTGTGACTCACTTAACAACCGCATGGCAATTCTGGTTCCAATTGTGATCGTTAAGTCAAGGACTACCTGCATTACAAAATAACTATATTAAGACATGGAATGAAGTTAAAAATGATATGCTAAGATGGAAGAAATTAGAACTGTCATTGCTGGGGAGAATTTTGTGATAAAAATGAATGTCTTATCCAGAATGATGTTTTTGTTTCAGACAATACTGTTTTGACAACTAATCTACTATTTAAACAGTGGCAGAAGGTTATATTTGAATTTGTGGCATAGGAAAAAAACACAAGTTAAATATAAGGTGTTACAAGATGGAAAAGAAAGAAGAGAATTGATTTGAAATTGTGTTCTGCAGCTTGCTGTTTGGTTTGGATGAAAAAATTGGATGTTGCTGGGAAACAGAAGGCTTCTGGAGTTAGAAGAGCATGGCCTGAGATTTTGGTGGCATGGATATTTGTGGTATGATAAAGTCAAGGTTAAGTTTAATTTTAAAAATTATTATATTAGATGTGCCACATGGAGAATATCGACTAGGTACAAACCCAAGTTGTGTCTAAAAGCACCTCTGTGAATCTCAGCACAAGAAGTATTTTATGGATGAAAAAAAATAAGCAAACACAAATGGCTAACTTATCACAACATACTAAAATTTTGTCCAGGGGGATGTAAAATAAAATGAAGAGAAAAACTGGTGGCAAAGAGATATAATGTCAAAGGTTATCCTACTTACATTTATTAGAAAGAATTAAAGTAGGAAAAAAAATTGTGGTTTTGAACATTGTAAGAGTGAATTTGAAATAGAATTGTGTAAAAATGAACAAGTTAATTGCTAAAAAGCAGGGCTTTTTTTCTCATAAAACACCCAGAATGGAGTTCCGGCACCTTTTTTTGTAGGCAAGGCGAGTTGTATGACGTATGTGAGTCCGGCAGCTTTTTTTTTTTTTAAGAAAAAAAAGCATTGCTAAAAAGTATAAACTTATATTGAAATTTGGAACAGAATATAGAGATGGAACAATGAGAAAATATGTAGTTGAAAGGACTGAAATTTACACTATGTTATAACCTTAAACACAATTTTGATGAAATGATATCTGTTGAAATAGGTCAGGGGTAGGTCATCAAAGAAATAAATACACAATGTATAAAGTCACTTCAAATTTATGTTGGAAATGTGAAAATAAGAAGGGACATTTTGTCATGTTTGGTGAATATGTAAAAAATTCTGGATTCAGATACATACACTGATTCAGAGTATCCCAAAGCACCTGAAGGCAGAACAACAAGCAATGGATGGAAACTAATCCAGGAGAAAAGCAACTGAGGAGAATTTCCTGACAGTGAAAACAATTAATCAGTGGAATGGCTTCTCTCCAGAAGTTGTGTGTGCTCCATCACTAGAGGCTTCTAAAAAGAGACTGGACAACAATGTGTCCCATAGTGTCTCCTGTTTGAGCAAGGGACTGGACTAGAAGACCTCTAAGGTGTCTTCCAGCTCTGCTATTCTATTATTAAAGGATTTTAAAGATTAATATACAATTGGGGGGAATTGAAAAAGGAGGGGAATGTTATTTTTGTATAAATGCAGCAAGATTATTGTATGCACAAAAATGGAATGGCATTACCCACAATGGAAGAATGGTTGATGAATATGATGGAAAATGAGATGGCTAAATTGACTTCTTTGATCAGAGAAAAGACAACATTTATGTTTGTTGCTGACTGGAGACTGCTAATAGAATTTTTCCATGAAACATAAAAAATGAACATGATTTATGAATTTGATGATAGAGTATAGAAAGAGTTATGTTATTATAATCATAGAGTAAGAGGTAAATGTATAACTGTACTTTTAATTGCTGTAAAGAAGATCAGAAGCCACTTCTTTGTATCTTTCTTTGTATTTTTTTTTACTTTTTCCCCCTTGCACTTTTAGTTCTCTTTGATTTCTTTCTCTTTTCATACCTTATATTAGTTTGTATTATTCTTTACCTACCTTTTTGAAGAAATCCTCAACAAAAAATAAAATGTTTATATACACACATATCTTCTATAGCAGTGGTTCTCAACCTGTGGGTTGGGACCCCATTTGGGGTCGAACGACCATTTCACGGGGGTCGCCAAACAACGCAGTCCGCCATTTTTTCCCCCTTTTCCTTAGCTGTGCTACTCCCTTTTATTCTATTGGCTTTTGAAAGCCAATAGAATAGACTCTCTTGAATAGAGTCTAATTCTATTGGCTTTCAAAAGCCAATAGGAATTGTCCAGGCTGTCTCTGCCCTGCTGAGCCCGCCAAAAGTCCTATTCTGCAAACGGTGCTGCACCAGTTGAGTAGTCCTGGACTTACGACCGGTTGAGTAGTCCTCGACTTACGACCGGTTGGGGGGTCACGGCATTAAAAAGGTTGAGAACCACTGTTCTACAGCAACATGTCAGAAGAATACACTGTAAAATTATTAGACACAAGATTTACAAAAACTCTTGAATTTCTGAATCTGATTGGAACATAAACTACAGCTGGTTTCTGAAATACTTTTGCAAAAAAAAAATTGCCTTAAATTCTGGCATGGCATTTTTACATTAAATTGAAATAAAGACAAACATTCTTCCAATAAATAATTAACCGATTGCACAGATTCCTGCTCGTGTTAGTCACACAGGCGCTGAACAACGTAACGTAACTCAAAAGAATGGCTTATGGTTTTCAGCCTGACCACAGCCCTAAACCGAGATCCTATCCCACTTGTCCTCTTAGGCAAGGGTGTCAAACTGCTGGCCCACGGGCCAGATGCGTCACATGGAAGCTGCGCCTAGCCCAGCTCCGGCAAAGGGAAAAAAGTTGTGATATGTCACAACACATCACGTGATGCGGCGAGTTTGACACCCCTGCTCTCAAGGCTGCCGTACAGATACAGCAGGTGAGAGGTGTACATCAAAACATGCTGCTTGAGTACAATCAGTAGAAGTGTGGTATTTCTTGATAATGTGAATATAGACTACAGTAGGAAATCATGGGTATCCCAATCAAACAAGGGGCAGCTTGAGGCTCATTATGTATTACCTTTTTCGCTCTTCATAGATTCTGCTTCAATCCTATTTGGCTTTGGATATAAACACAGTCGCCCACAATTGGCATTAGTTTGTCTTTTGAACCTATTAAATAAGATCTTGAAATTTATACATCCAAGTTTGATATTGAAACCCTGCAACTATAATAAAAAAGAGGGTCTCCTCTTCTTCCTAACTACAGTTTGTCCTCCACTTACAACAGTCTGTTTAGTGGCCGTTCAAAATGACAACGGCACTGAAAAAAGTGGCTTATGACCATTTTTCACACTTAGACCATTGCGGCATCTCCGTGGTCACACAATCAAAATTCAGACGCTCGAAAACTGGCTCATATTTGTTGACAGTTGAAATGTCCTGGAGGGGGGGTCACATGATCACCTTTTGTGTTCTTCTGAACAGAAAAGTCAATGGGGAAGCCAGATTCACTTAACAACCATGTTGCTAACTCAACAACTGCAGTGATTGACTTAACTGTAGCAAAAAAAGTCATTGAATGGGGAAAACTCACTTAACAAATGTTTTGCACAGCAACAGAAATTTCGGGTTGAATTGTGGTCGTAAGTCGAGGACTACCTGTATACATAGTCCCTGCTTCCCTAACATGGAACAATTTTTGGTTCTCCACCTCTGAACCTAGAATCCAGATGGAAATATCTGTCCAGAAGCAAGAAGAAAGCTTCTGCTCTTTATCACAGATCGTCTCAGCTGTCCCATTTAATTGCTTGGTAGTCTAAAAGCCAAAGAGAATATTCAGCCCTTAGCATTTCTTTGGGAAGAGTCAGACAACCCCATGGAAGAAGGACCTCTGCTAGTTTCAATCATGTGCACCTGGCATTGTGATAATGGGAAATATTACTATTACGGTATAGAGACCATTTGGCTTAGATCATTCAGAGGGAGTATAGGCAGGCAGAGCAAAATGAAGATCAGCAGGAGGTTAAGGAAGGTCTCCATTCTGTTTCCATAATTCTCTATCTGGGAATCTGCTTTTTTGTTTGCTCTTGACATGCCTGAGTTACGGTTAGTCCTATCTGTGCTTGCTGTTTCATGCACCCATTTTGTAATGCGGCTATCCTGCAGTCTCCCAAATGATAAAGCTCTTGAGAGCCAGTTTGGTGTAGTGGTTAAGGGATTGACTCAGGAACCAGGAGCCTGTGAATTCTAGTCTTGCATTAGACATGAAAGCTGGTTGAGTGACTTTGGGCCACTTTCTCTTTCTCTCTCGGCCCAACCTACCTTGCAGGGTGGTTGTGAGGAAAATAAGAGGAGGAAGGACTATTATGTATGTTCACTGCCTTGAGTTACAGATAGTCCTCAACCATTCATTTACTGACAGTTTGAAATTACAATGGCACTGAAAAAGTGACTTACATCCGATCCCTACACTTTTGACTATTGCTTGCAGCATCCCCAAGGTCATGTGATCAAAATTCAGGTGCCGGGCAACCAGCATGTAATTACTGTACAACCGTGGCAGCACCCTGGGTCATGTGACCACTGTCTGCGACCTTCCTAGCCAGCTTCCAACAAGCAAATCCAATGGGGGAACCTGGATTAGCTTAATGACTACCTGATTCATTTAACAATTACAGTGATTCACTTAACAGCCATGGCAAAAAAGATGCAACTCAATTAACAGCTACCTTTGATTAGCAATGGAAATTTGGGTCCCATTTGTGATTTTTTAACTCGAGGACTGTCTGCATTTATACATAATCAAGGAGGGATAAAAATCTAATAAAGAAATAAAAACAAAATCAGACCTAAGCATGCTCTTCGCTAAAAGTGCATCTTTCTGCCTTTCTGGACTGTTGCCATGCTTGCCCTTCCAGCAGATGCATATATATGGAAAATATAGATGTCAAGGATGCATTTTGTTTCTCTCAAGCTGTACCCCTTCTGTATTTAATAACATGCACTTGTGCAAAAGGTTAATATGTTTTTGGTTCAGCAGAAGGGCAGCTAATTAGCTAATGGCCTTACCAACCCCCTTCTCTTCAGTCCCAATTTTGATTCCTTTCAGCACCAACACATGTAAACTGATTGTTGCAATTATGTGCTTCCCGAAGTCATTACATGCCACTGAAAATTATCCAGAGCAGGTGAAAAAAAGCTTTCTGTTATTGAGTCATAAAGTCAGCTGAAAGAAGGGCAGCCATTCTTCCAACTATGAAGCAAGGAATATATAAGAGACTTGCAGGTTGTTGGGGTTTTTTTTGTCTACTTTAGGCGAGATGGGGGCAAATACCCAGTAGTGCTCTACTTTTCAGTTTTAAAAGGGGAGAGGGTACCCCTCAAATATGAATAAGATCTAATTTATTCTATTGGCTACTATTTACAACTTACAAGTACAGAGTTTTAACTTCCATCCCATGACAGAATAGGAAGACAGAATTGGAAAGGCCACTGAATGCACAATCCACTATTGTCTTTATTTCCAAGTGAGGACAAATCTAAATTCCATTACTTCTTTCTTAGACCCACAAAATAAATGTTCTATATTTTCTTCTGTGGAAAAAAAAGCATAGTACAGGAATACACATGAAACAAACTTCTCAGCAGAGGAATGTGAGAAACAACAGTGCAAAAACACATTAGATCTAATTGGTTTTCCAGCTCAACAAGGAGCTGGGTAGAAGTCTCCCTGGGGCTAAACTTCCTTCCTTCCAAACAAATTTCAATAATGACAACAACAAAACAGTGCCTTAGAAGCTCCGTAGGATGAAAATGCTATAACAGTATCCATGCTATTTTATCTTACAAAGACACACGATACCAGTTCTGGAAAATTGGCATAAATCTGCACGGGATGACATGCCAGATTCTGGTAAGCCAATTGTGAAGTGCTCTTCTGGAATCAGATCCTCTATAATATGACTTCCACCCCAAAGGTACAGCCACCTGTCACTCCAGCTGTGAAACAACCCAGGGAGAGTGATTGGCATCACATTTACCATCTGATACACTTGGCAGATGTACTGCTAATTTCAGCAATCACAGGAAGTAAAAGATAAAAGATGCTAGGAGGAGGAGGAAGAGGAGGGAGACGGGGGAAGGAGGAGGAGGAGGTCAAGATGCCAGAGTATCAGTCAAGGACTCAACTTCCATAAAGATAATTAGCTCTATTGTCCACTCAGAGGATACCTGCAGAACCGAGAAGAGCTGTTATGTCAGGAGGTCACCTCAGAGCTAGGCCAACGAGAGGCCTGGCACAGTAGATGACATAGCAGTTACGGTTTTGTTTCAGGTGCAGCTTTTAGCAGGTCTATTTCACCAGCTTTAGCATTCAATCCAAGGCCCTTGTCTTAGGGGCCATGCCCCTCAACCCTGAAGCAAGTCACGGGATTAAGGAATGGAGACACCTACCACAATTCCTTTTTACTTACAGACAAGTGTTTCCCAAGTGCAGAATCAGAATGGTTTGCTCAAGCAGGATGGAATTTACTGTAAGCAAAATCCTCTGTTGCTGTGGAAACTATTAAAAATAGATTCTCCCATGTTTCCTCACTCCCAGCACACACACACACACACACACACACACACATACACAGAGAGAGAGAGAGAGAGAGAGAGAGAGAGAGAGAGAGAGAGAGAGAGAGAGAGAGAATGATACAGCTGGGTTCCTTCGCTCTACATTTTTATTGCATTTTAATTATGAATAATTTCCACCCTTGCATGGGAAGACGGATTTCTGAAAAAGCACCAAAAGGGGAGAAAAAAAAAAAAACCACAACCACTTTCTAAACACAGGCCCTTCAGGATACATATCAATATGCAAACAGAAGTCAGCATGCATTTCAGAATGTTTATGCCACAGGGTAAGCACAATAACAAATCACTCTAGATTAACTCTTTCCATGCCAACAACCTGAACCTTGTAAGAACAGTAATTATGGTTCCATGAGAGAGATTGGTAGGATGGGAGTTAAGAGCTTCTGTGGCTCTACAGCTATCATAAGGCAATTATGTTTTCTGACATTAGCTATCCATATACTGCTAAAACTCTGGTCATGGCCTTTAATGGCACAAAGCAATGCATCACAGGGCAACAGTTTTGGAACCAAAGTACCTCAAATGGGTTAGCTTACAGAATGTATCCAAAATTTGGGACCTATGATTCCTGAGGGAATGAAATTTAGAAATACTGTGGCTGTGCTGCTGCTGGATGCTCCTATAGTCACACATGACCTTCATTTTCAACATTTTGTGACTGTTTTCCAGTCGGTCTGGCAATCTCTTGCTCCCTCCCCCATCTAGCAACAATCCTGCCTGCTGGAGAAGGGAGGGAGGGAGGGAGGGAGGGAGGGAGGGAGGAAGGAAGGAAGGAAGGAAGGAAGGAAGGAAGGAAGGAAGGAAGGAAGGAAGGAAGGAAGGAAGGAAGGAAGATTTTATAATGCTCCCTGCCAATTTCCCACACAAAAACTCAATGGGGAAGCCAGCAGGAAGTCAGAAGTTGCTCCCACTCTCATTGCTTTTTGGTCTGTCCTTGGTCATTCTATTTCTGTTTAAGTAAGGAAATATTTCTGAAATGATTACCCAATGGGTCACAGGCTATCTAGTATTTTCTATTTGTATACTTTCCACACAGAGCAACTAGACAGGATTATACAAGTCCATTAACCAAGTTCATAATGTTCAGTGCTTGAAGAGAACAAAAATTAATGGAAACCTAAGGTCTCAGCTGTGGCAAGTGCCCAGTACAATGACCTGAAAATCTGTCATCAATTGCCTATGTCGGACCATGATTTTGACATATTATTTCATGCTATCTTTGCCAGCAAATACATAGACATCTATGAAACTTTAGGATAGTTGTAACAATGCAGGTGCAAACCCAGCTCTGCATACTCATTAAGGCATTGGTTGGTTTAACAGCTCCTTCCCTTAAGACTGCAGTAAGTTTCAGACACCACAGTCACAAATCAAAGCAGCAGTCTGCTCCATGTGTCATCTTCGGCAGTTCCAGACATTTTGAATACACCAAGTGTGAAGATACAGCCTGGTCTCTCTAGCCAAGAACCATTAAATAAATGTTCTCTTTATGAATCTTATTAATCTTCTCTCAGGCAAAGGTATCATAATATTGACCAGCAATGTTCATTCAACTCGGCTATGTCGATCATGATGATCATACTGTCTAAACTCCTGCAAGCACAGAGCACAAGATTTATACTGCAATTAAGGCATTTCTTTCCCAAGGAGTCAGAAAGCTGCTGCCACTCCCAGTTGCTATGCTAATTTTACTACTTCTCACAAAGGTGGTCAAATAATTGCTCACTGGCACGGATTTGATTCTCTGCCTACCAAATTCCTGTTTTCTAACATACCCCAAGCAGACTTACTACAAGGGTTGAATAGAGAACTTATTTTTTTTATTTATTTAATCGTATATGGCCACCCATTTCAATAGGTGATTCTGGGTGGTGAACAATATTAAAATAAAATTAAAACCATTATAACCCACAGTACAAGATTAAAATAGAATACTGCAGAAAGAAAAGCACTACTATTATTATTTTTGAAAGCAGTCTGGTATTTAATTAACATTATCTAGCTATAGCCCTAAAAAGTTATAGTGTTTTAATTATGGCTGAAATGTGTTGGTTGCCATAAGATTCTGAGAAGCAAGGATAGGCTGAAGCAAGGTACACTTGCTGATTGGTCATTGTGGTTCTCTATTCACACCAGTGTTATCTCTGGAGCAGGCAGAAGCCATGGTTGGAGGGGCCCCTGCTGGTGTACCAATTATGGCTTTACTTGGTGCAGGGGGGACTAGATATAGTAACTCACCTCCTTAACACCATTTAGACTACTACAACGGGCTTGAATAAGGAACTGCGCTTAGACTATTCAGAAACCGCAACTGGTCCAGTGGCTTGTGTGTTAACTGGGAAAACATTACACCAATATTTTGTATCTTTTGCTAATTGCTAGTTGGTAATTGAAAGCCCTTTTTAAACTTATAAAGCCATTTATGGTTTGGCATTTGGGTACTTGCAGGACCACCTTCTCTAAACTGAAATGGCCCAATCTGCCAGATCATCTACAGCAGGGGCTTCAAACTTGGCATCTTAAAGTTGTCAAGTTTGAAGACCCCTGATCTACAGGGAGGCGCCACCTAAATAGTCCCCCACTTCTCTGCTGTGAAGGAAGTACAGTCAGGAACTTCAGACTAGCTCCTTCCCAAAGGCTTTCAAAAAGATTTTAAATACTCTTTCAGACAAGGTTCCAGCTAAGTTTATTACTTTTTTGGCTTTTGTGTCTATTTTTTTAATGTTGCTGATAGGGTTTATTGGCTTTGCATTTTATAAACTGGATATTTAATCTTTATGTTAATGTATCTAGGATATTTTAATTAACCTTTTCATACCATGCAATAGTATGCAATAGTTATAGATCCACAAATAAACAATTTTTTTTCTACATGAGATATTTTTACTTTACTTTGCTAGACAGAGAACAATCAAAATGATCTTTTAAATCTTCAAGTACTGTTGCTAACTATCCAAGAAGGACCCTGTTTTCTTCCAAATGTATGACTATACTACCTGAAAAAGTCTCCTAAAGTTTCTGCAGACTTTCGTTTAATTTTAATTCCAAGGAGAATAACAAGGAAGGGTAGGGTAACTCCTCTGTTGTAAGCACAATACAATGGAATTAAACAGTGAAGAGCAGCTTATCAGCACATTTATGATACAAATTGTTTCTAGGACTGTAGTTATTAATAGTGGGAAAATTTACTCATAGTGTCTCTATATCCAAGCAGCATAATCACTCTTGATCAGGGGTGTCAAACTGCAGGCCCACGGGCCAGTTTCATCATACCGGAGCCGCGCCCACCCCATTGCCGGCAATGGCGAAAAAGCTCCAATACGTTGCATGATGTCACGTGACATCGCAAGTTTGACATGTCTGCTCTTGATAGACCTTTCTCTTGAAGGAAAAAGTGAAGCTGGTTAAGAGACAGCCAGTATCTACAAAGCAATTCACCTTCCCTTATTTGCAAAGAGGTGAGAAATATGCAAGATAAGGTAGGGACGAAGGAACTTCAGTACTCCTTGTTATAACCAGATTTAGTGCCCAGCTATTTTTTTTTTAACTAAGATTCAGCTACACAAATATAACCTGTAATATTTGGATTAAATGTATATAGTTACATCTGCATGCATTTGAGGGCAATCCAGTCAAGGCTGTTGTTCGTGCATGCTTTCACCTCACACATTGATCTTAATTCTATTAGAGTGCAGATGCATCCCAAATACCAGGTACAAAGGAATTACTACCAATTTCCTTTTCTTGTCTCTTTTGATCTTGTGGTTGTTCTTCATCTCCACTCTTCTTGCTGTTTGTATCTTTGTGTTTTTAGGCATACGACAGACGCTGTTAATGGCACTTCTGTCATGTCATCTGCTGGCAGAGATTATGCTATCAGGGGAACTCTCTCCATGTCAGAGCTGAGACTTCCAGCCTTAAATCACCAATGGGGAAAGTCAAGATGCTGTAGAGGGAAAACTTGGAAGGCATCAACTTTCTGCTCATTGGGTTGTATAATGACACCTCTGGCAATTGCAATCCAAGGGTGGACCCCAGAAACATCTGTGGTAGACTGATATATTGCTCTGTGTACAGGTGATGGAATGGGTGCCACAATATGAAAATATTAAAATATAGTTGAACCGGTTTACTACATTCACAGTACATTTTACTAACTTAGCGTAAAAATAAAAGGCAAATAAAAAGGTGTTACATAAAAAAAAGGATAGACTACATTCTTAGGATGTTTGATACAAGCTTTTGAAGGAAAGAGGTCAGCTTCTTATATTGGCAGTCTAGGGTTCCTTGCTGTTAGTTTAAAATGCCAACCACAAAGATGAGTCTTTACAAAGTGGAAACACTGTTATTGTACATATTTACCCATTATTGAACAATCCAAAGATACTAATCTACCATGAGAAACTGAACAGTGCAGGATCAGACGAAAGGCCTATTTGGGCCAGCATATTGGCTTCCCCTATATTAGATGCTTCTGGGAAGACCCATAAAAACACATTAGCACCTTTTCATCCATGTTTCTAGTAACTGGCACTCAGAGGAACATTGTCTCCAATATTAAAGGCAATGCGTAGCCATTGTATCGGCTTCTTATAGCTTCATTTCCTATGAAATTGTTTAATTACCTTTTAAAGCCATACAGGTTGGTGCCATCTTGTGGTAGCAAATGCCTTTCTTTAATTATGCACTGTGTGAAGTATTTCCATTGTATTCTTCTGCCATTTAATGTCATCAAATAATCAAAAGTTCTCCTATTCAGATGATGCATATCTAAATAGTCTTCTATCATGTCCCTCATTCGTTTTTACAACATTTTTAAAACCTGAAAGGCCTGGTATATCTTTTCTAAAAACAGGTGACTCTAGCCCTTTAAATCACTTCCATTGCTATTTTTTGTATCTTTTAAAGCACCATAATATCCTTTTTGAATTGCAGTCATCAGAATTGCATATAATATTCCAATTGTGATCACAGCATGCCCTTTTATAGCAACAATATACTGGGCTGACACTTTCATCAAGCTATGCACCACAACACCAAGATTCCTTTCCAGCTAGTTAATGCTACCTCAGATATTACTCTCCATTTGCGTATGCATTTGCTATTTTAGTCCCCATTCCCAATCTGCAAAAATTTGTTTGGAGTTCCTTGCTATGCCTTTTTTACTTATCTCTTATTCCAGTTATTACCAACTAAACAAACCATGCTCCATTGGGTCATCATTTCAGAGATACTTTCCTACCTAAGCAGAGAAACATAACGACTACCGGTGAACAAAAAAGCAATGGGAGGAAGAGGACATCCAACTTCCGGTACACTTTCCCATTGAGTTTCCTTGTGTGAAGCTGACAAAGAGCAATGGAAATCTTCCTTCCTTCCTTCCTTCCTTCCTTCCTTCCTTCCTTCCTTCCTTCCTTCCTTCCTTCCTTCTCTCCCTCCCTTTCTCCCATTCCTGTTGGCTTTCTAATTTAACTTTTATTTATGAGAAGCTTGCAGACCGAAAGTCAATGGAGAAGCCAGCAAGAAGTTACAAATCAAATGCCAGCAGGCAGGTAAGTGGCTGCTGCTAGGTGTGGGAGAGAGCAAGGGATTGCCATAGTGGCTGGGAAACTGTCATAGAACATTGAAAATTAGAATCTTATGACCTCAGCAGCAGCTAGGTAATGCTGAAGCAGCCACAATTTCCCCAATTTTCATTTCCTTAGGAGTAATGAGTCTTGACATTCTTAAATTAGCTCATTTGAGGTACTTTTGTTGACTAAGTTTTGCCCTATGATGCACTTTTTTATCCAATTAAAGGTTACAGACACAAGAGTTTTAACAGTATATAGATATTTTTAACCAGCATTAATATAGCATCTCTTTGAGGAAACCGTTTATTTACGTTTGCTAGAAATGACCATGTACCTCTGTTCTTTGTTCTCTGCTTTCTGTGTTTGTTTGTTTCTACCAGTTAGAAATTTGTAACATAACCTCTTTACTTATAGATACTGTATCTTCTCATTAAGTTTTTGATGAGCGATTTTGTCTACAGCAACAACAAAATCTAAAAAGTTCAAGTCACTGTTAACTAACTTTTTTGTTCTGATTAAGATGTTCAAGTTTTTAACAGCATGGTACAGATGCTCCTACAAAATGGTTGCCACTATTTACTTATTTATCAGAAAGGAAGCCAAGATAGTGTTTCTAGTGACCTATTTTGGACTTTTCTATATTTTTTAGGCTGGCCTACTTTCAAATAAAGCACTGGAGAGAAGACACCCACCAGAATCTTGCCTAAATATAGGCAGCCTAACCATTCTTCAACAATTACACAAATATGGTGCTAAAGGCTATAAAAATAGGTTGGAAGGAATCATTTGAGGGTTATGCTGAGAAAAAGAAGAGGAGGTGTGTGGATCTGATTATGGCAAAGAGATTACTGGCATGATTTGACAGCGTTTGAATTATTTCTGAACAAGATCAAGATGGTTAGAATTTGTCCATGCAGTCAACAAGATTCACACACATGCAAGCCACCTAATTAAGAGCAGGGAACTGGCAAACATCCGGGGGAGTGGCTGTACTTCCGGTACCCATGGAAATCACCCTCATCCAAATAAATACTGTTTGCTGTTTTAAATAGGCAGAACCTCTTCCCGTTTTTAAGTCAAAAGAGCCTGGGGATTCCCTTGTGCTCTGGCACAGATGTCATCCTGCCTTCTACCTTACAAGAAGACAAGCTGCATCCAGCACTTTTCCGCTGAGCATATTCGTGAGTCAGCAGAGCCTCTTGCTGCCTTTCAGTCAGAATGAATGGAAACACCTCAGATGCCATCTTTGGTTTACAGTGCCAGGGGTAGGCAACCCTGGCTCTTTTATGACTCGTGGACTTCAACTCCCAGAATTCCTGAGCCAGCCATGCTGATAGGAAAGGGAGAGCCATGCTGGCTCAGGAATTCTGGGAGTTGAAGTCCACGAATCATAAAAGAGCCAAGGTTGCCTACCCCTAGTTTACATCCTTCCCAAGTTACCAGTAGTGCGTGAAATAGAAATCCCATAGCTGATTGTGGAAAAGTTGCTTTCTCACTCACAGCAACCAGCCCGGAATAATGTTAAATAAGAGAAACAGGGTGGGGGAAAAAGCCACATGTTCCAAAATGATGTGTCAAAATGAAACCATGTAATCTAGTTTCATTAGGCCCTGTTGTCCCAGAAATTCTTCTGCTTCTATTGTAGAAGAATTTCCCACCAGCTCCTCCCTGTTTCCCTCACCCTCCCACCACCAGACAGGGAGAGAGAAAGGTTTGATGCACTGAAGCAATTCCAGCTAGGACTAGCGTTTCCACTGCATCCATCATTTGAGCTAGGAGCCTTCAGAGGCTACAAGAGTGATATACAGGTCTCAGTGCTGTCCTCAATGATTTATTAAAATATCACCCAGATGAAATTTAGGAGGCCAAGAGCACCAATTCACAACAAGTAAGGGACAGGAACTAAGTAGAATGATGCTGATGGAAGGAATGAGAGAGGGAGATGCTTTATTGCTCAAATATAGGGAAAATAAGGCAGGGAGCAGCCCAAACCCCTTCTGAAATCACAAAATGCTTTCAATAAGATACATTCATAGCTGCTGCACCCTATTGCTTCATACAGAAAGCTTATGCATACAAGAAATACTCTATATCTCTATCTCTATACTATATTATACTGTAATATAAAGTCCAGAATAGAAAACCAGTTGTTTCTACTAAAAATACACTGCTCTTAGCAGTTAAATCGGGGCAGTGATTATTCATTCTCAAATCCCCTTCAAATATCAGAAGCTTGCATAATGGGAAAGCTGGATTTATTTGCTATTTCTGAAAAGAGATGGCAGGTTCCAGTGTGCATTCCGGGATGCTGTGGATCAAGGGTCCTGTATTTCTAGACATTTGCTGCTAAAAAAAAGATAAAGAAAATAAAGTTTTCTGCATGTTTATTGTGAATTTTAATCAACTTTGAATCATGTAGTTTAACACAATATTGCAACATTAAATAGTGTAAAAAAAAATTCCCTAGATCTTTCAAACAAATGTGAATCAACACTGCTGACTTCCAGAAATAGTATTTCAGTATATATGAGGGTAGGGACTGCTTCAGTCAGTAAACTGAAGAACAGGGGGAACACATGGTCCTCACCAAATGCAGTATGCACCACCTTTTCAAGCTCATTCATTCACTCATAACCCATCTTTATTATTTTTATAAAGAATTCAAGGTGGAAAACACATACCTCCTTCCTCCTTCTATTTTCCCCAGAACAACAATCCTGTGAGGTGGGTTGGGCTGGGAAAGAGAGACTGGCCCAAAGTCACCCAGCTGGCTTTCATGTCTAAGATGGGAATAGAATACACAGTCTCCGGCTTCTAGCCTTGTGCCTTAACCACTAGACCAGGGGTCCCCAAACCCCGGTCGTGGATCAGTACTGAGCCACGGCATGCCAGCAACCAGTCCACACAAACAAGGAAAGCTCTAGCCACAGGATGCAGGGCAGCACACAAAACCATACACCCTCTGGTCAGCGGAAAAACCTCTCTCCACGGAACCGGAGGTTGGGGACCTCTGCATTAGACCAAACTTTTGAAGGCTCAGCTCTATTAATTATTTGACCAAAGAGTAATATTGTTGATGGTGCTAGATTTTGCCATGCAGTTTTTCACACTTTCCTAGCCAGTCAGTCTTGCAATCTCTTACTCCCTCCCCCAACCAGCAGCACTTTCTGCCTGCTGGAAAAGGGAGGGAGGGAGGGAGGGAGGGAGGGAGGGAGGAAGGAAGGAAGGAAGGCTGAGGGGCTGAAAAGCCTAGGCTTCTGCATCCACGAGTGTCAATCAGTGTCATTCTTCATAATGTGCACCTTGGAGCATTGCTTAGACACTTCCTTTAAGGATGGTAAAGAAAATCATTACTGTACTTCCTGCACCAAGATATGGAAGGTGCCTAAATAAGAAAAAGAGGCAGAGGCAAAAAAAAAGAATTCAGTACCTCAAATAACTGATGTCAGTCAGTAAGTCTGTATAACTTAATTTGTTACAAAAATGTTAGCACTTACAGGGAACAGCCTGGGGAACTGAGACATTATTTGAGTGACTGCTCATCAACCACCAGCTATATATCCTTTGCCACGTAAACATTAAGATTCTGAAAACTGAGCAGAATGTGTGAAACATGTTCCAAATTTAAGCTGCCAACTATTTTCAGAAGTCAGAGGTGAAGTCCCAAAAGTGGAAATAATAGAATCAAGGGTGACAGGGACTTTTTCACCCATTCAATGATGATGATAACATGTCGAGTGGAGTTCCTTTCATAGGCATATTTTCAATCTTCACAAATCAGCATAAAATCTGCTTTTAATTAAGCATAGCATTCCTTGACATCGCATGAAAGTCTACTCAACTTTACCAAATACAGTCATTCCCTCCCCCTCCAAGCTTAACAAATGTAATTGTTAAGGGTCCCAACCCTTTGGGAACTGATGGAGATCCTTAGAAATTTGAGAATGTGCTTTTGTAACACAGCTCCTAGGAGAATGCTTGGCCATTTGCAAAATGAATGTGATAGGGAGAGTTACAAAGCTCTAATTTTCTAGAATGCTTCTTGTCATCCTCTGTAGAATCTCTCTACCCTCCCACACTGCCAAGCAGGTACACAATATTGTAAGCAAAATACTGGAAAATTATTTTTTATTTTCTGAAAAAAACTCATTGGACCTATTTGTAGACATTCTGAGGACTATTGGCTACGTTGGAGACTAGTACTTTGCAATCTGCTAGCTCTCCTTTTTTTTTTTTTAATTAAAAAAGTTAGAAGTTGGGAAAGAAATGAGGTTATCCTTTTGTTGAAGTAAATGTGGCATGGGCACTGTGCATTAGCCAGATGTCCTGTGTAGCATCACTTTAACCTCACCAAAGCATATTAAAGTCAGCTGGGCTGATTTGGGTTGTTTATGCAACCTTCAAATAAGCCTCCTTCAAGAAATCTGAGAAGCTGATTAGGGCTGAGAAAGGGAGTATGAATTTGGGGCGAATGTTTGTTGTGTGCCAGTGGGTGGTGTGAAATTTATTTCAGTAGGACAAAACAGAGTGGGTAGAAGGACATTTGGCTGTGAAATAATTTTGATTTTTCTGGTAAAGTTTGTCTGTGGAAAGAAAAGATGCAGAATAGATTAGGTAAAGTGCCCAAATATGTTATAGTTTAGGAAATAGCAGAATAGATTAGGTAAAGTGCCCAAATATGTTATAGTTTAGGAAATAATGCTACGAATTTAAAAATGGGTTCATAGCTGGTAAGGCAAAACGTTATGCTGCAGATGTTTTTGGCCTGCAATTTTCAGAATCCTTCAACTGTACATGCTGACTGAGGTTGGCAAGATTTATTTATTTATTATCAAACCTCTATCCTACCACAGATATTCCTGGTAGCTCACATAATGTATAATACAAAATTTAAACATCGACAATCTGATTAAAACCAATTACAATCATTACAGGATAAAAATCCTAATCATTAAAAGAAATAAACAAAAGCTAACAATAAAAGGAAGAATAACAAAAAGGGAGGAAGAAGAAAATAACCCAATGATGTCAGATGTAAACTTTTAAAAAGCTCTCCATAATACTTCAGTTCTTAACATTTTCCCAAAGCTAAACTGTTCCTGTAAGAGGCTGTTCCTAAATAATCTTGTGCCAAAGAAAAGCAGGGCCTTTTAAGCTTCATCCCCCAAACCTCTCAGATATATGGGAAGTAAAAAGTAATTTTCCTGTAAATGTTCTAATAGGTTGGGCTGACATTGATTAGAGAAAGTGATACCTCAGTGCCAAGCCATACAGAGCATTATAAGTCAAAACTAGCACCTTAAACACTACTTGGATTTCAACGGACAAATAGTGCAGAGCCCACAGAATTGTAGATGGAAACCAATGGCATGCAGGCTGCTACATTCTGGATCAGCTGCAATTTCTGAGTAACCTCTAAGCACAACCTCATGCAAAATGCATTACAATAGACCAGGGGTAGGCAACCTTGGCTCTTTTATGGCTCATGGACTTCAACTCCCAGAATTCCTGAGCCAGCCAATTCTGGGAGTTGAAGTCCACAAGTCATAAAAGAGCCAAGGTTGCCTATCCTGCAATAGACTAAGTGGCTGATGAGGAGGGCATGAGTTACTATAGTTAGGCCCCTCTGAATCACACCAAACCACAATGGGTACACCAGCCAAAGCAAAACACAGGAACCATGAGTCCAGAATTATTTCCAAATTGCCAACCTGCTCTTTCACAGGTAGTGCCTGTCCCTAAAGAAATAATACCAGTGGCAACTTAAAACCTCACTGTACAAACACCAACAACAGCTTCTGCTTGTTTTCTCCCTCCTAGGCGTTTACAGTCTCCAGATAACATGAAAGGGTATCAACAACTTCTCCCTTACAGCCCCAAGTCATGATGTACAACTCGGTATCATCAGCATACTGATTCATAGCTAAAATATGGAAAGCTCCAGGGTAGACAAACTGCTATCTCCTTTAAACTGAGTTCAACCCATATAGAACTTCTTTCTTAGTAGCAGTATAATGATGATTTGCTATTGCCTTCTTCTGGGATTCCCCTCGCCCCAATTTCCCAGTTTACAGCTCTGGAGTTTCCTGATGACCTTCCATCCAAATATTAATTATATCTGATCCCATTTGGCTTTTCTCATCTGCCATGATGGGACAACTTAGTTTTAAAATAGGCATGCCGCCACAAACATGAACTCATAAATTGAAATCACCTAGTTCATATTTCTCTCCCAGAAGCCTTGAGAGCCAGTTTCATATAATGGTTAAGGTACAAGGCTAGAAACTGGGAGATTGTGAGGTATAGTCTTGCCTTAAATGCAAACCAGCTGGTGAGTTTGATTCCCCTGCCTAAGCCCTAGAAAGAAGGAGGCCATGCAAGGAAACCATCTCTGAAATCTTGCTAAAAAAAAACTGCAAGGACTTGTCCAGGCAGTTTACCAGGAATCAACGTTGACTTGAAGACAACAAGGAAAACAAAATGCTTGAATGGTAGCTTTCTTTCTTTCTTTCTTTCTTTCTTTCTTCCTTTCTTTCTTTCTTTCTTTTCCTTCCTTCCTTCCTTCCTTCCTTCCTTCCTTCCTTCCTTGACAAGGGAATCAGTTTCATTGTTCATTGTGGATTCCTTTCTTCTTTATTCCTTCCCTCCCTAAAAATAATAATAGTAGTAGTAGTAAAGTTGGAAGGGACCTTGGACGTCATCTAGTCCAACCCCCTGCTCAGGCAGGAAACCCTACACCATTTCGAACAAATGGCTGTCCAGTCTCTTCTTAAAAACTTCCAGTGTTGGAGCATTTACTGCTTCTGGAGGCAGGCTGTTCCACTGATTAATTGTTCTCACTGTCAGGAAGTTTCTCCTTAGTTCTAGGTTGCTTCTCTCCTTGATTAGTTTCCACCGTTGCTTCTTCGAAGTTTCTTCAATGCTCGCTGTGCCCTTATTCTAGCTTTATCAAGGCCACCGTCTCTTCCCACTCTTCCTTCCCCAAGGAAGCCAGGGGTAGGAAGAAATCTGGTTTGATGATGGGGATCACACCAGGAGAAAGGTGAGGTAAAGCTATTGGCAGGAGCCGAGTATAAATCCTGGAACTCTGACAGGGCTACAGATGAGCTGCTTCGTTTACAGGGTGAGAAAAAGAACTTGGAATCCGATTCCAATCTGCCAGCAGGCAGGAGGTTCCAGAGAGAGAAAGAAGAGGAGCACAAGCAGTAGCCAGACACTGAGGTTTTGATGGAAATTGGGAACAATTAGGTTAACAATGCAAGCTGACAGTCAATGCTCTTTTCCCCAAAGAACTCTACCCATTTAGGGCCTCTGTGGGAGACATTTTGAAAAGGATGGGCACTGCTTCTCTTTCTGAACCACTTGATACACACAGAAGCCTGTATACACACACACATCTCAGGCCCACCAAAACCCCTCCATTAACAGATTAGGCAAGGAAGAGAATTAAAACCATGTGTGGTATTACATCCGCCTGGTTATATAAGAACATCACCAAGCCCCTCTATTTGATTTAGGCAAGACACAATTTTTATGGACTTTGAAATAACTAAATTTCCCACTAAAATAGGCCCATTGATTGCTCTTTGTGAGCCAATTTTTTTCTCCTTTTTACTGTGAGAAAGCTGATCCTACATTTGAGTGCATCCTTACTGTGAGACTTCTAAAAGAAACAGAATTAACTGAATCGAGAAAAAAATGTACTATAGCAAGGCAAATAATTAACTTTTGATCATAAGTGATGTCTGGATTAATGCTACTCATACAGATACAGCACCCAAGAAGTATGCCACATATTATTAGGTTACAGCTTGGAAAACAATTGTCCTGCATTTCAAAAAAAAAAAAAAAAAAAAAAGGGGGGGGGGTAGACTGGATAGGTTGGTGCAAGTGTACAAATATGTTACACAGAGTAACAAAGTCCTGCATTCTGAAAAGTAGATTGTGGGTACAGTCAGCTCTAAGGAGCAAAGCTGAAACAGTTTGGCTTTAAACTTTCTTTAGTCAAATACATATTTCCTCCACATGGGGGAGGAAATACGGGTATCCTGAATATTGCTGGTTTTATCTATAAAGATACTTGTAGCCTAAGATCTGATTCAGCTCTCAAACTGCTTTTTCCCAGAAGAACCTCCCAAAATTTTTGAGATCAACTCTTGGTGGCCCCAATGGCCACTTATATTTGAGCAACTCCTTAGTAGGGCAGCCTTTTTTATTACATGGCCTATCCCAATGTTTATATACATGGAAAGAAAGGGAAAAAGGATGGCAAAACACATATACACTTCAAAACAAATTAGATTTTCTAGAAACCTTGTAGTAGGCAATACATAAAGAAAAGATTTAGTAAAAAAAATTGTGTATGATTCTTTTAATGTTTATTAACTGTTGTGCTTTTAACTGTTACACCAATATTGCAGTATTTAATAGCTTTTATTGTAAGCATATACTATTTAGATTTTGTGTATGTGTACACACACCTACGCAATGTTATGTATATGTGAATATATAAAGTTTATAAGAACCTGCCATCTTTTTTTTTTTCTTCCAGGGAAGCTAAAAATACCCTGTGCAATGTTTACCTGGAAATAAATTAAGGAAATGAGTTAAACACTATCCTCCTATAAAGTTGCCATGCTGAGCCAATCTACTGCACAGCTTTTACAATAAAGAGTCACTTGTTCCATTTCTAGCTCATACTCACACGCCAATTTTTCTTCCCCATCACACATTAAAACAGATCTCTGAAAAAAAAAAAAGCAAACCAGACAATAGTACAATAACAACCAGTGAGCTTTAGGGCAAAATGGAGATGAGAACTCTGGATTCGCAGGTTACTTGAAGGGGCTACAAAGATCATACAGCACATTTATTCTTAAGTTTCGGGGGATCCAAACTCAAATCTATAGCTCAGTCATTTATTCCATGCCAAAATACAAATGTGAACCATTGACAGAAACAGAGTTGATACACCTTCATGCTTCTTATAAAAGGAAAGTGTAGATCAAGCACTGGGACATCAACTGAAATCCCTTTTTTCTATGGAACTGCCTTCAGGTAGGTGTTCTTGCTCAGGTAAGGCTGGCTGGAAACAGCACCTGGGCTGTCCCAGATATTAAGGGAAGGAAAGAAAAAGGAAGAGGGGCAATAAACAAATTAGGTACAGAGTATGGTTCAATTTATACACAATATATGTGTATGAGAGTGAGTGTGTGTGTGTGAGAGAGAGATTTGTGTTTGCACATGCGCATGTGTGTGTCTTACCCACACCTCCCCCAGTGATGTGTCAGAATGATCAAGTACAGGATGCTTGCACCGAAATGGTTTCATCAACTTAGCTCCTTTTTATGAGAAATTTGTTCTGATCGCACTGCTCTCCCTGGCTGCTGTCACCATAACGAATGCCAATGCAGAAAGAATAATCATCGCAGTAAGAAAACTTCAAAGCAGAGCAAGAGGCTCCCCTGGGAGAACTGAATGGGGGAGAAATATAAGGGAAGGATCAGAAGATTAAACTGCTTTTGCAGCCACCTCAAAGCTATTCCAAACTTAAGTACCCAAATGCCCTATCAACATGACTATCTAGACTTCAAAAATAATAATAATAAGGGTTGATCTCTTTTTGATTATGTATGGATGCCTGTAAAACTTAGGAAAGAGCACCTGAAGAATAACATCCCAAAACTCTGCTGCTGCCCCAGGAGGATATTAGACAGAATATCGGGCATGCCATGTTGCAGATGTGTTGGATAACTTCCATAATGTTCAGCCAGGAATGTCAGCGGCTAGTTATTACTGGAGTTATAGTTCAGTGCTTCTGAAAGACACTACGTTGGGGAGCTGCAACTGAACAAGCTTGTGAAGAAGCACAAAGCAATCTTACTACCAAAATTTATCATCACTTTGTTTGGAAAAGGACTTTTCATCCTACTTTTCAAACTACCTTTCACACTTAAATGCAAATAATTGGATTTTTTTCAGTCTGTCCAGTCAAAAAGAGACAAGTTCCTAATATCCCAGACCTAGGATTCATGAACACTGTTGGCTGGTGTTATAGGATTGCTAATTCTTAGAAAGGGGGTGGAGGGAAGCCTCATGGCTAGATTGGGCCAAGACTGTTTACTTATCCAGGCATTTACATTTGCATAAACTGTCTGCCTAAAATAACATTTATAGACCTCAAACTGGCCTGTAGAAAGAGAAGTATCTGCATCTCCACAATGGAACCTGAGAATTGCCATCTCTCCTCCAACCACTTAAATCCCAAACTAAGTACAAATCTGGCTTTTTCACAGCTTGATGCTGCCAGGGAGATCTTGGATATTCAAATTTACTGTTTTCATTGTTCGTTTTTAAAATCTATTTCTATTCAGAAATAGTCGGAGATTGGGATCCATAGGCTGGCATTTGTGATGAGATAGCATGATCTTCAGGATTCTTACCACTCTATAAAAAAAAAAAGAGACTATTTTTAATAGGGCACCCTGTTGCAACAGAGGGATTCTCTTAACATCAAAGAGGCAATCTACCAACTCATTTTTCCCAAATCAGTAAATATTAGCTTTAATGTGTTGGACCAGTATGTAGCCATATTGCCAGAGCATATACTTGAGAACTGTGTTATTGTATTTGGCATGTACAGGGTTAATGTTGTATCATTAAAGGAACTGTATGTTAGAGTATTTAGCATTTAAAGGGTTAAACGCTGTTTCCTTAAGAGATGGCTTATGGGTAATGTAGTTCAGTCATTAGTCTATGCTGTAGCTTATCTAGTCAGTGGGAGGAGTTAAAAGTTATTGCAGGACATCCTGTTACGTGCATTTGTGCCTTTGTATTATCTCTCTGCATGGATCCTTGGCCGCCAGGTTGGGAACTCCGTGCCCGTGTAACTTGTACGCAGGATGGAGAAGTCCATTAATCTTTTACCTATGAAATGGATCCAGATTACCATTGCATTCCAGAAGAACCTCTGCCGTAACCGTGAGTTATTGATTGAGGATACCTGTGAAATAAAGTAATCTTTCTTGATCTGTTCATTGAGTAAATTTCTGCTTGTCCCACGTGGAAAGTCAACCATTCAATCTGTGTGGGCAGGACACTCCTATTGTTGGTGGAAGGAACAGGAGAAGGAACAGCCACCACCACTTTTCCTTGGGAGCTGACACCTTGGCAAAATCTTTGGTTTTCTTGTTAAATTCTTGTTCATTCTGGAAGAGTGTAAGGCAGAGCAGCAACCCGACAGGAACGGGAAAAGATGAAGTCAGCCTCGTTGGACTGTTTGCACACTTCATGCTATTTTTCACAGTTTTTTGCAGGTATCAGATATTGCAGATTTGCACACTTGCATCTGCCCTACACATATTTGCTATGCAGGTCCAGTGACCAGTATCCCTCAGAGAAAACCAGAGAGGCAAAGTACTGGAAAAGCTCTCCAAACCCAGATATTAAAATCTTTACAAATAAAAACCTTTGGATGGCAGGGGCCTTTCTGCATATGCAGAATGTGCTCTCCAAATCACATTGTTGAGAAGGGTAATCTCTACTCTCCTGATATTGAGGGGGTGCTAGCATTCAGGATGTTACCCAGTTTGGGTAATGAAATGTCTGCAAGAAAACAACCAAGCTCAGAGAGCACCAAGGACTCCTCAGGTCAACCATGAGCTATAGATATTCTCCTTAATTGCTCTCCTGATGTTGTCTTTTTGGATTTCAATTAGTCCCAGCCAGCATGGCCAAGAAACATGGAAGATAGGAACTGTAGTCCCATCCTCATTTGAAGCACTACAATGTCCCCATCTCTGAACAGCCAGATATATTCTTGAGAGGGAAAACATGGAATCATAACTACAGCATATCCCAATAAACACTTTTCATACTGTGCAACAGTATTGGTGTTTCTCATAAATGAAAATGCATACTCCTTGCCCAGGAAAGGAGGGAGAAACCCTCTATTTTAATCCTGGTTAGAAATTCATCCATAAACTAGTCCTAAAGCCTTATCATCAATAAAGAGCACATGTTGTCACTACCCAACAGGCCCTCCTCCCTCCCTTAAACATACTGGGCTTCCTCTTCACTGAAAATAGGCTTTTGGACAAAGGGAATAGCATCAAAATTATCCTCTGGTTTTTCCACCTGCTTTTTAAAGCCTCTAAATGCCTCTGCTTAATGTGAAAACTTCCCCAATTGCCTTCGAGTTAAAATGTGCTAAAAGTAAATTTGCATGTCTTTGCCACTTCTGTTTTTACTTATCAGTCTTTCTTTGTGGTTAAATGGCAAGCAACAGGGATGATATAATAGTGCAACGCGGTTGTGGGCTTATGAGTAACTGGGATCATGGAGTTTTATTTTTTTAAAAAACCTGGCATATATGCCAAAGAGGCATCAAGTTTTCAAATTCTCCCAAGTGAGTGTTTGCCATGTTTGTTCATTAAAAATGTCTAAGTCATTTGGTAAGAAGTGTCTCACAGTAAATGGTTCTCATAGTAACAATGGTTATGTTTTTTAAGGCATTTTAAAAAAATAAAGTAATTTTTTTTTTTTGCTGTTCAATCATATTTGATTCTCAGAGATTGCCTGGACAAATCCTTGCAATTTTCTTGGCAGGGTTTTTCAGAAGTGATTTGCCACTTCTTCCTTCTTAGGGCCAAGAGAAAGTGACTGGCCCAAGGTCACCCAGCTGGTTTAGTGCCCAATGGGGTATGGGAACTCCCAGTTGCTAGCTTGGTACCTTAACTTGATCCACTAAATTGTCTCTCAACTTAACGTCTAAATAATATTAAACATGTGCTCCAAGGTCCCTTCTAACATCATCATCATTATTATTATTATTATTATTATTATTATTATTATTATTATTATTGATCATCGCACAGTCAGCCAGATGTTCAGACTGGATTTGGCATTTTGTCTACCTATCGAGTCCTTACCCAGGACCTGGGATAGGCAGATGTGGATGTTTGATGGTATTACAGATATCGTTGCAGGATGGAAGCAGTTCCTAGTAAGGCCGCCTTTTGCAATTGACTAATAGCGAATTTGTCAATGCCAATGGTGTTCAAGTGGT
This sequence comes from Crotalus tigris, assembly GCF_016545835.1. Classification (NCBI taxonomy): domain Eukaryota; kingdom Metazoa; phylum Chordata; class Lepidosauria; order Squamata; family Viperidae; genus Crotalus; species Crotalus tigris. The sequence goes on from NW_024096469.1 coordinate 6,198,936, forward strand.
GCTCCAGTTGTTTTGGGATTGCACCCAAGGCGCCCATGACTATTGGTACTACCCTTGCTTGCTTTTGCCACAGTCTTTCTATTTCTATTTGTAGGTCTTTGTATTTTGTTATTGTAGGTCTTTGTATTTTGTTTTATTATTATCGATCATCGCACAGTCAGCCAGATGTTCAGACTGGATTTGGCATTTTGTCTACCTATCGAGTCCTTACCCAGGACCTGGGATAGGCAGATGTGGATGTTTGATGGTATTACAGATATCGTCGCAGGATGGAAGCAGTTCCTAATAAGGCCGCCTTTTGCAATTGACTAATAGCGAATTTGTCAATGCCAATGGTGTTCAAGTGGTGCTCCAGTTGTTTTGGGATTGCACCCAAGGAGCCTATGACTATTGGTACTACCCTTGCTTGCTTTTGCCACAGTCTTTCTATTTCTATTTGTAGGTCTTTGTATTTTGTTATCTTCTCCAGTTCTTTCTCTCTATTCTGCTGTCTCCAGGCACTGCCACGTCCACTATCCAGACTTTTTTGTCTTTCTTATCGACAATTGTTAAGTCTGGGGTGTTATGTTGCAGGTGCTTGTCTGTTTGAATTCTGAAGTCCCAGAGCAGTTTAATTTTATCATTTTCTATGACTTTCTCTATTTTATGATCCCACCAGTTTTTGCTTACAGGCAAATGATATTTTTTGCAGATCTTCCAATGCACCATTGTTGCTACTTTGTCATGCCGCTGCTTGTAGTCAGTCTGTGCAATCTTCTTGCAACAGCTTACCAGGTGGTCCACTGTTTCTTCAGCTTCTTTGCATAGGCGGCACTTACTGTCTGTTGCTGTCTTCTCAATTTTGACTTTATATGCATTTGTCCTTAAGGCTTGGTCTTGTGCAGCCAGAATTAGTCCCTCGGTCTCTTTCTTCAATTTTCCTGCTCTTAGCCATTGCCAGGTCTTGTTATTATCTGCTTTCCCAGCTATTTTTTTCATGTATTGGCCATGTAGTGCTTTGTCTTCCCATGCCTCTATTCTGTTCTTCATTTGGTCTTTCTTGTAGGCCAGTTTGGTCTCTCCAGTAGTCAGTAAGCCTTCCTGATATACTAATTTCAGTGCATCTTCATCATTGTTCTTCAGATATTCTTCAAAGCCATTTTTTCTTCTTCAACCATCTGATGTACTTGTAGCATTCCACGCCCACCTATTTGCCTTGGTAGATAAAGTCTGTCAATGTCACTATGTGGATGAAGGGCATGATTCACTGTTATTATTTTTCTGGTCTTCCTATCCATTGCTTTTAGTTCTGCTTGAGTCCAGTCAACTATTCCAGCTGTGTACCTAATGACTGGAATTGCCCAAGTGTTGATTGCCTTTATGGTATGTCCTCCATTGAGTTTGGACTTTAAGATCTTCTTTACTCTCTTGATGTATACACCTCTAATCTTTTTTTTGACTTCAGTGTGCTTGATGTTGTCAGCTTGAAGGATACCCAAGTATTTGTAGTACTCTTCCTCATCCAGACTCTTAATGTTATTTTCGTGGGGCATCTTGATTCCTTCAGTTTTCACTATTTTTCCTTGTTTGATAGTAAGTGTGGCACATTTGTCCAAGCCAAACTCCATTACAATATCTTGGCTATATATACGGACAGTGTTGAGCAGCGATTCTATTTCAGATGATGTTTTTCCATACAGCTTCAGATCATCCATGTAAAGGAGATGTTTCTACTGACTCCTGTTATTTCTAGGCACTTGATTATCCAGTCATGTGGCAGAGAGTCAAATGCCTTTTTGTAGTCAATCCATGCCACATTCAGGTTGGTCTTCCTTCTCTTGCAGTTTTCCAAGATCATTTTGTCTATTAGGAGTTGATCTTTTGTTCCTCTGCTATTGGGGCGGTTTCCTTTCTGCTCAGGTGGAAAGAGATTGTTTTCAACTAGATGCTGTTGTACTGCATCAGCTACCACACCAGTTAGTAATTTGAAAGTTGTTGGTAAGCAGGTAATTGGCCTGTAGTTACCTGGTGTTGCCCCTTTTGCTGGATTTTTCATTATTAGGTAGGTTTTCCCAGTTGTTAGCCACTTTTCAATTTCTCCTCCTTGTAGTATATTGTTGAACTGCTTGGCAATGAGTGGGTGTATAACAGTTAGATGTTTCAACCAAAACCCATGCAGTTCATCTTCACCTGGTGCTGACCAATTTTTGATTTTCTTTGCTCTTTTTTCTACCATTTTTGTTGTTATTACTAGTTCTTTCATTTCAACTTCTGTTTTATTTGTATCCACCTCTTTTAACCAAGCCGCATCCTTGTTGTATTTCTTTGGGTTATCCCATATCTGCTTCCAGAACTGCACTGTTTCTTCCTTGTCAGGTACTGACTGATTCCTTGCAGTTTCTCCATTGATGGATTGGTAGAAACGTTTCTGATTGGATTGAAATTGGAGGTTCTGCCTATAGTTTGCAATTCGAGCTTCATATCTACTGATTTTCCTGGCTACAGCTGTTATTTGTTGCTTTATTATTTCCAGTGCTTCCTTGATCTTCCTTGTTTCTAAGTGGTATTTCTTGATTAGGTATTCTTTGGTCTTCTTGTTCTTCAGCTTCTTTTCTTTCATCTGTTCTAGCTTGCTTGCATGTGATCTTAACTTGCTGATCTTATTTTCTAGTCTAACCTTCCATTTTTCTGGTGCACTGTTTGTTTGTTTTTCTTCTTTGTTGATTTTGCATCCCAGGTATTCAGTTAAACTGCAGCTGTGCTGTACATTAGTTGGTTTGTTTCTTGCAATGAATTGGTGCTTATACTTGATATTGTAGTATTTGGATCTTTTAATGCTTGTGCTAGCTGTTTCTTTGGAACAAGCTTCAATGCAGGCAGCCTTATTCTGTTGTTTTTGTGCTGTTCTAGATGCTCAGTTATTCTTTGTTTCAATTCTTTTATTTCTTTAGTTCAGCGGTTCTCAACCTGTGGGTCGGGACCCCATTTGGGGTCGAACGACCATTTCACGGGGGTCACCAAACAACGCAGTCTGCCATTTTTTTCCCTTTTTTAGCTGTGCTACTCCCTTTTATTCTATTGGCTTTTGAAAGCCAATAGAGTAGACTCTCTTGAATAGAGTCTAATTATATTGGCTTTCAAAAGCCAATAGGAAATGTCCAGGCTGTCTCTGCCCTGCTGAGCCTGCCAAAAGTCCCATTCTGCAAACGGTGCTGCAAGTTGTCTGCAGCAAAGGCGAGCTGTCTGGAAGTTTCTACCCCTCCCTGCTGAGCAACTACTAAAAATGTAAGTAAAAGAGGGCCAGGGGTGGGAAGTGGGAGGCCGGCGGGCGCAAGGAGGGTTGCTGGTGCGTGTGGGCCCCGGCGGGTACCTTACTTCCCTTGGGCTGGGCCAGCTGGTGTCCCAGCCGGTGGTCGGCCTGCGCCATCTCTGCTGCTTGCCAGCTACGCCTCAGCTGGCACAGGGGGTGGCACCACGCATACGCGGTGCTCCCGGGCAGGGAAAGTCCTCGACTTACGACCGGTTGGGTAGTCCTCGACTTACGACTGGTTGGGTAGTCCTCGACTTACAACCGGTTGGGGGTCGTGGCATTAAAAAGGTTGAGAACCACTGTTTTAGTTAGAGGGTTTTGTTCTTCCTGAGGAAGAAGTGCCTGGTTTCCAAATGAGAACAGTTGTATATCTCTGCTGGATTCCTTCACTGCGAACTCCCCCTGGTTTTCCTCTACATTCTGAATTACTTCTGGTAAAGCTTTGATTTCTTTGCCCTGGGTAAACCTTTACAGTTCGTCCAATTCTGTTTCTGTGAATACTTTATTTCGTATTATAAATCGGCGTTGATCTGCTAGTCTCTGTTCTGTTATTTCTGATTCTGGATGTTGTTCTTTCCAGAACTGGTGCATTCGTTTTAGATATCCTCTTCTTGTTGGACTTGATCTGTAGTAACAGATCATTATTTCTTTGTTTTCCATCACTGTGTATCTGCAACGGGTAAACACCTTTTCTTCCAGTAGTTCTGCAGCTGCTGGCCCTGGTTGCTCAGCCAACAATCCTGAGTCCTGTAACCCATTTTTCACCAGATATCCAGGAACTCCAATATCTAGCGCGGACCTTGTTAACCCGGCGACATCCGAGCTGGTATGGCATTCTGTAATTTACGTCTCACCATATTTTTTATGGGAGAGACACTCTTTGTCTGACTCCTCTGATGAGACCTGTCCAGTATGGTTGAACCTCTGGCATAGCTCTCATCTTCCTCAGAGTACACAAGCCCCACAACCACATCAAAGTAGTGCCTCACTTACTACTACATCATCATCATCATCATCATCATTATTATTATTTCTCCTGAAATCTTGGTATCATGAATGTCTGACATCATGAAGCAGAAGAGCATGTCTCCAACTAACCCGAGAATTTCAACCCAAAGCATTCCATCTAGTGCAGTGTTTTTCCACCTGGCCAACTTTAAGAGGTATGGACTTCAACTCTCAGAATTCCCCAACCAGCATTGCTAGCTGTTGTCCATACCTCTTAACGTTACCCAGGTTGAGAAATATTGATCTAGTGCATTTCTAAGCTTGTTGAAATTGGCTGTTTTGAAATCTGCTGTATTATGTATGTATCTTTAAAACTATGGTCCAATCATTGTTGTAAGCAGGCTGGATTCATGCATAGTGCTATAAGCCATGACTTATTTCCATTGTAGTTTACTGAATAAATTGTAAGCTGTATTTCGCATAATGCTAAACCATAAATGATGCTTTACAGATCAGACTGGCTGGATTCATGTTAAGGAAAAAAATAAGCAAATCATTTTATAATTAGCATTATCTATGATATATAATCTAGGAAAGTGAAAGAAAATTCAAGCCCATACCCAATGAATTTTAAAGGCCCAATGCAAATTCTGTTTGTCTAACTTAAATCAAACCAGATTAATCCCAATCAAATCCTAAATTCTTTTTCTGTTACTATTCAAGTTAAATGGGTAATTAAGCAACAACCTGAGTGCAAACATTCTTGAAACAAGTTTTTTTTTAGGGTAATTAGTAAACAAGATGAACCCAGTTAAGTTATGCTTCTGTTGCAAGACTAGAAGTAAATTAGATTTTTAAATAGCTCTGCAGAAGTCATGCGTATATCCAATGTAATTAATTCATTCAAAGATCATGGATGTCTCAATGCAGAAAGGCAACAAAGAGAAGCTCTGACAAAGTATCTCATACCTACTTGGAAAGAAATACAAAAATGTCATGCCTCAAAGTTATCCAGATCTTAGTCTCATGTGCAAAACAGAACAACTTTCTGGTCTTAACCCACATATGGCAGGTTTCAAGATTCAGAAATAAATGCCTGACTATGTGCCCCATCTATATAGAAGGTGAACACAGCTGCCAGTGTATGTGATGTGGACACAAGGCTTTTTCATGAATGGCACCTAAATTAAGGCTAAACACCCATGTATTTTCTAAAGGCAACACATATTGGGCATAAAGATGTCCATTACATTGGCTCTGTCACATACATATTGGTTGCTATGCTTTATGAATAGTGATTCATCAGAGTTTGCTTTGATGTCACAGTGGCAATTTTATCTCAGCTGCCACTGGATTAACTTCTCTGATGTCACAAGGTTAGCTGAAGAACAGCTTAGTGCTTTTTTAAAAAAACTGTGGCTGCCTTATCTTTTTCATATTTGTCATAATCCTCTTATTAAAATTTTAAATCTCTGGGATCTCTGGTGCCTGCTTTCTACAACCTATCATTCGGTTGGCCCTAAACTCATTGTTAAATCCCATCTGCTGTAATGTGTTTCTAAAGATGCCCTCTGGCTTAGCAGAAACATTTTTAGCCAGGTAAGAATCCTTTGTTATGCATGTGCAATCAGGCTTGGAAGTTCTCATCTGTATAAAACAGCTGGGCATTTTCAAGAATCTAGCAGCTTCTAGTTTTTAGACCAGCGGTTCTCAACCTATGGGTCGCGACCCCATTTGGGGTCGATCGACCATTTTTCGGGGGTCGCCAAAGGTGGCGATCCGCCATTTTTCGCGGTGCCGTGCATGCGCACCGCGCACGGGGCGCCACTGCGCATGCGCGTTGCGCATGGGGCGGCGCACATGCACGTCGCGCATGGGGGTGCCGCGCATGCGCGCCGCGCATTGGGGCCCCGCCCCCATGCGCGCGGCGGCATACATGCGCAGAACGTTTGTGTGACGGGGGTCGCCGTCACACAAATGTTGAGAAGCACTGTTTTAGACAGTTAGGAAGCAGAAGACTCTCCAGGGTCAACTCAAAACTCTACAGTTTTACCTGTGTTTATCGCATTTACAACTGAGGCTGAATTTGAACCTGGTCATAGTCCCACATCTTAACCCACTCCATCACATTGGTTCTTGAGAGAGTTTCCTGAAAGACAGTCACATTAGTCTGCTACAAGGAAAAGAAAGGAATCTCACAGGCATTAAAGGCTAGAAGTGGTATTATGGGAATAAACTTTCATAAACAGTTTTGTTTATCTTTAAAATGTCACCATCAGACTTTTTGCTGTCATGAGATCATAGATTTTATGTATATTGTACCATATAGTCTTGCCTTGCTTACTTTTCACAGCACTCTATTTGCTAAACCATTTTTAGTAAGTTTTTACAAAAAGCAAGCAACAAAGTTGTGATATGGGGAGGGAGAAAGAATTAGGTCTCCTCTGAGGGTTGCATCACTGGGGGAAAAGCTGCAACCTATAATCTAGTTTGGGTAATGAAATGTCTGCAAGAAAACAATCAAGCTCAGAGAGCACCAAGGATCCCTCATTTCAACCCTGAGCTATAAATATTCTCCTTTATTGATACCTATAATCTTATTTGGAAATGGAGCATCACGCTGAGTCAATCCCAGTCAATCAGCACATGGGATATGTAGTCTGGTCCTGAGGGTTATCATTCAACAGGGAAGATCAAAAGGACAGCTGCCTTAGAGAGAAGGATTGCACAGGCTGTGTGATCAAGAGGTGACTGCAACAATGCTCTGATCTCCAATGCTGCAAAAATGAAGCACACACACAAAAAGAACAAACAACCCCCCCCCAAAAAAAATCCATCAATTTTACAGACTCTTGTCAATTGTATCACAATACATCACTTGCCGTGCCAATAAAGTATCAGTGAAGTACACCACTTTATTCCCACACTTTGCCCTTCCTGACTCCTAAAAAAAAAAAGCAGAAAGGACTGCTCAGCCAATTTCTAGGCAGGACCAGAATTCATAATAGTTAGGGCTTGGGGCGCATGCAGCTCATGCCAATTGCTGCTGCCACGAATGTTCAGGACTAACTAAGAGGAGAAAAACAGAGAGCACACGAAAGAAAGATTGGAGTATTGATCTTGGAGCTCACTGGCTAAATTGGAAGCTCAGCTGTGTCTGAATGGGGGAAGAGGAGGGGAAGTGGACCAGTGGCACCGTCTGACTATTGAACAGGAAAAGCAATTGATTGGTGTTCCAAGTCTCTTGGCAGGCATCACAGGGAAAGAAACCAGAGGGGGAATTAGTAGAAAGCTGGAGGTATAAATTCTGAAGTCATGGCCAAAGTGATGCACGCACACCCCTCCTTGGAAACTGAAAAAGATGCATAGAAGCTGAATTGACTGAGGAGGACAGAAATTAAATTCCTGAGAGAAGAATGTTGCCTGCCCTTCAAATTTAACCTTCAAAAAGGTCTTCATGGACTAGTTCCACTCTATCTTTCTGTCCTTAGCTCACAAATGTTCTTCCCCGTGACCTTTGCTCTGGCAATTCTATTCTTCTCAGCCATCTGAAGGTCTCCTGTCATCTTAAATTATTTTTCTTATCCTGCCTGGCCAATAGCCTCCTCCCTCCCGTCTTCAAATACTTCATAAAATTGACAATTTTCAAGAAGCTTCTGGCTCTCCATCATTATTCCTATGGGGTACCTGGGTTGAAGTACATACTGTATAATGTGTTCTTGCATTAATCTGTTTGCACTACATGGATGTCATGGTTGCTCAGCTAGATTTTCAGCTTATTGGAGTAAGGACTTTGCTGGTTTTGCCTATAAAACAAAGAGAAATATTTATTTCTGTCTTTCTTTCAACCCCAATTAGACCTTCCCTTGGCATTAAAAGTCCTGCATACTGAATATTTTTGAGAAATATTATTTGTGTCTTCCATTGTTAAAGTAAACCACTTTAAATCACTTTAAGGCAAGCAATCATTCCATAGGATGATCTGCATACATGATCTGCATACACAATTCCCAGCTTACTAAACCACATCTGGGAATGAATGAAGGTTGCAACATGCATTTTTCACATCTTTCCTCGCCTTTTCCATTTTTCAGTTTAAATAAATTGCTACTAGCTATTATTTTCAAAATAGATAACATTGGTTTTTGGGAGCTTTACTTTAAAGGTCCTGGTTGACAATTTAAGACTAAATCTCAATTTGCCATTTTGGATATAGCAGTTACAATTTAATTAAACATAATATAAGGAGAGGAGAAGGGACGGATGAGAGGAGATTATTCAGTCACATCACTAGTTCTTGGCTGCCAAACTATGATTTAGCAAACAAAGAATTGAATGCCATATGTTGCAAGACATTTCCCAGCTATAACTAGAAACCATAGTTTTCCTCTGGATCTCATTCAAGCTATAAAAATCCAATTATGGAAGGAAGGAAGGAAGGAAGGAAGGAAGGAAGGAAGGAAGGAAGGAAGGATCCTGAGTAAGAGAGTAGACTAGGATAATTATTATCAGTTTGGGAATACATGCCCAATGCATTTTTTTTTGTGCATATAATGAGATTCAATACGCACAGTAATGTAACAAATCTGAAAGCAGTTTTAGAAGCTGAATAATTTGACATTTTTCCAACAAGGTGTTTTGATACACTAAAATACAATTCCCATGCTTCTCAGCCTGCTTATCAATTGGCAATACTGTTCAGGAATTATTGCACAATACAGGAAGCAACAAACCCACAAGCTGAAGGATACTGCTTGGGCAGGAAAGAGTGAAGCTATTCATTAGGCAACCATGTTTACTACTTGGAGACTCTTTTTCACAGGGGTATTGCATTGAATGAAGGCCCAACTAAGAAAATGACTAACCTTCTACAAATAAGATTCAGAAAAATTAAAACATAAAATAAGATTATTTCTGTTTTTAAGCAATAACTTTATTCAATATTACAACAGCAAAAGTTATTACAAACAAAAAAAGATAGAGTAAAAATAAAAGGTGCCATCAAGAAAGAAGGAAAAATGGAAAAATAGAAAAGAAAAAAATATATATAATAAGAAAAATAAAGAAATATTTAAAGAAGTGACTTCCCCCTTCATCGTAGCAAGAATAAGCAATGTTAGTAACTTCTCTTAAAATATAATGAGTCTCTTCTTCCCATATTCCATCTCTTATCTACAAATAAATCCTTAAACTCTTATCCTTATAGTTTTGGTGTCAGCAAAAGTCCACTAAGGCAGGAGGGTCCTACCTTGGCAACTTTAAAACCTGTGAACTACAACTCCCAGAATTCCCCAGGTTTTAAAGTTGCCAAGGTCGAACACCCCTGCATTAAGGGTTACCAGAGATAACAACATATCTATTTTTAACCTTGATCAAATAAGCCAGCTTTATAGTCTTTCCTTTACTTGTAACAATCTTAATCTTCAGTCCTTTCAAATAATGTCATGGAACTCGGTTTCTTTTCGTGTTTTTCTTTGTCTCTTCTAACAAGACTATTCTGCTTTTTAAAAAAGGAAATTATTTTAAAAGGAGATTCAAAAAGATAGACCCGAACAGAAAAGGATCAACAGTTAAGCAAGTAGAAACTGCAAATGAGCAACATTTCCTAGCCAGCTGGAACATCCTCCCAGTCATTGTCAACATAGAAAAGAATTTGTCAGACCAGACATATCATGAAGTCCATCTTAGCATCCTTTGTCTGTACATTAACCCATCTTCAGAAAGTTCCCTTCAGTCATGAAACCCAGGAGATTCTCTCTCCCCATGGAAAGCTTATTTTGCAAAGCAAAGAAACTTTCAAGGAAAAAAATGCTAATAGGGTCTAGAAAGAAGAAAATTGCCTGTCATGGATATCCCACTCTCCTTGTTTGAGTGCTGCAACATGATTCCACAGCAGGAAATCACATGATAACACCATTCCCAGAACCTTTGAAAGGAAGAGGAGAATGTACTCCAAGTAATTTTTACATGACATTAAGTTATCCGTCATGGTACCAGGACTAGACAGATGTATTTGTAGACCAGCAACTGTCCAAGATATTTAGAAAGCAGTATATTAATTAAACTTTATGACTGTCAGATTTCAGCAGTAAGTAATTTCAGCAAGTAAGTAACTTCAGAAAAGTACTATAATTTTAAAAAAGCCTAGTTTGTAGATTCTCTCTATCTGAAGCCCAGATATTTTTACGGGGGTCATAAAACACAAATATTTAATGTCAAAACATTAACTGTTTCTTTTTGTTACCTACTGCTAACCAGCTTTTAAGTTCCGAGACTGCATCAATTTTTGTTACTGTTTTATTGCTTTATCTTCACAAGAAAACCAATAAGTTCCCTTTCAGGAAAAAAAAATGCTTCATTTTGCTTGGTAAGTTTTTGATATTCCTCATATACTGGATTAGGGAGATGCCCCACCCCAGACAAAATTTAGAAACTGAAAGCAAGAGCTATCAGCAAGAAATAAAAAAGCAGACCTCCACAGTCAGAGACTGAAATCAGTAGGAATTCCTTTCTGGTTCTCTCCCTGTGCAAGTACAGATAACCTCAGATGATAAGTATAAAGAAATAAACATGCCATCTTTGAACCTTTGCTTGTCAATAGTACTGTAAAGGACCAGAATAGGAATCACAAAATATATGTAAGAGAGAAGTCCTGCAACATTGGCCACAACTCATCTTGGTAAAAGCAGAATGAGGTAGCGACTGAATATCATTGCTTAGAAGCTGAAAAATGATCCGTCAGTCTGGTTCTCTGCCCAGACTTCTTGCAAAATCATCTTGTTGAGAGGGTTCTGCTTCCTAGGCAAGATTAGGATAATGACTCCAAATTTATATCAGCACCTAACTTTTCAAGAGCACTGATGGACATGGAGCTCAATGCTGTGAGACGGAGTTGTTGTTTCTGGCTGAGTTGTCATCTAAGGCAGCTCTATCAAAATGGAATGTCACTTTGGGAAACCAGGAAGCCAAGGCATCCAAATCTGACTATTTGTTTCTATCTGGAAAATGAGGGTGGTAGAGTAAATATTAACTGAATCGTCACCCTTATAACCTAACCTTGAATTTTTCAGCTGTTTTGTAGAGGGTTGTTTTTTTTTAGTTATGGGGAAATAAGAATGATTGCTAGAGAGATGGAGGGAGGGTAGGAGTCCTAGCTTTGCAGTTGTAGGGGGAAAGGACATTGTGACATTGATTGTCTTTGCGTTGTTTTAAATTGTGACCTAACCCTGAAAGCCATGGCATCTGCAAACCTTCCACCAAAGGTTTCTGTTTCTCAAAGCCAGATCATTATTTGGGAAAATACTTACACGGGACGTGATTCTGAATGAATATTTTAAGAACACAATCTTTGAAATATATAGGCCTGAACTGGTCTTTCCACGAGTAACAGTTAATCCATGCTTTTCAATATTTTTACCTCTGAATACAATAGCAAAGTTGAGAACTATCTGGCTATTAGAATTTTAAAAAGAAATTTGCAACAAAAATGTTCACAATTCCAAATAACCAACTTGCTATTCCTTCATTCTATTTTGCTCCATCTCTATTTCTCTCTTTTCCCCAAACATACATATATCCTCCATTCTTATACTGTAGGTCTCAATTATATCTGACAGTAAAGTCTCTAATTTGTTTTTGTACTGTACTGTTTTTCTAGTCTGTATATTTCTGTCTCCCAGTCTCCATACATTAACGCTCAGGTTCTCTCTCCAACACAAAATTCTGCTCTGTAAGCAAGCCCAAGGCAGTTCAGCAGTTGCTGGGTTCTAAAAATCAGTTTCTTCTCATTTTCTCCTGATTACAAAATTGTTTTTTTATAAATCATCTTGGGGAAATAAGAAGCTTCCACTTATTTAGTATCTGGAGCAGATTCCAGCCCCAGAGTTCTCAAGTGATTATTCTGCACGGTGATTACTGTTCAATCTCTTTTGATTCTATAAAGGTGAAACCCCAACTCTGAACATTGTATTAAGTTCTTGGCGCCAGACTTTAAGAAGGATTCATTCAGTAAATTTTATAGTAAATGTTGTATAACAGACTTGTTTATGATGATGTAATTTAAGGGGAATTAAGGGCTAAGTATGATTTTTTTCTTTTCTTTTTTTCTTTTTTTTATTGTATATTGTTAATTTTGTTATTAATAACCCTGTACTCTGCTCTGGGAAGTGAGGGGGGGTTGAGGGTGGGTGGGTGGGAGAGTGGGTGGGTGGGTAAATAGGTAGAATAGGATAATATAGATATGGTAATTTACGAGAGAGGTGCTGCTTGGGCACTTCCCCTACGCTGTATTCCTGTATTTGAGAGGGATGAGAGGGGAGGAAGGTGAAGGGAGGAAGTAGGATGGCAAGAGGAGAAGAGGAGGGGAAGAGAGTAGGTGGGGAGGAGAGAAGGAGGAGGGAAGTAGGGAAGGTATTAGAGAGGGTGGATGCAGCGTGGGGGGAAGGAGCAAGTGGCACCTATGATTATGGTTATGGTTATTTTGTAAAGTGAATTTTGCTGTATATGTTGAATAAATGGAAAATAAAAAATTTTCTATTAAAAAAAAAACTTTTAGTTCCTAAAAATAAAAAAGAAGGATTCATTCAGACATGTCAGGGCAGATTCAGAGAAGAGCCACCAAGTTGTTTAATAGTAGCAAATACTAAGTCATGTTAACGAATTGAGATTTGCATTGAGAAGTGCAATTTTCAAGCATCTGAAAAAATGTGACACAAGTGCCTGCTTTCATTGGAGAAGACAGGATGCAGCAACTGGATTTAGGTTACAGGAAGTCAGAATTTGGTTGACTATAAGTAAAAGTGTGCTACTGATAAGAGTAATTGTGGAACCATTTCACCAATGAGATAGCAAGCTTCCCTATACTGGATGTATTCAAGGAGAAGCTGACAGCCATGTACAACGAATGCTTTATTTTGAGTATTGGCAGAGTACAGAAGTTTGGACTAAACAACGTAAAGAGCCTCATTCAATTCTATGATTCTTTAAGCTAAAGCAATCACTCAGAGTAAAACAAACAAAGACCAAACAGAATAAGATATTCCAAGAGGTTAACTAACTAATGAGGAAAGAAAGGAGTCCTTGCAGATTTTTACTCTGCTATTTATAACCAACAATAGAGGATGGCGCTCATCTCCATTTCAAGGGCTGTTGAGCCAGTGCTGTCTGAAGACATTTCCAGTCATATAGCCAGCATGACATCATAGGTGGTATGATGGCTCAGTGGTTAAGACACTGAGCTTATCAGCTGGAAAGCTTGACAACCCAGGTTCAAGACCTGAGTTCCCATCTTTGCCTAGCTCCTGACAACTGAAACTGGTAGGTATTACTTAGGTAGAAAGGAAATAGCTAATGAGGAAACAGGACTATTTATTCTTTAAAGAGGGGGGGGAGAGGGGGGCAGCATAGCACAGAAAAGTCCTTCTTTGCTGTCATCCACCTGAAGAGTATAAAAAATGTAAGTACCATTAAAAAAAATGAAGTCAGGGCAAACAAAATGATGATATAATGCTTGGTCTTTATGGCTTCACAGAATTAAAAAGATAAATATTTAATTTTTAAAAAAAATCCTTAGATCCAACACACTCCAAGGACATTTAATAAGGATTAAGCAATCTCAATTCTTTTTCTTCTTTTCTCTAGTGTTAACTGGAGAAAGAAAATGGAAAATTGGCAGTAGTGTGGGGGAGTGGAATGACCTGCTTAGTTCTTTATACTGTCCTGGAGGAGGGCAGAGCTGGCTGGCAGAAATGTAGAACACCGTGTTTCAGACCTTCCATGTTCCCTCTGATCTTGAATTCAAATGACTGGTTACTTATCCATTTGGAAATGAAAGGCAACTACTGAAAAAGACAGTGGCTGATATATACTTCAGTGTAGTGGGGGGAGGAGGGAGGGGGAGAGAGGGAAAGGGAGAGAGGGAAAGGGAGAGAGGGAGGGAGAGGGTGGGAGAGAGAGGGAGAGGGAGGGAGGGAGAGGGAGGGAGAGGGAGAGAGGGTGGAAGGGAGAGGGAGAGAGATGAAGTACATTTATAGTTGAGATACAGAATATTGAAATATCAGACAAGAAGAGCAGTGATGCTGCATAACCTCTCACATGTTCTCAGTGATATAGCAGTACCGGGATGAGATACAGGGATGAGATGACTAACTTTAAAACGACAAAAAGGCCTTTCTCCCTGAAAGGAACACATATCAAGCATTTCTGTGGGTCCACTTAATCAGATTCACATCACTCCTATCTTCCATTATCTTGCCTACCCTCTTCACTTTCCTTTCGATTGAACCGCACACTGTTTCCATCAGTAGTTCTGATGGCAGACTTCCAGAGGTCAGCTATAGTGTGTGAGAAAATGTTTTTCTCTTGTTTGTTTTAGGCCATCTATTTGTTCTTTTCGCTGGGCACTTTCCAACTCAGGTATACTATGGCAGGAGAAAAATGAGCTTCCTAATCACTTCTCATCTCCTTATAATTTTCATCAGATTTATTATTTGGGAGGGGAGAAAATCCTAATCCCCAAAACACTATTCAATATTTATGACCCTATAAAACAGGGATGGGTAATATATGGTCCACAGCTGATACAGCACCCCAATTTTGGTCATGCTTGCCAAGCGGAGTAGCAAAACTATCAGTTGTTTGTAGTATGATCTGTAGAACATAAGAAGCCTTCTTGGATTAAACCCAAGTTAATAATAGTCTCACACTGTTTTCATAGTGGCCAATCAATTGTTTCTGGGAGACCAACGTCTCCTGCACATGGTTCCTGCAACTCTTACAGAGGTACAGATACATCCTGCCTGCCACACAAGTACTATTAAGTAAGTAATCTTACTTAATAATTCTTAGCATTTCATCATCACAAGCCTTCCTTTTCCTAGAACTAGATTATAATGAGCAGATTGTCAGATTTTTTTTTTCTTAATCTGTTACTCAGTTCTGCATATGCAATATAGCGGGAACCTCTTTGTTTGCATTTAGCAACATTCTGCAAGAGCTGAAAGGCCTTTCTGAAATTTTTCACAGGCTAATTTGGATACAACTGTCTCAGTTTGTCATCCATAAATCCATCAAGTTCAATCAATCAAAGGGATTAAATTAAAATCCAAAATTTCCCCACTTTTTATTTGAAGGCAATTTAACGGTATACTGATTGATGCCAATGAAATATTGTGGATTGTTAGTCATTGGGACATGAACAGTTGTATGCAATCTATACTAGGTAGCCATTTCAATTCGCATGCTTCAACAGAGTTCTAATACATTTTGGTAATCACAACTTACTTCAGGGTATAAAGTACACATTTTTTAAAAAAAGAAAACATCCTAAAGAGTAGCATCAACCATTGCATGCAAAAGTAAGGGTCAAATATATATCCCTAACCACATAAGGTGAAAGTCAATACTGTGCATTTTGTATAGATTTCTCAGTAGTAGCTCAGTAAAAAGACACATATTTTCAGGTGAAAGACCTCAGTTCTGTAAGATACCATGACCAATGCTAACAATCTCAGAAGTATTATTGATTATTATTCTTCAAAAGGAAAAAAAAATCACATTCAGTCAGGACTACTCAGTAGACCACAACAAGGATTCCTCAGACACATTTATAACACACTGATAACACAGATTCCTATGGCAATGCCCAGTGGAACAGATGGTGGCGTGGGCATTAGGTACCAGCCTCCTGACAATTTGAACATCTGTTCCCGTTAGAAAATGCTAATTGCCATCAATCAGGACAGCACCTACCCACATTTACATGCTAATACACACTCACTCACACAAAAACTACATCGACTTTTCTCTGGGCACAATGCTTGCTGCATGTTAAGTAACTATCATTGCTCAGACACTGCAAACTCTCCTGATGCCAGATATATATCCTCTCAGCCAGCTCACAACAAAGCATCATTAGCTGAAGGGATCATTCATTCCATTCTTTTCTCTTTTCCCAAAAAGTAAACTCTCAAATGAGATGGGTTTTTCAGGTGAAACTGGCATTTTTCATCTAAATTAAAAACTGAGATCAGTCACCAAGCCCAGTCTAGATGTTTTATAACAGAACATTTCTGGAACCCAGAATAGGATCCAGATTTTGGATCTCCCGTACCTTGGAAAGAGAAAACCAGAAACAGATGGCACAGCACTGACTAGTATATTAGAGCCTAGTAACATAGATATGGAATATACTATTTGTTGAGACATCCCAATCTATCAATGAACAGCAAAGCCTAGTATATTTAAATCATAATATAGCAAAATTTATTCCTCTAGAGTCACTCTGTGAGGGAGATGGGAGGTCTCTAAATATGATAAATAAAAAATATATATTTAAATAACAAAATATATTTAAATCAAATTGTAAAGTGGCATCCAAACCAAAGGCAAAATGAGATACAATTTTAAAGAGCATCCCATAATAAAAGTTAAGCTCCAGACTCCCTGTGATGCTGCTACCTAAACCATTACTCTGGCACTGTTGCCATCTTGGCAGCAAATACCAATTGTCATTCCATGGCTGGTTTCCAGCCATAGCCCATGTGTCTTTATTCAGTAGCTGAGGGAATCGCTGAGCACTACAAGGTCATGGAAAAAAAAAAAAGAAGCATGCACGCCATCTGTCCAAGAGACACAGGTCTTGCCTCCAGAGAACATTTCGTAAGTTTTGAATTAGAGCAGCTTGACTGACCAAACTATCCATATGCAGAAGGCCTATTTCTCGCCTGTATTCCAAACAAAGAATATATCTATTCTTAGTAAAGCTGTTTACAGTAGTAAAATAGAATAGAGCTGGAAGGGATCTTGGAGGTCTTCTAGTCCAGCCTCCTGCTCAAACAGGAGAACCTATACCATCACAGACAAGTGACTGTCTAGCCTCTGTCTAGTGTTAGCCAATATGGCAGAACTAGAGTCACATAACATGCTAAGCAATAATGTGATTTGTTTGGTTTTGGCTTGCCAACCACATCCATTTATGGGTAATTTCAACAAGACATGATCTAATACATATATGCACAAGGATTATTTCTAGCACAGAGGAAACTACAATGGAAAGTTTTACGTTTGAGATCTCTGAGCAATCCCAAGGTCAGTTAAAGACAGTGCTTCTATTCATGAGCAAAACCTTATTTTTCAATAGAACCAAATTAACAAGGACTTCCTGCTTTTTGCTTTTCGAATGGGCAACCCCCCACCCTTACCTATAGACTATACTACCGGTACCTGAGATACTGGTTCAGATCAGTGGACCATTTAGATAAGTGTGACATTCTTCCAAATGTTATTGACAAATGCTGCAGAAGAAAACCACAGCATCAGGATAAGCTACTTTTGAATACAGTACCAAAGCAAGAGATTGCAGTTCAAATAGTCACTCTAGTGCCAGGTGATCAACTGAACCTATTTTTCTTCTGACATTGGCTCTCAACCGAACTATGTGTGAATTAAATTTCCTTTTTGGAATTAGAGGGAAGATTCTCTACATCTTGAGGAAGCACTTTCAAAGAAAGATCCAATTTAGTAAGCTCCAATGCTTTTGGTACAATATGGTCTTCTGGAATTCTTTAAATTTTTAAAATCTTGCCCTTTCTAGTCCAAATAATCAAACAGACACGAAGTCATTTGCATCAAAGAAATCTTACCATGTCTTTGATTATCAGTTACATGTCAAGTTACCCTCAGATCAAACATGATGCCTGGTGACTACATAGACTCATCCCTGCTGTTTTTTTGATAATTATAGAAATGATTTACCACTACTGTTTTCTATGATGGTTCTTTTGGGTTTGATGTTTTGGTGTATTTTTTTCCTTCCCTTCCTTTCCTTCTCTATGGAGACATGAGGTTTCTTGGTGGTGTTCCATTTAACTCCTAATCATACTTGACTCCACTTTGAGACAAGCCATGTTTGCTTGAGTACTACCACCTACTGGGATGATGTAAAATAAGCAATCCTTAATTAATAGATTTTATACCACTTCTTTGGTTTCCTGCTGTTTGTTTACTAATTTTCCAGATTGTCAAGAGTCTCAAGACCTTTCTCCAGTACAGTATATAATATGGAATTGGTCTAGAACAGACATGTCAAACACAAGGCCCGGGGGCCGGATGCGGCCCGCAAAGTGGTTTCATATGGCCCGCGAAGCCATCCTGGAAACAGTGAGGGAACGGCCCTCTCTGCCTTGGCCCTGGCCCAGGCCAGCCGGGAGCCAATGTACAATTTTGTGGTGGCCATCTTGGCCCTTGCCCCGGTGGACCATGCCTTGGCACTTTCCCCGGTCCCATCTTCTTCTGCCAGAGACCCTCAGATCTGTCCCACTCCTGCCCAGGCCCCCCCATAGGCACCCTTGATGCGAATGATGTAGAACTGGCCATGCCCACCCAGCAGGCCACACCCACTCCATCCATTAGGCTGCACCCACCCAGCCCCCTCAGGGCAACCATAATGCTGATGCGGCCCTCAGTGAAATTGAATTTGACATCCCTGGTCTAGAAACAGTTTCAAAAGGCCACTGAATTTTGTCCACTATGGTCCATGGCAAGGTGGACAAGAGAAAACACATGTGTCTCTTAGCAACCTCAAATCTGGCAGCAAGTACCTTTAGATCTCCTGCCCCTCCCACCTCCACAATCCAGGAAAATGGCCTGAAGTCATGACTCCAAAATTTAGCCATCTGGCCACTGAAATTTGGCAGCAGGGCTTGGGATCGTTTCCTGCATTTGGGGAGGTTTAAGGATGGATTCAAAGCCATTTGCCTTCTTAACTACCCAAATGGGTGGCTATTCTGTTTTCTGTTGTGGCATCAAAACCAACTGCAGTCAGCCAGAAAACTAGCAGCAGTGGTCAGGTTGCAGCTCCCAGTCCCTCAAATGTTGCCCGCCTTCAACTCCAGGGGGGCAGTCACTCTCTAGTGAAGTTTAGAGCTTTCCTATTTTGCAAGCCTTTGGCTTCATCACTTCTGCTTCTGTTGTGCTCTCTCTTGCCTCTCCAACTACACATGGGATCAGACAGCTGCCTGCCAGCAGTTGTACTTAACACCGCATCTGAAAACTCTTTGCACCCTTAATTGTTCTTAATTTTTTAACACACTGAGTGATTACTAAAACTAATTGGGCAGATTTAAAGCAGTAGCAAGATGTACGGAAATGGTATATACCTCTCCCCACCAGATCTAAATCCTTGTCATAGCAAAAATGTCCAAGGGAATGCATGTTTAAATCAAGCCTGTCACTTAAAAAGGAGCAATGTAATGCTAAAATGATAATTTCTTTAAGGTGATGCTAGATGAAGCTTACAGATAAGATGCTTAGCAGCAACGTATCCCGAGTAGACCAAATCTTCTATACAGTCATGATCTCAATAATCCTATCAATGTCCTATTATATTCAAACATGTTTCAACATCTTGATCACCTTCATTCTTTCCTGCCAACATTCCCTGAATCTCTTACACTGTAGTTAAAAAAACAGCTTATCCTAATAGTGCTGTTTTCTTCCACATCTGCTTTGGAAACATTTGCTTAATAACAACGGGAAGAGTGCTGCCCTTTTCCAGATGACCTGTTGGCCTGAACCAGTATCTCAGCTAATTTAATCCACGAGGGTGGGGCTGTGTAACAAGGGCTGATAGTTATCTGTAATGGGTTTGCTGATTCTAGATCAGCAGGTGATATATCCTCATATCTTCTCCTCTCCTTTGGATTTCCTACTGCAGTTGTTTTAATGCTTCCTTTATCATAACTGGGGAAAAAATTATAACCTACAATAGAGATATGTCGATTTTACCCTAAACAGAACTTGCACCTCACTGAATAGCTAAGGATTTATGCAAAATTAGTTGCCCCTTTTATTCCATCCTGTCCTTGGTACAGGGTTCTAGGAACACACGGTTGTTTACGGAAAACATACTATCATAGGAAATAAACACATATCTTGTTCCATGGCAGATAAGCCTCACTGGGCACGTTTCCCAAAAATCCACGGGTGCTTATGATGCAAAAGCTCGTCTGCAAGAGCTAAAATTAAATCCACCGTGAGGAAACGCCACTTTCAAATCTGACCCAATTTATTCTCTGGGGGTGGAACCAGGAGGGTAAAGAAGAGAGAAATAGCCTTCATCATTTGTAGCCACCACTTTAATTATGACCTCCTTCCCTTTGCGGGCACAATTCTCTCTCCCCTCATTCAGCTGAGATTTTGAAAACAAAGTTAAGCTGCTTTTTATGTCTAAGCAATCTAAAGGCTTCTAGACACTGGAACAAAATTACCTTGAGGGATCCCTTCTCAGATAGTTCTCTGCTGTTTTCTTTAGGGCTTCCTTTAAAATGTGCTTCCCCTCCCAAAAGTATTTCTGGATGACAGGAAACATATCTGCAGGCACCAAATTTCATGGTGTTCTCTCTGTCACTGTAAACCTCTTGGTTTTCTGTAATACAGGCTCAAAAGTGCCCTAATTTCTTAAATTTAGCATGGCTGTGACACAATAATGGTAGAAATCTTCATGGCAACAGTGGAAGTGTAATCAGAGACCCAGAGCTAGGGAAGAACACCAAACGCTGAAGCTCCATTGTGAAGGCAAAGAAATTAAGATTAATCAATTTGTCTAGTGAAACTGGAAAAGCTCACTTTCCTCCCATTTTCAAGAAACATTATTCATTCTTCTTCTATGTGGGCAGAGAACTTTGGACATATTCCAAAATATATGGAGAAACAAAATTTGTCAGGTTTACAAACAAAGGCGAGCCAATGTTATAGACATCATCAACAAGCAATAACAGATGAGCAACAGATGTCATGGTGGTGAGTATACACCGACTCACCTGAAGCCACTTGTGGCTGGGCTGGTTTTCCTTTTTCATAATATTATATAACTGCCCATGCAGCAAACTCAAATGGTAACATACGGCATGGTGCAGAATAGCACTTCTCTATTATGTAGACAAACATAAGCAAATGTGAGAAGGGCTCACACATTTCTTTCAAAAGCTTATTCTGCACACTTTTGCTAGCTTATAAGTGTCATAACCAAATCATCCATATTTTGAAACTAAGGATCATCCATGAAGAACCCAGATATTTATTTATTTATTTATTTGTTAAAATTTATAGACCGCCCCACTCCCGCAGGACTCCGGACGGTTTACAATAAAAACACAACATAACTTGACAAACAAACAATACAATAACATTCATCCAGGGGTCAGATTTTATAAACCCCAGGCCTGCCGGAAAAGCCAGGTCTTAAGCAGCTTGCGGAAAACCAACAGGGTGGGAGCGGTCCTAATCTCCAGGGGGAGCTGATTCCAAGACATGGGCGCCATCACAGAGAAAACCCTCCCCCGTGGCCCCTCCAAATGGCACTGCTTCGCCGAGGGGACCTGAAGGAGGCCCAGCCTGTGGGATCTAACCAGACGAAGGGAACTATGAGGTAGTAGGCAGTCTCGCAAATAGCCTGGCCCTGAGCCATATAGAGCTTTAAAGGTAATAACCAACACCTTGAATTGGACCCGGAGACCAATAGGCAACCAGTGCAGCTCACGGAGGACAGGTGTAACGTAGGTGTACCGAGGAACACCCACTATCACCCTAACCCTAACCCTAACCCTAACCCTAACCCTGCATTCTGGACCAACTGTAGTCTCCAAATACTTTTCAAGGGTTGCCCCATGTAGAGCGCGTTGCAGTAGTCCAGACATGAGGTGACAAGGGTATGAGTGACTGTAAGGAGAGCCTCCCGGTCCAGGTAGGGTCGCAACTGGTGCAACAGATGAACTTGTGCAAAGGTCCTCCCAGCCACAGCCGTCAAATGATGTTCCAATTTCAGCTGTGGATCAAGGAGGACACCCAAGTTGCGAACCCGCTCCGAAGGGGATATATTCTCCCCTGCTAGAGTCAACACTGGACAGTTAACATGATCCTTGGGAGACAACATCCAAAGCCACTCGGTCTTGTCAGGATTGAGTCTGAGTCTGTTAACCCCCATCCAGACCCTCACGGCTTCAAGGCAATGGCCCATCACATCAGCCGCTTCACTGAGAGAGCTCGGGGAAGAGATATATAGCTGGCTATCATCAGCATAGTGATGAAACCTCACCCCGTGCTGTCTGATGATCTCACCCAGCGGCTTCATGTAAATGTTAAATAGGAGGGGGGAGAGAACCGACCCCTGCGGCACCCCGCATTCAAGGGGCCTCAGGGTTGACCTCTGCCCCCCCACCAGTACCGATTGCGACCGGCAGAGAGGTAGGAGAACCACCGTAAAACGGTGCCTCCCACTCCCACCCCTCCAAGTCGTCGCAAAAGGATACCATGATCGATGGTATCAAAAGCCACTGAGAGGTCAAGTAGCACCAAGACAGAGGAATAATCCCTGTCTTGGGCCCTCCAGAGATCATCCATCAGCGCGACCAAAGCAGTTTCTGTGCTGAAACCGGGTCTGAAGCCAGATTGAAAAGGGTCTAGGTAATCCGCTTCATCCAGAGACCGTCGGAGCTGGAGCGCCACCACTCTCTCTGCAACCTTCCCCAAAAAGGGGAGATTGGAGACTGGGTGGAAGTTGTTTAAATCAGCCGGGTCCAGGGTGGGTTTCTTACATCAGTATGCTGCTGCATTTGCTAATGGTTAGGGCTGTCTTTTAGCATCAGGCTGCAGAGCCATTTTTCCAATGGAGCTCCTAAAAGAATGCTTCTTTCATACAGCAGGGGACAAGGAACATAAGCAGCCAAGAGACATCTCTGGGCATACCAGCCAATCACCACTAGTTTAGATCTCCAGGCTGCACAACTCCGTGGCTCAAGAGAAAATGGAATAGTAAGTCTTAGCTACCTGATGAGATTCCAACCTCAACAAAAAATCTCTATGATTCTAATGATACTGGACTTTCAGTACAACAAGTAAAAGACAATGGATTCTTATAGCATTTAGAATGGGGAGGAAGGCATTCCCAATAAAGTTGAGTCATCTGATAAACTCTTTTACAGCGATAGATTTCATACATCACAGCATCCCTTGCTACAAATATAGTTTATTAATAACATTACGTGGAAATAAGCTAAGCCAGTGGCCCCCAACCTTTTGGGCACCAGGGACCAGTTCCATGGAGAAAGATTTTTCCGCAGACCGGAGAGGGTGAGGTTTTGCATGCTGCCTACATCCCACAGCTGGCATGCTGCAGACCGGTGCCAATCAATGGACTGGGGATTGAGGACCCCTGAGCTAAGCCATAAATTATCAGCTACAAATTACCCTTTTCAATCTTGGAAACTGTCCTATCTGTAAACAAATCACTAGTCTATAAGGACAGATTATTTATCTAGGGTCTGTAATCTCTGCTCTTCAGGCAGAAATTAGGTGTCCAGTTCAGCCCTTCTATTTTATTGAACCTCCACACTATCAGCCCCCTCTACCACAAAGATCTTGCAGGAGAAGGGCAGTGTGGACCACCGTGGGATCTGGCAGGGTGAGAGCTATTAACCATAAACACAAAGCTCTCGCTGTGTCCCTGCACAACAGATACAGTGCCCTTGCTGACCTTAATAGGGACATTAAGGAGACAGGTAAAGGTATTTGTGATGATAACTCAAATAAGCAGGGGATCATGGTCCGAGATGAAGAACTTGTTTTCGACAGGGAGAAGTGCGAATCAGGTATTACACATCAGTCATGCAAGAACAGAAAGGCACTCAAAAAGAGAAGCCACCTTCTGGTTGGTGATTCAATTATAAGGGATGTAAATTTAGGAAAGGACACAGAGGGTTCGAAAGAGGTCAGGTGTCTTCCAGGTGCTACTGCCAGTAGGGACAAAAAGCGTATTTGTAAAATAATCAAGAATGACAGCAAGGACTGTAATATGGAGGCTATTGTACATCTTGGCACTAACGATCTGTCCCAAAAAGATGTACTCTCTGTGCAGAATGATTTCCAGAGCCTGGGGCAGGAACTTAGCAGAATAGGCTGTAGGCTTACTTTTTCAGAGATTTTACCAGTGTATAAGGAGCAAAGTGGAAAAGGCCAGTGTATAGCACAATTCAATGTGTGGCTGAAGGAGTGGTGTAAAGGGGAAGGCTTTGGATATATTAGTTACAATGTCAGCAGCTGGTCCAATGAAAAAATGTACAAAAGAGATGAGTTTGCATCCATCAAAGAAAGGGACTGAGTAACTCGGCTATACATTCATAGATTTTTCTGGAGGAATATTTAAACTAAACAGCAGGGACAGTGAGTTAATTGATACAGAACATCCCTGTCCCCGGCAATCTAAAAATTATAGGGCTATCAGTGCATGTAACATAAATGTGTGTGTGGACAAGAATATCAATCTTGCTGTCAAGCAAAATCAAGCTTTTAATAGCGAGTGCCACACAAAGTGCACTAACCAAATAGATGGTAAGACAATAGGGGAACTCAGGCACCACATAGGTTATGTAGAAAGTAAACACAGGGTCAGTCATAAAGGACTCAAATGTCTATACACCAATGCACAGAGTATGAACAGCGAACAGGGTGAACTAGAAATTCAGGTTAATGAGGGCAGATATGATATTGTTGCCATTACAGAAACATGGTGGGATGAAACTCACAAATGGAACACACAGCTAGAGGGATTTAAATTATTTAAAAGAAACAGATCAAATAAAAGAGGAGGTGGAGTTGCTCTCTGTATAAGAAATAACTACATCCCTACAGAAATAGAGTACAACAATGATGACAACTGTCTTGAATGCATTTGGGTCAATATAAAAGGGGAGGGGAATGACATTGCCATAGGTGTATACTATGGGCCACCCAACCAAACAGAGGAAATAGATCAACTTTTTGCTAGTCAGCTAACTAAGGTATGTAGGAAGTACATCACAATAGTAATGGGAGACTTTAACAACCCTGACATCAACTGGGAGACAAACTCTGCACCAAGTGAAAATCAGACAGATTCCAAAGACAACTTTATCTTCCAAAACGTAGAGAAGGGAACGAGGGGATTAGCCATTTTGGATCTAATTCTCACTAACAGAGATGAAATGATAGAAGGTGTTGAAGCCATAGGAACCTTGGGAGGAAGTGATCATGCAATATTGGAATTCAACATTATGGAAGCACAAGCAATAGAACACAGTCAAACTAGAGTCTTGGACTTCAATAGAGCTAATTTCAATAAACTTAGAGAGGGCTTGGGAAGGATTCCATAGATGAGAATCCTCGAGGGGAAAACAACTCAACAAGTTGGGAAATTTTGAAAAGTGAGATAATAAAAGCCCAGTCTAGCACAATACCAACAAAGAGGAAAAATAACAGTTCTCAAAAGAAACCAGCATGGCTGCATAAAGAATTCTCTGATAAATTGAAAGATAAAAAGGACAAGTATAGAAAGTGAAAAGAGGGATACATAACTAAGTCAGAATATCAGCAAATAGCCCAAGTCTGCAAAGATGAAGTGAGGAAAGCTAAGGCTCAAAATGAAATAAGGCTTGCAACCAAAGTCAAAAATAACAAAAAAAAGCTTCTTTCAACATGTAAAAAACAAGAAAAAAGTGAAGGAAATGATTGATCCATTAGTAGGTGAAAGTGGCAAGAAGGTGACAAGCAACAGGGAGAAAACAGAACTATTTAACTCATTTTTTGCATCTGTCTTTATACAAAGGGAAAAAACAGACCAACCTATCAAAAATAGTGCCATAAAAAACAGAATAAAAACACATTAAGATAGGCAAGAAAATGGTAAGTGAGCACCTGTCCAGCCTAGATGAGTTCAAATCACCAGGACCAGATGGATTACACCCCAAGGTTCTCAAGGAACTGGCAGATGTGATCTCTGTTCTGGGCCCAGTGCTCTTCAACATCTTCATCAATGATTTGGACGAGGGGATAGATGGGGAACTCATCAAATTTGCAGACAACACCAAACTGGCAGGAATAGCCAACACTCCAGAAGACAGGCTTAGGATACAAGAGAATCTGGACAGACTTGAACACTGGGCGCTATCTAACAAAATGAAAATCAATGGTGAAAAAAGTAAGGTTCTACATTTAGGCAAGAAAAACCAAATGTACAGGTATAGTATAGGGGGTACCTTGCTCGATAGTAGTAACTGTGAGAGGGAACTCGGAGTCCTAGTGAACAATCATTTAAATATGAGCCAGTAGTGTGCTACAGCTGCCAAAAAAGCCAACACAGTGCTAGGCGGCATTAACAGGTCATCCTGAGAGAAAAATTAAAGAGCATCTTCATCTTTCCGAAAAGGCAGCCTGCCCATATTTCCCCTGTTGCATTAATGAGTCTCAAGGAAGCCAAACTTGCTGTATCACCTAGAAGCTTTGCAGTCATGAGCAGAGCAGACGAAAATGTAACTGCAAAAGAGCCAATCCCGCTGGGTTTTGGCAGTGATTACATGGGCAGGCATCAGGCAAACTTCCCACTTGTTTGTCCATGCATCTTATCAGTACATGGGTAGTCTTTAGATCTTCCTGTATTTTGTTACATCATTTATTGTCTTGAGTCAGGACCAGTTTATGAAGTTTATACGAGTAGAAAAAGATGCTTGTTTTATCAATGGGAAAATGAGTGGTTGTTCTTAAAAAGATGTTTTCCAAAAGATAGGGAAGAATCCTATTTCAAGCGTGTAAGCAAAAGATAAGGTGTAAGAGGCAATGATAAATCTGATCAATAAATGACTCAAGACAATAAATTATGATACAGCAAGTTTGGCTTCCTTGAGACTCATTAATGCAACTGGGGAAATATGGGCAAGCTGCCTTTTCAGAAAGATGAAGATGCTCTTTAATTTTTCTCTCAAGATGACCTCTGGTCTCGGCAGAGAAATGAAGATTTCCGAGGAAGGGAGAAATCAACAGCTTTCCGTATTTTATCCTCTCAGGGTATGCATCTGCACACTTGGGAACAATGAAAGAAAAGAGTTGGAAGCAATCATTCCTTCAGTTTTCTTCAGTATGTGATGCAGCTGCAGGCTTTGGTCCCCTTAAACATAATCTGTAATATCTTGCTGTTACCCCAAGGGAGCAGAGAGTGAAGCTGTACACACTATAGACTGGCTCACATTTCAAGAGCATCTCTACTTATAGTCTCTATCTATTCTTCAGAGATTACAGTCATCTTCATTTAAAAAAAAACCCAAAACAAAGGAGATTTCTGCCCTTCCATTGAGAGAAAAACATTGTTACATAGCCTTGAAAATTTAAATTTATCAAACTAAGGATTTTGTTTTCTCAACAGCATCCTCTAGCCTTCAGTTTGTTTTTCCCCATTTTTTTTAAAGAAAGCAATGTCAGATCAAGAACGCATGATTAAGAAGTATATATCTTTGTCATCTTTCCATGGTCTTTTTTATTTCCTTGTTGTCCTTGATCTCTGCTGTTCACTATTGCTTCTGATTTATATGGTCTATATGATCGTATATTTTCTCTCTTATTAAGTTTTTCAGGATCCATGTTTTTTTCCAGATGTAGTCTACTCCTTATTTGGATACTTGGAAGCTGTTATCATTTTTTTATCTTGTATTTCTTTCATTTGATTGGTTTTTATTGTAATTTCCTTGTTTTGATTGTTGTGAGACATCCTGAGTCATTGGGAGTTGGGTAGTATACAGTTAATAATAATTCAATCAAGCAAAGAGGAGGGAAATGTTGCTTAAGCCCAAACAATGAAGAAGGTATGCATATACATATTAAATAGAGGTGGGCAATTAATATTTCCAAGGGGTCACATGAGAAACTAAGACTGTTGTGGTGAGCCAAGCCAATAGGGCTGTGAAGGTTCATAGGCAGGCATGTACACATTTATGTAAATTGAAAAAAATAGCAGTTGCCTTTAAAATAAAAGCAATGTAGTTGTATTGCATGCACAGTGTACATTTATTTAGATTTGATCTCTAATTTCTGGTTGACCTTGTGCAGGCTGGAAAGGGACAGCCAAACGGCTGGATGTGCCCAGACCTGCTTTCAATAGACAGTCCCCTAACTTACACAAGTTTAAGAAAGGGAGGTGATAAAGCCTATTCTAATCAGACTTACAAGATTATATTACTATAACCAATCTTAATAATGTTAGTTTTAATTTTATTGTGGAGCTTCTTTCTTAGAATGATCTACATGTGGGGCTGGCAGATTATGATAGTCATCTGGGAGACTCTGCTGGTGACTGAAGTCAATGTCCCATTGTGAAGCAGAGCTTATAGTATTGTAGAATAGTTTTTTTTACCAACCTACCTGTTGCATAGCATCACCCAATCTGAGCCACTTGACCCAGTTGCAGAGTTGGTACTGTGGTACCCTAAACTGGAGGATTTCAACTTAGCTGCCAGGAGAAGAAGACAAGGAACTTATGAATTCATGGCCACTATGACAATTAATGAGGTTATCCCAGCAATTTATACCGCTGGGGGAATGCTTTCTTCGGAGACTATGGGCTCAGGCCTCCTCAGCTGATGGTCTTCCACTGTAGTTTATTTCTGGATATCCAGACCACCCCCTTCCTTACTGCATTTGCACAGAATTGTAAAAGCATTTTCAAAAGAACAAATAAGGTCATGCTACCCCAAATGGTGGCACATCAGACCCATTGGTTAAAAAAAAGCATTACTTAATTCCTGTTTTTAATCTTCTGATATGAATCCTGTAGGGCTGATGAAAGTCTCCAGAAATAGAGCAGCATATATGTTGTGGGAACAAACAGATTGCTGATAGACAGTCCAATGCAATTGGAGGGCACAAAACTGGGGTAAATTAAACTTAGCCTGTTTTTATAGTGCAGCCCAGGCCTATGCTTATTTACTTTACCCAGCAAAATTCATTTTCAAATAAGCAAGGAATCTAGTCTTAGATTTTAGGTATCTGATCTTGCTCTGCAGCTTTGTGTGTGACTTATCTCAAGTCCTAAGGATACTCTTAGGCAGAATGACCAATGGTTTTGCAATAGACTTTTAGCTGGTATAAAATACCTTATTTTGCTCAGAATCGCTTTGGATAATGAGATGTGGCAGCACATAAATTTAATAAACAACTATATAAAGTTGCTCAGTTGAAGACCCGTTATATTTTGGAGAAGTATTAGCATGATTTTGTATTCAAGAGATATGTGCATAATAAGAAGTATTCTTTGTCTCAATAATGTAAAGCAGGCCAACGCCTGGGCCAAAACCCGGGCTGTGCAAACAAGCAAAGCCCCATCCGTGGACGAGTGGGATGGAGGCAGCACGTGAAATCACCACCCCCTTTGGCTTGTGGAAATGCCTCTCTCCAAGGAACTGGTCCTTGGTGCCCAAAAGGTTTGGGGCCACTGATGTAAAGCACTTGTTTTCTTGGTAATACATATTATTTTTTGTTTACATGCAAACAATAGTTGAAGGAACCTAAAGTAAGTCTATGGCCTTCTCTATAATGCTAGGTTTCTTAATTCAACGCTAACCAACTTACAAAATTTAGAAACATGCATTTAAGAGGAGGAGTGCAATTCATCAGTAGAGGACATGTTCCACATGCATAGAGCCAGCCAAGCATCTCCGGTTAAAAAGCAATCACAGCAGGTGACATACAGGTTTCCTACCCAAATCCCTAGAGAATTGCAGAACAGCCAATGTTGACAATATTGTTAGTCCCCAAATATTATGTCTTTAGCTCATTCTCAGGGATTTCCTCTATCCAAAGGTATATCATATGACTCTTTTCCTTGCTTTAGTCTAAGATACCCTTTAACTCATTGCTGAACTCTCTTTTCAGGCCTGCCCTTTAAAGTGCCAGCTTTTTCAGATCTGGGATGGCAGAAAAGCATTAAGTGGGAAAATTGTTTCTCTCATTTCAAACAACATATGAAACGGGAGAAGCCCTCTTCTTGCCAATCCCAATCCATTCCAATCCCATCAACTTTTAGTTTAAAAAGTCAGCAACTATAAACACTATAAACATATCTAGTTTGCTCTTTAAGATAACTTAAGCGAGCAAGAAACAAAAAGACTTTCCCTATACATTAATGCTTTAAACCAGGGGTCCCCAACCCCCAGTCCATGGACCAGTATCGGTCCACGGCATGCCAGTAACCGGTCCGCACAAACAAGGAAAGCCCCATCCACAGGATGCAGGCAGCATAAAAACCACGCTCCCTCTAGTCCATGGAAAAATCTCTCTCCACATAACCTGTCTCTGGTGCCCAAAAGATTGGGGATCTCTGCTTTAAACAACAGAGATTTACCTGTATCTAAAGGAATAATACTAAGGAACAAAAGATGAGAATATTGGTGCAGAAACTGGATATAACACATGTTTTTTTTGTGGGTAAAATACAGAGGATTCTTGCTAAGGGTTAGAAGTTTATTTCTTCAAATATTTTAAAGTTTCTTGCTATGCAGTCTAAATAACCTGCATCCAGACCATATTAAACATAAAACAGGTATGTAAGTTACTATCAAGCCAATAATCATGGTAGTAATAATAATAATAAATTAATACCATCAGAGAACAACATCTGCCTATTCCAAGTCCTTGGGAAGGACTTGATAAGTGGATAAAGATGCGAAATCCAGTCTAAACATCTAGCTGACTTTGCGACCAACTATAATAATAATAATCCCCAAATTCTCAATAGACAGAAATAGCCTTTGAACACTTTCAGTATCATTTCCCTTTGTGTCTTTTAAAACTCTTTATTGCTGAAATATGTGGTGTATTGCTGTTAGGTTGACCTATATAGCTAGCGGAAGAACAGAATAACATTGGTTTCAATAAGATACAGATAACAGTGCAATTTACTCCTCAGTTTCAACATAAAATAAGAAAAAACAAAGCAGCAATTAAAACAGATACATTTATTCCTTCCTAAAAGTGCATGTCTTGATGAAAA
The DNA here is from genome assembly GCF_016545835.1 of Crotalus tigris. Taxonomy (NCBI): domain Eukaryota; kingdom Metazoa; phylum Chordata; class Lepidosauria; order Squamata; family Viperidae; genus Crotalus; species Crotalus tigris. The sequence goes on from NW_024096469.1 coordinate 6,230,015, forward strand.
TGAATTGTGTAGTTAAATGACCAAAAGATTTAAGAGTGCATGATTTATGGTTTGACATGAATGGGGCCTGAAATCCCCTTTTGTTTCTCCCCACTACCCCATATGGCTCACTACTGGCTACCACTGCATTGCTATGGTTTGTATGTCACCTCCCAAGGATTTCCCAAGGACCTCTACCACTACATTGAGGAAATAAGCACACCTAAACTAATCTATATGTTCTTGTTGGTTTTGCTTTTCAAGATAAATAGCAATAGCACTTAGATTTATATACCACTTCACGGTGGTTTGCAGCCCTCTCTAAGCGATTTACAGGGTCAGCATATCGCCCCAACAATTTGGGTCCTCATTGTACCAACCTTGGAAGAGTGGAAGGCTGAGTCAACCTTGAGCCGGTGAGAATCAAACTGCAAAACTGCAGGCAGCCAGCAGTCAGCAGAAGTAGCTTGCAATATTGCATTCTTACCACTGCGCCACCATGGTTCATAGCAGTATAACTATAAACAAGCCAATGGCAGCTAGTGGCAAACCATGCCATAGGATGGGAGAAGACTAAGTCAGACCACTGTGGTTTGGCTATAGTAAGCAATTAATCAGGATTAATAATTAATCCTTATATAAATCCAAGCCAGGGGACAAAATTATATATGATTTCCAAGTGGATCCAGTTAAGAGAAATGCCACTTAGTTCTCAGTCAGCACATATTTAACTAAAAGTAGAAGAGAATATTGTTTTGGCTGGCCTCTATTTTCTTCACAGATTACCCTCAGATTTGAGTAGTCTGCTCATTTCCAGAGCCTAATACTACCAATGAAGATGAACACCTCAAAAAACAGCATGTGTTTCATTCAGAAAAATAAAATGTTTCAGGTGTAGTTATTTCCCTTATTGGTCCCACCGGAGACGCTCACCTGGAATACCAAAGGGCTATGTCACTTCCAGTGGAGATTCAGGAGATCTAGTACAGCTATAAACACTATATGGTGGAAAGCAAAGCCATCGGGTTCTTTATGCCAACCTTAGCTCCTTAGTCTGAAAAAAAAAATCAGGAAAGAAATTATAGTCTAACATGAACATCAAACATTATAATGGTTTAAAACAGCTCTGTAAGGTTGTGGATGCAAAAGGCAAGCCTCTTCCACCTTTAGAATTGGGTAAATGAAGGGATTTCAGAAGAAATTCACTCTTCCACATTACTACTGAAAATTCAGAAGCCCTGTTTTGTCTCCTTTGCATAGAAGACAGAATTTATATAGGTGTCATATGTATGACTAGAATTCTCTCTTTCACACACTATTAGAAATGCAGTGAGCCTCTGGCTACATTAAAGACTTTGTCTCCTTAACCGCTCTTCCCCAAGTTCTCAGCCTATTTGTCTCACAGACTACTTATGACTGATCTATAGTCCTAATTCCCATCCTCCTTTTCCTTTGAAGAACTAAGTGCAGCCAATGGCAAAGAGGTTTCCGCCTAACTGGCTGGTTTGTGACACTATGATACTATCAGAAGTTTCCACATGACTGCAGAAAAATCTCGCGCTCTTAAATTGAATAAACTGTCAAATGAAGAATTCTACAAAAGAACAATATTCTACTTCAAATTTAATACCAACCTGTATTAAGCAACCTAGTAGAATTAGGTACTATGATTGTATCTTGGAGAGTACATGAAGATTCAATTAAACTTATTTGTGTATTTGAGACTGTGATTAATCTTTCTTCATGTAGCTATTTACAATGATGTTTCCTCTAGTATGTTTCAGCAAGAAACCTAAATAATAAACAGCATCAGAGGTTTATCCAATATTATAGATGTATTTATTAGTATAGTCCTTATACAGTAGAAGCCTAACTAGGTTAGACTGGAATTTCAAAGCAGTGACACACACACACACACACACACACACACACACACACACACACACCACCCCACCCCACCCCACCCCACCCAATTTCAAGTTTTGGAAAGTTTTATTTTTAGGCTGGTATGTTTTTCTCACAAAACTTGTAAATAAGGAGATGTCCATTTAATAAACATCCATTGTTACAAATATGTAAACTATTTCCTTTTTCTAAAATGGTTACCGTATATTTCGCCGTATAAGACGACTCGGCGTATAAGATGACCCCCGACTTCGGCGCCAATTTCAACGCTTTCAAAAGTCATCTTATACGCCGGAATGTACGGTAGTTTCGTTTTTAACTTCCAGTTTTGCCTTTTGTCATGAGTTTTCCTTACAGATGCACATGACCGAGTATAGTTCTGAAATGAGGGGTATTTCTTGATACAGATTTTTACCAATCCTATATGTAAATCACTACATGACCGCTCTGTGAGGTTAATGAGATACACACACACACTTCACTGCATGATTGGCTGCTTCTCAATATGTACATATATTGGACCAAAAAAACCCTCATGATGTGACCATTACATATGGCAAACAGCACATTAATTATATGTTAATCTTTCTGCTGATAACAGGTGGAAGAATGCTACTAATGAGGATGTTGATCTACTAAGCATACTGCGTGTTATCTCTATTACTCATGCCTGCCCTATCAACTACTGGACTGAGCTAAATATATGTTCACCCAATGGTACAATAATATTAAATACAATATGATTAAACAATCTTTTCATTTTGCTTTCATCACATTTTCAAATAATGTTTACGATAGAAGCAATGATTACTCATAGAATTAGAAATGAAGTTAGCAATTTGCTTGACAGGTATTTCTCTTCTTGTCTGCACCATTTAAGAGATTATTTTCAATGGTTGCAACAGCACTTTCAGTCATACACAAGGATCCCGTCAACCGTGCTTTCTAGGATTCAGCTGTCCATCTTATAGCCAATCATCTTTATTTCCAGAGATATGACCTTGTATGTGGCTGCATTAAAACAGATGTTTCTGGAATAAGGCTCAGCTGACCAGGCTATCCAAATTGCAGTGTGTATATCTTGCTCCATCCTCAATGTTATTTACCACTCCAGCAATTTCGTGCAGTTGATCCAAGGACTTGCCCACCAGCTGAGATTATAGAACTGGAACCTGTTTTCTTAATTTAGAAGGAGTGGGGGGGGGACCCTTTATCCTTGTCCATCAGACTCTGAGAACAAAGCTAGTAGTCCATAATACACACACACACACACACACACACACACACACACACAGCTCAAATCCTCTGGAAGGATGCAGAAAGGAACTTTGTGTCAAGCCAGCACAGACACAGCAAAATATCAGCAAATCTGCACAACCCGATATACTGACTACACATTTAAGCTTGCTGTCTAATTTCTTAACAAAAAGAATTAATGGCTTTCATTGTGTCTTTCTAAAATTCAAATCAACATAATTAAAATTTCATTTTTTCTTATTCCTGGACCAGATCAACAGTGAACTTGAAGAACTGATAACTCTACAATGAAACTCCAGGTGGATATGCCCAGCTCTTTCCAGGTTAACCTTTGTGAAGTGTGAAATGTAGCAGCAGGGAATACGAGTAAGCTTTTAAGAGACATATCCCTTTGATGTCTTCTTTTTCTGTTTCTGCAGGGATCAATTCTTTATGTTCCTGGGCAAAACGGGCGAAGGTAGCTAAATAAATAATCCTCCTTAGACATAGAGACTCTCCCTCCCTCCAAAGAGGCTACCAAGTCATCATTTATAGGAAGTTAGCTATAATAGCAGCTTGTTCCTTCTAACAGAGATATTGCTGTTTCTCTCCTTTGCACTTGCATGGCTATCAATCGTAATAGTGAATGGTCACATTTTCCACTTATAGGTCTATGAGTCTGAAATACTTTTGCATGTATCAAAACACACCCGCTTTCAGAATCAAAGATTTATCCAAAGACAAAACAGAGATAAAGTCTCTAAGTGATACAGTACATGGTACAGAAAGAACTCCAGCAAGATTGGATTGTTTTAGAAATGGATGTGGGAGGCACAGGAAAGATAAATATATAGAACTGCAAGTCAGTTTCATTTTAAGCAAACATACGTTGTTTTCCAAGCCAGGAGTTGCAAAAGCATTGAGTGGTCCATGCATATTTTGCCATATAAAGGAGGAATTAATGTGGCGTTCCTCAAAGAATTGGACTTGATGGCCTTAAAAGTTCTATGCTTCTTTGATTCCACACAGCCCCAATTCCCATTCACACCGCAAAATAAAGTATAATGATCAACCAATAAAGGGATTGACATCTTACGGCTTTGAAAGTCTGTCACAATCACTTCCCAAGGCCCAAGCAAGAAGTATAGAGCCACAGATACTAGATCAGGATGTCTAAGTTAAATTTTAAAAGCTCTAGCATGTCAGTTATTCACACAGTGGAAGTAAACAAACATATCTTTCAACAGAAATAGCTAAAGGACTTTACACATATGTTTCCCATCAGAAACACTTTTACTCTCTGTATTTTCTCCTATTCCATGGCTTGGCCAAAGTTGCATAACTTTTGCTCTTACCTTTAAAAAAGGATGTTTTATGTGCAAGAATTCCTGGCAATGCCCCTTCCTTAGACCTGGTAAATTAATTAATAGTGTAAATATTTGCACTAGAATTTAGAGCAGTGAGTAGTCTGCACTTCTGGATGCAAATTATGAATCAGAAATTATTGGCATCAAATATATCAGTTAAACTAAAGAGAGCAGCTGTTCCAGATGTAAACGTAGAGGACATACAGTTATGATAACGGATTGATACAAGGAACAGATTCAATAGCCTCTTATGCAAAAGAAAATCAGAGCTATGGGAATACATAAAAGACACTGTGAAGGCTGAAGCAGATACAAATATTCCCAAAGTTTCAAAGTCAAAAAGATCCAAGTGGCTTTTAGAACAAGCTATCATGATAGCAAAGAAAAATGGAAAATAAAAGCATCAGTTGTTCCAAAGTCATGCAAGAAAGGACAAGGAACTACAATGTCAACAAGTAGGTGATAATAAGAAAAAATAAAAGAAAAATGAGAGATGTTTTTAAGAAGATCATAGAAATCAAAAGCTAGGAAATGACTATTCACAGAGGAAATCTATTACAAGGCAATGAGATTAAAAAAAGAAAGAAACCCATTACATATGGGATTGTAGAAATAATTATGCACAAAGAATATATCTATGAATCAAATCTACTGCATGGTGACTCAAGGCAGGTAATAGGTCAGCTCTTAAATACGATAGCCCAGGTTTGGGTGAAATACCCCTTCAACTGTTTAAAGTTTCATGTTGTTCTATGTCAATAAATATGGAACAAAACTATCTGGCCTACAGATTAGACAGGAGGATTGTACATGCATATAATTGAAGTTGGAAGAGAAAGTATGAATTATTGAACCGTTGCACTAATTACTTAGTCAAGCAAAATTTTACTTAAGAACTTACAAGGAAGAACCTATGGAACAAGGAGTGTAATATGAAGAAGGAGGTTTCAGAAAAGGCAAATATCAGATAGCTAAGGTAAGATGAATAACAGAGAGAGCAAGTGAATTTAAAGAGGTTAACCTGCTTAACTGACTATAGCAAAGCTTTGTGTAGATTGTGTCATAATATGAACTATATTGTGTGTCACAACACTTGAGCATTCTTCTCAGGAGTCTTTGTAATGAACAAGAAGCTACGATAAAAAAATAGACTGGGAGAAAGAGCAGTTCAGAATAGGAAAGGGAGTGAGACAAAAAATGGTCATTAGTCTTCTATCCATTTAATTTATATAGCAAATGCGTTATAAGAAAGGAAGGACTAGAGGAAATAATAGTGGGAAATCAAAATAGGAAGCTGATATACTAACCACTTAAAATATATAGACACCGCTTCATTAGACAGAAGTAAAGAAGACTTAGAAGAACTCATTATAAAACTAAAAAGGAAACTGAAAAACCTGAGTTAATCTGATTTAGAAGGGATGGTATACTGTAGAACTGAAGAAGAGATTGTTCCCAGGGCAGTGGCAAACAGGATAACAGAAGATAAATATATCAATATCAGAACTACAATGTTTGTAACATAGAGCTCTGAAATCTGAGCACTGAGAAAAAGCAAGAGAAATAAAATAAATGCTTTCTAATTGCAAATTTGGAGGTGGCTATTTAGAGGGTTATGAAATGAATGTACCTTTAACTATACTGAATCAAATAAACACTGACTGCTTACTGGGATAACAATTATAGGTAGTCTTCAATTTATGACTACAGCTGAGCCTCAAATTTCTGTGGCTAAGCAAGGCAGTTGTTAAGTGAGTTTTGCCCCCATTTTACAACCTTTCTTGCCACAGTTGTTAAGTGAATCCCTGCAGTTGTTAAGTTAGTAACACAGTTGTTAAATGAATCTGGCTTCCCCACTGATTTTGCTTGTCACCTTTGCAAAAGGTGATTACATGACCTCAGGACACTGCAACCGTCATAAATACATGTCAGTTGCCAAATGTCTGAATTAAAAGAGTCATGTCGCCTTTTTCAGTGTCATTGTAATTCAGTCACTAAATGATGGTTGTAAGTCACGGACCACCTATAATAAGCAGAAATACACATATTTTGGGCCACAATACAAGTGAACTGAAAAAAATGCTATACTTTTTGAGGTTAAGGTCAAATAGAAGAAGGAGAAGAATGGGCAAGTTGGATGGAGGAACACAAGACCTATTGTAATAATTTGCAATATTATATTATATATTATAATAATTTGCAATATTCATCTATGCAGTTACTAAATGTCCACCCAATTAGATGGTCCTCAGAATATGCATCAAGTAGAAAACATGCTTTGGGTCCAGCGTGGATGTACTCAAGAGCTCTTTAAGAAAACTGTGCCTTTTCCTGCCTTTGCACAATAGCCATGTGATCCCAAGACAGTACACACTTAAGGAAACATCATTTACCCCAAATGCACATTTTCCTTGTGATACATGGCTACCATACAAACCTACCTAGAGGGTTTTGTATGCATTTTTTGTGGAAGTACAAACACATACAGCATGTATACCCATACCAGATCCAGAACATATTTCTTTTTAGGTCATCCCCCCCCCCCCCATTGCAGATATAGCTAGCTGAGAGCATGTTTTTCAAAATAAACTTATTTTTAACAATTTAAAAATAGTATAGATAAAATTAGTTTTTAAAAAAGGAGTAAAAACACAGAAAGAGAACCAGGAAGACCAACATCTTGCAAACAGTCCCTTTAGCCTACCCCAAGTAGCTGGAATTCCCTTTCCACCTAATTATACCCATTCATTAGCCTCTTTTAAAATGCACAGCTGGGTAACAGCTTAGCATGAGTCTGTTCATTGCCAAAAGGCCTCCTGGTTTCTCAGCCAGCTCTTTCTATCAGTCCCTATCAAGGTAATCTGTCATAACTCAATTTCTAAATCCTCTTGCTAACCGTATCCAATAGAACTCTCAGGGATAGTTCATTTCAGTTTCTACAATATGTGTGGGTGAACGTACTCTTTCTTCTCTCTACTGCAAGATTTTAATTTTCTACAATTCATCTAGTTCAGTTCTCCCGGACTGGTAAACAGACTGCTGGTTAGAGTTTGGTTTCAGGTTTGAATTCTTTGGTGACAAATCTTTAAAAGAATACACCCACTGTCAATCTGCTCCAAAACCAGAAATAGCTTTGTCTCAGATAAGGATTCTTAATATTGTGACACTTTTCCTCACAAGCCAGAAAAGTTGCTATCCTGGATGAGGTGCCCTAGGGTTTCAAGATCAAAAATAAGCAATTTTGTTCAGGTTTCCTTTTAATGCCCTGGACCTTGGTTCTTCTCCTATAAAATCCTTTTTCATATTTGCTACTGTTTTGTCTTGCATTATCTGCCCCTGTGGCACTAGCAAGGTTCTGCCTTGCCTTTATGCACTGCAGTCTTTGGGGAGACTCATAACCAACCAACACTTGACAAGATAAGTCAGCAACCTTAGGTCATTGCCATATGGGAACATTAAATGAGAACCTGGATAACAGATAAAAATTGAGTGAGATGATTGAAAGAGAAGTAAAGTCAAAACCTGCCCATCACTTATTTAAAAAACCTTGATAAAGATGTTGAGCCTGATAGGAGACATAATAGTCCACTCATTCACATGGCTAAATTCTTTAAAGGGGATCTCAATATGTCTTATATACAATTAACCAATATCAACAACGGACAAGCCTTCAAGGTACTAATTTGAATTATGGGTAATCCTTGAGTTACAACATGGGTGTCAAACTTGCCGCATCACGTGACATATCTTGACTTTTTTTGCATTGCCGGAGCTGGAGTGGGCGCGGCCTCCGTATGATGCAACCGGCCCACAGGCTGGCAGTTTGATACCCCTGATCTACAACCATTCACTTAGTGATAATTCAAAGTTACAACAGCACTGAAAAAAGTGACTTATGACAGTTTTTCACACAACTAGTACAGCATCCCCATGATCATGTGACCTGTAAGTATCTCTGCTCCAATTGCTAGCATCTGTTTTGACAGCCACCCCTCCAGAGCCATTGGTTGCTACCTTCCATGGCTACTTCATCCTGAGCTGCTAGACTAGGGGTGTCCAACCTTGGCAACATTAAGACTTGTGGACTTAAATTCCCAGAATTCCCTAGCCAGCATAACTGGCTGGGGAATTCTGGGAATTGAAATCCACAGGTCTTAAAGTTGTCAAGGTTGGACACCCCTATGCTAGATCATTTATCTTGTTTCTTTTGAAACCTACTGATGAAACAGTATATCTTCCTTCATTTTCATTTTTTAAGCCCATCCCCTGGTGAACTGGTGAAATAAAGGATCTTTCTTTTGCTGCTGTTGTTTCTTTTTTTATTTAAATCTATTCCACAGATCTAAACTCTGGGAGTTCATTGGAGGAATAGGAGGATGGGACTAGCTAATAGAAGGGAAAGGAAAGGAAAGCAGCAAGGAGAAAGAGTGGGAAAAGTAGGAATCTGTGCATGCACACACACATTCATGCAGGCAAGTACATCAAGAAAGCAAGAAAGCTCCTGTAAGTTTTCCTGATAACTGTGCAGAAAGAAAAAAACAACCCACTGGATGCAACTGCCAGTTGCCCTGAACTACAATCTAGTAACATTTCCAGGCTTGCTGAAGCTCTTCTAATAAGCTTGCATAGCAAGTGCTGAAAACAAGGATATCTTTGAACTGAGTGCAAAGCCTGGAGTGAAAAATTCGTAAGAATTTATCAGCTTCTCCTTCTAGCTTGAATGAAAGCAAGGTGAAATGGTGGCATTTCATGTTTGCTCCATCAGCGTATCCTTGGACTAATGAAATGATCACTATGAGCAAGCAATAGGTAGTTGGACTAGATGACCTCTAATATCACTTCCAATTATATGATTCTATGACTGTTGGACGTTCTTACTGACACAAATAGAAAACATTTACCCTGAAAGACCTGCTCACAAAAAGAAAAGATATATTTGCTTTCTCAGCACAGGTACGAGGGGTAAAGAAGCATGGGGATCCACCAGTTAGGGGCCATCAGGACAGAATATCTGACCAACATCATTGCCATAGCTTGAAATCCAGAAAGTGATTTCTTAAACTGGCTTCATTTGCAGTTATTATCAACACAGGAAACAAGCAACTTGTAAGTCTGCTGGTGCTGTGAAGTCTCCCCAGCCATAGCTCTACCAGTGATACTATTGCCATGGAGAGGACATTATAAACAATGCTGCTACTTCATACCCTATCTAAGACCTGCCTGGAGCAGCTTCAAATTTGTCTCACCTCTTAAAGTATATGTGATTAAATCAGTGTGTGAAATTCAGCCTTCCTCTATTTGCATTACAACTAGTCCTCAATTTACAACCTTTTAATTACCGACCATTCAAAGTTACAACTGCACTGAAAAAAGTAATCTTCCACTGATCCTCACACTTATGCCCATCACAGCATTCCCATGGTCCCACGTTCAAAAAAAGAGACTGGTTATAATAATAGAATCTTGCAGATCTAACTCTGCTGTAAGCCCTCCTCCTTCTAATAGTACAAATCTTATCTGGATGATCTGGACCTAAAAAAATGATTTACTTCTCTTCTGCCCAGGCAACAATGCTTGCATATTTTTGTCAAGGTCATCTTCCTTGCTTTTTGTATCTTCCTGTCACACATTTGTACAACCAAAGCTGGACAATTACATATACACTTGGCCTGCATGACCAAGGTAATGCAACATTATCAACACTGTTTTGGAATTCCTAATGATGATATGAAAGGCTTGGCACCTAGTGAACAAGGTCTGCACAATATACAGCAATGTTTCCAGTCCTGTGAGGACAATATGTTGATTAGTAAACACATCCACTTCAATCATAGCTTGTTCTATGAAATATGCTAAAGACGTCTGTTTCCCTCTTTCTGTGGCCACAAAAGCGCATGCAGCAGAAAATGAGGGAGATCATGTAATCATTTATTTTTGTAGAATTCTCTTAGTCATCCATGCAGGCTGCTGATAGCTGGGAGCACCCCAAGAACTGTGGGAGTCTTTGCATTAAACAGAAGTATGCTGCTGCTACTGCAGAACCCATTCCCCAAGCATAGCCACATCACATCAACATCATCCAAGAAACAAAATAGCTCCCTGTTAATATGGAAAAGGAAGGAGCTACAGAGACGGCTAAGCTGAGCTGTCTCCATCCTTCTGTGTCTTGCCAATAGAGAAGTCAAGAAGATTTATCATTGCTGACAGGGACACAGGCAAGAGACCAGAAGATTAGAGAAGCACCACAACTTTCCCTTCAACCTATCTGGCACATGCCATTCATGGAGAAAAAGAGGAAAAACATCAAATTTTCGACACCCAGTGTCTCAACAATATTTAAGAATGTGAAGGCAGACACTGTAAACTCTCTGCACTAAGGAAGGGCTAAGATGACTTTGTCAAGCATACATTGTACCATCAGACATTTAACTGGGCTTGATCCGTTCCAAATTGTCTGTTTGAAGTTATCTCTGTGGCATGCTGACTAGTTTTTGTCCACACAAGTACTCACTAGTTTTTGCTGCAGAAGTAACAGCAGCCACAAGCGTGATTTAAGAATATAATGCTACTGTCGCCAAGTTGCTGAGCAGTATCCTGATGACTGGGAAGTTTTTGGAGGGAAGCTGACAAGGCATAGGGAAGCTAGAGTAACAGCTTATTTTACTTTCCCATTCCCCCATAAGGGAGCAGGGGAAATATTAACTTCCTTTGTATAACATGCATAACCATTAACCATGGTTACAATACTAGCCCAAACCAGACAAACCACAGGGGAAATGTTAACTTTCTTTGTATAATATGCATAACCATTAACCATGGTTACAATACTAGCCCAAATCAGACAAACCACACTATGTTCTGTAAATCAGGCTATCATCACAATAATATATCACACACTTTGTTAACTCCAGTCTAGTGACCTTTTCAATCTTGATGACTTTGACTCTTGGTGACTCCCTACAATTTTCTTGGCAAAGGTTCCCCCCCACACCCAGAAGTGGCTTGCCCTTGCCTCTTTCTTAGAGCTGAGAGCAGTCACTCAGCTGACTTTGTGTCTAAAAGAGGACTATAACTTACAATTTCCATATTTCTAGACTAATGCCTGAAATACTACACCAAACTGGCTCTTATACTTAGGATGCTACATAAATAATTTTTCATCAGGGAAATCAGAAGCCATTCCAATTTCCATCTGCCTTAAGCCAGTAAAAAGCAAGAAGCACAGAGGCTGGAGGCCATATCTGATATGGGGTGGGGCTGAAAGCCCAAGCAATAATGAAGAACTGAAGAAGCTTCCTGGATGAGAAGCAAAATGTCTTCAAGGAAAAAACAATGAAAGTCCAGTTGTCTTTTGAAAAAGCTACTTGGGACAACCATGACCTGGATGGCTGAAAATCTCCACAGAAATAAAGTGAATATGGTTTCATCACACAGCTGGATGAAAAAAAGATTACTTGGTTTTTGGCAAGGAACATTTGTAAAGCAGGGCTAAGATTACTTTACTTCCAAGTGGCTGGAATGCACACTGTTTTTTGGTAAATATGCTGAGATTTAGTGACACAGTTGAAGGGGGTTTGAGTCTCCTTAGGAGCTATAGATTGCCCAACTCTGATTTGAATATCAAATTAGAATGATGAACAAAGAGCAAATATATACATTTTGGCATCAATGATAATTGCAATATGTTACACATTCTGCTTTACAAATTAGTATTCATTTTTATAGCCTACAATCCTATACTTATGAGTTATATCATATACACAGCTTACTTATAGCCCTCTTGATTTGTTTTTTGTTATACCATTTAAATAATGAATAGGCAACTGTCTTTACAGAGAGCAGAAAACAAATTACTGCTTAATTGCACATCTGATAAAGTTACAGAAAACATTGTTCATATAAAAGTTGAATAGTGTAGCAGCTCTACAGACTCCTTGCATTTCAGTCAATGTTTTGTGAAACAGAACACAACCTACAGAGTGCTACCCCTCCTGTTGATCATTTGTAGGCACTGCTAAAATATCAAGGTTCTCTTTCACATTGTTTAGGCCTTTTTATATGTGAAAAATGTAAGCAGGACGGTGACAAAATGATCACGGAATAAATATAAATAAAACGAACAGGGAAACATTTGTCTCCTTTTTTTCAAATAGCAGAATCTAGAGTCAGACATTGACATTGAATAGTGGAAGTTTCCTGACAAATAAAAACAAAATATTGTAATTCCATTTTAACAGACCTCTGTTTAGTAGGATTTGTATACAACAGCACATTTTTGATTCAGATTCCATCCTGATTTAACAGACAGCATCTGTTATATTGAAGATTTATCCATTAAATTAAGTCTTTGACTGACAGGCAAGCCACTAGAATATAAACTGACAGCAAACTGCACTCGTTACTAGCACTGATGACATAACATAGTTTGGGTAATGAAACATCTGCAAGAAAACAACCCAGCTTAGAGAGCACCAAGGCTTCCTCAATTAAGTATTTGTCCATTAAATTAGAGTTTTACTAAAAATGACACCATTCGCTTGATCAAGGACATAAACTGATGCTAATGATTTAAATTCAAAGTTAATGGACATTCAGATTTAATGGACATTCCCACTTTCTTCTATCCATAATAGTCAATTAAATAAAGCTTACAGTCCTTATTTCTTCATTCTACATCAGTGGTTCTCAACCTTTCTAATGCTGCGACCCCATAATACAGTTCCCCATGTTGTGGTGACCCCCAACCACTTATACATCACTGGGTGCCAGGGGCGTGGCCAAAGAAAAGGGGGAAAAAATGGCAGACAGCCTTGTTTGGCGACCCCCGTGAAATGGTCATTCGACCCCAAATGGGGTCCCGGCCCACAGGTTGAGAACCACTGTTCTACATTTAGATGTAATAATGCCAGTTTGGATAACTTTAGAAAAAGCTAGATGATTCAAAAAGGATAAGACCATCATCCTTATTATAATAACCCTTAGCCATTTCCAGGATTAAAGGCAGCATCTTTTCATAGAAATGCTGTGGGATACAAGCTTTCCCATTCTTTCCCTACTTAATGGCTTCTGATGAGCACTTACAGTAGTTGGCCACCATTGAAACCTGTTGGTTTTTCGTATGATCTCTTTTTATTCAATGTAAAGTCAATGTAAAGGATTCCTCATCACTTTCCAAAATATTTATCTTCCAACAAATATATTCAGTGCTTCATATTTTACAAAATACATTTGGAAGAAACCAATACGGGAATCCACAAATCTGATTGTGATGTCCAATTTAGCCAAGTCAATGAAAAGGAATATAATTACTAGTGGGAAGCAAGTAATACCTCTATGAAAAGAATAAACCACCCTCCTACTCCATTATACTTTTGCTCATTTTATAAAGATGATATTTCCACCTCCAAATCTATTTCTTCACTTTCCTTTTTAAATCTTGTTTCCCTTTAACATTTGGCAGAGATGTATCTGTTTTGACACTTTTACACAGTAATTAGTAACAATGGCAGCATTTGCTTGGTCCTCTGAGATTAACAAGTTTTCAACACTGAATAGATTTTCTATTGTTAAAAATGCAAACTCTTGCTCACTTCAGTTACCTTCATGTTCTTATAGAGCAATGGACCCACCAAAGCAGAGAAATGAGGAATGAGCAATAGCATTTAGACTTATATGCTGCTTCATAGTGCTTTACAGCATTCTCTGAACGATTTACAGGTTCAGAATATTGCCGCCTACTATCTGGGTCCTCATTTTACCGACCTCGGAAGGCTGGAAGTCAACATTGAGCCCCATCAGGATCGAACTCCAGCCTGCAATATTGCATTCTAACCACTGCGCCATCACGGCTCCAAGATAACCAAAATATAACCAAGATCACTTTCTCCTTTCATTCCTATGTGGTTTCATCATAATTGGGATTTAAATGAAGGTCAACTGGACTTGCAAAAATCACTTGAAAGAGAATTTCTTGCTTATATTCCCCAAGCCAAGTTCAGATCAAACTGTAACACTACTCAAACATATCAAGGCAAGCATTGAAGAACATTTTGATTTTGATCTTCCTTTAGGGAGGCATCAGAGAATCTGTCCTGCTCTGACATTAATGCATACAGCCAATATCCTAACTTGCAAAAGTAGCTAAAACAAGGTTGTAGATTTGTATTGCTTAGTTTATGCCTGCTACATGTTTGGCTCCTGCTGTGTATTGAGAGAATTTCCCATTTTTCTAAACACGTCCCTTGAATTGCCCTTGCTGCAGTTTGTGCAGACAGGGAAAGATGTCTTCATACCCTAAAGGGAGAGGAGGAGGTATAGCTCAAGTGCTCTATTTACAGAAAACCCCACAAAATAATAGTTCCCCTTTCTAGCAGTAACATGAAAAATAGATTGGTCTCTTCCTGGAACAGACTGATTCAAATATTTTGGGCATCTATTTATATATCTGATACATTTATATGATCATATAAACACATCTGGGTGGCATGTAATAAAAGTGAAAACAACAGGCAATTAAAAATCCTGTTGAGGTATCCTTATAAAACTTTCCAATAGCCTGAGACCAAAAATTTTCAAACAGCATCAACATACACACACACATGCTGGGCTCTATTAACATTTTGGCCTCTGTGACTAGTGGGACAAGCATGCATTTAAGGCCTTCTGGAAGGCTAGTAGGGTTGGAACTGTCCAAATCTTAGTCAAGAGGTTGTTCATAAAGCAGGTGCCACAACAAAAAAGATGTATCACCTGGCTCCTGTCATTTGACACTGCTTCACAGAAGGGACCTACAGCGTGCCCACCATACTGGATCTGATAGGACAGATAAAACCATTGGAGATAGGCATTCCCACAAGTAACCTAGCCCATTACCATATGATATTTAAAGCTGACAACCAGCACCCTGAATTGTACCTAGAACCGACTGGAAGTGCTGACCATGTGGCAGCGACATTACATTGGTACACCATGGCACATCCAAAATTTCATGTGCCACCATGTTTTGACAAGCTGAAGTTTCCAATACTTCAGGGCAAGCCCGTGTTGACTGCATTGCAACAATACAAATGGGAAGTGACCGAAGCATGAATGAAAGCGAGCAGTGCCTTCTGATCTAGCTTGGTGTGTAAAGGCCAAAGTTGTCACCTGTGTGAGTTGCACACAAGATAAATTTGTGCAAAAGCCTTCCTGGCCATGGCTATCTCCTGACTGTGTTACCCCATTGAGATTTAACAATGGGAGACTTCCAGACCTAAAGGCTAAAATATATGAAGAACTGTTGCAGGAATTGAATATGTCTAGCTTAATGAAAAGAAGGACTAGAAGTGACATGATAGCAGTGTTCCAATAGGGGCTGCCACAAAGAAGAGGAGGTCAACCTATTCTCCAAAGCACCTGAAGGCAAGATAAGAAGCAATGAATGGAAACTAATCAAGGAGAGTTTTCCTTACAGTTAGAACAATTAACCAATGGAATGGTTTGCCTTCAAAATCTGTAGGTAATCAATCACTGGAGGTTTTTATGAAGAGATTGGACAACCATTTGTCTGAAATGGTAGAGTCTCCTGCTTGAGTAGGGGGTTGAATTAGAAGACCCTTCCAGCTCTGTTATTCTGTTGTGATCTGGGAGGAGGGAACTGAAACCCACAGCAACTCAGTCTTGTTAATGTTGAGCTGAAGCATTCCATAATACATTCAATATCTTCTGGGACAAGAAATAGCAGCTGACTTTCAGAAATGGATGTTCCATCTGTAGATGCTTCGATCTGCCTTTTTGAGGAGAAGGAAGAGTTCCAGTTTAACATACCAGTTTTTAAGCTAATTTCAAGTGACATAGCTATGTAATTTACTATAGTATAAACTTCCATGCACCTGAGCCCATATTTTCATATTTATCTGAGGAGGTTGATCAGATCCATGAAAGCTTATTCCATATTATTCACTAATGAAGTTCTTAGTCTTTAAGACACACAAGATTCTTTATTGTTATCTTCCAGTAAGAAAATAGTACGACTGTTTTATTTAGAAGGAATTTCATTGTTGTGCCACATGAGTGAATAGTGAACAGTTTTCTTAAAGGTGCAGCATTTTAAAATAATCTTATTTATTAAAGAACATATATTACATTTACTTTGCTCTTTAAAGTTGGATGTTCTTTCCAGAATGAATCAATTAGGCTTGCAATTAGTTGTCATCAAAACACAGCATACATTACAAATTTTTAGTGTACTATAAATGGTAACCTTTTATTTATAGTAGAGAAAGCTTTTTAAAAATGTATTTTGGGACATCACTGAAAATTCTTTTGATGTTTCTGTGACTGCATCCACTTGTGCCTAAACAGTTTTGACTCAACATATTGAAATCAGGCATTATGGTTTGTATGAGGTTTGCAATTTAGTGAAATATATGCAAGTCTTTGTGGCTTAGTCAACAAACCATTCTTAAAAATTAAACATTGCTTGGCTGTGTTTGAACCTAATCTATATTAAGGGCTAGGGATCAATTCTGCTCTTCTCTGACCCAAACTGCAGCCTCTTTACCCATTTCTACATAGCAATTCCTCTTCCACCCAAAATCAACCCAGTATGCCCAAGAGAGATACACATGTAAAAGTGATAGTAGCTTCAGCATTTCCTCAATTGCAGATGGCAATTAATCTGCTGCAGTCCTTTTCTGCATAAGCACGATAAATATTCCAAGCAGCACCCTTGCTTTAAATCACTTCCATTCAGGCTGACCACTGAGGGTCTCAAAGGTCAATTTGCCATAGTTAAAACAACAACAACAAAAAACCCCGACATTTGGGTTGAATCCAAAAGGTTTTATTGTTTTCTAAGCTTCTAAAAGCACAGTGGAAATAAGATTGGTTAAGCAATACGTTCAAAGATTAGGAATTTTTTTTTAAGGTTCTGAAAGTGCATTAGCTAATCAAGTAAGAATATGTAATGAGAACACTTATTTTCCTCATCAATAGAGGTCTAAAGCCCTGGTAAAAGGAGAATATTGCAGTACACTGAAAAGTCATAGGCCTTGGACTTTCCAATGTAGTGTATGTTGAGAACACACAGGGCTATGTATTGCAATTACTTGAAAGAACAGTTTTAAATCCCACTTACTCCCCAATTTTGAGCATCCCAAAAGGTACTTGAGACTAATCCAGGTGTAGTCAACCTTGGCTCTTTTATGACTCATGGACTTCAACTCCCAGAATTCCTGAGCCAGCTTAGCTGGCTCAGACATTCTGGGAATTGAAGTCCACGAGTCATAAAAGAGCCAAGGTTGACTACCCCTGGACTAATCCTTAACATAAAACACCGACAAACAGCCAATGTACTATTATAAGCCCCATAGGGACTGAAGCAGAAAAAGCAGCACTCCCTGCATTTCAGAAATCCCTTTAAAACAGGCGCTTGGAAGACTAGAAAAGCATTGGCTATTTATGAACCTGTTCTACCAGTGATCCTTCTTTCAAGTACATCACTTGCTTCAGATCAATGGGCCTTTATGTCTCCACAGCTATTAGTTTCAACAACTGATAGGCTCTTCTTGATGAAGGGATATTTGTAACATAGTCCAGGCCCAAAGTTAAGGTAGTACAATCAACAGCCCCTCCAATTACAAAATACTCCAGTCAAGCAGCCACCTGAACACTAAACTCATCATGATGCCAATTGTCGTAGTAATACTAACAACAATATAAATGCTTTTTGCATAAAGTTGCAGCCCTCTTCCTTTTTCCTTCATGAGTACAGTATTACTAAGTATTAAATGACTTCTTTCTGGATAGCTGGTACACCAGAATGAAATCAGTGTTTGGGGCTTATACCCAGTTCCTGTACCAGCAGGAAGAAGATAGTGAAAAAAATGTTTTGCTTAACTCCCAAGCCAGATGTCTGGAAGAATGAAAAGACAAGACACGCTGTTCCAACAGATCACGTGTGTTGACAATGCCGGCCAGCAGCACATACCAGTCAACAGACAACTGCCATTGCTGAGTGTTTCACTTCTTCAAGGAAGATTAATAAACCTCATGGCCTTAATGTGAAATCTACAGAACTACCATCCTGTGCCCACACTGCATTCACAGCAAAGAGCCCACATAACTGCATCACAGAAAACTCATAGAAGACACTGAGAATGACAACATAGGGGCCATTCAGTCAATTTGAACAATATTTATGGGTGCAGATGCGGGGCTTTCTACAACTAAAAGAGATGAGAAGAACCATTCCTTTCAGGTCTTTTAAAACCACCTCATGACATTTGTCTTTTCTTCTTCCTTGGCAAGAAAGGGTGGAATTTATAATAAGAAAAGTGATTTTCCCCCCCATACAATTGTCCTGAGAATTGTCCTAAAGGATTAGATAAATATATAGTAGCTATATCCATCCACAATTAATTTCCCAAAATAACTGCTAGAAAGAGAAGGAGAAAGACAACTTCGTCCTCAGGCAATTTCCAAATCTCTGAATGCTGGAAACAGGAATAATGGATCCCCCCCTTTTTTTGTATGAGTATTTATAAAATGCCTCTTCAACCATGAACAACTCATCAGCAGCAGTCTAGCAGAATAAACTCCACAGTATTCAGAAGACATCTAATGGGGGCATAAACTATTTTCCCAAATTTCTCCTAAGGCTTTTTACTGCGAAAGGGCGTTCACGTTTTTATATTGTCATGGTTCTGGCAAACTTTACTTGTATTAAATTACACAATGTCTACAATGTAAAATAGGGGAGATTATAGTTCTAGGGAAAAAATTAACAACAAAGCAGAAGGTGAAAATTAAGGTTGAATTCACACATAGTTGCTGGCAATGACTTGCACGTGAACATCAAAGCTTTAATTTCCAAATGATCTCACACATTGATGGGAGTTATCAATGGCTGAGATGAAGGCAAGCATGAAAAATTAAATGATGTGTGTGAACCAACTATAACAGAACATGAAAAGGAAGGCTGATAACATTTCTGTGAATAATCCCGGCTCTAGAAAATGTGCAGGCTCTCATGCAATAATTAAACTTGCAATGCTACTTTCAGCATGTTCTACTGTGGTAGGGGGAAAAAAAAAGCCCATTTAAGTAAGAAATCAAACCATCTGCAGACTTATAGGGATCACTCCTTGCCAATAGAATGCAGAAGAGACCCAAAGCCCATCAAGTTGCATGCTTCTGAAATAACACATAGGACTTCCTAATGCAGTATAAATTATAATGTGACCTTTACTTCAGGAACATGGGGTCTCATAATAACATGGGGCAGCTTTAATATGGGCTGATCCAGCAGCTCTACATTTTTTCCCAGCAACTTCCAAACCTGCCCTTTTCTACTGGTACTAGCAACTTTTAGCATTTATTATCCCCTTACATTGACTCCATTCACACCATGGAAAGTTTTTGTTATCTCTTTCCCCTCCAGGGACATCAGGGAGTTCAGTTTTACCTGCTCAAATATGCACTTCAGCATCTGCATGAAGGATTGAATATTATTAGTTCCCAGCACTACTGAGGTAACAATCATTTGGAAAATGGCTTTTTTCCCCATGTTGGAAGCACTAAAGCTTCCATGGTGAAAGGATATGATGATGATATCATTCTTGCCCAGAGGATGCCCAGATCCTTTTGTGTCCCTATGTAAGTTGCCCACTGAAGTGGTATCCATTAATCTACTGCAGGGGTCTTCAAACTTGGCCCTTTTATGACTTGTGGACTTCAACTCCCAGAATTACTCAGCCAGACATGCTGGCTGAGGAATTCTGGTAGTTCAAGTCCACAAGTCATAAAAGGGCCCACCCCTGATCTACTGGCAGTAGTCAGCTTTCAAACTGTTGGGTTGACAGGAGCTGGAGCATGTGATGAGAGCTTACCGCACCCACTGGCACCAATGAGTCTTGAATACGAACCTGCCAATTGGCAGCCCAGCGTCCTAACCTCAGAAGCCAATGCGCTCCTTGGAAAGTGGCTAAGATACACAGAAGAGCTCCTTACGAGAGTTAGAAGTATGAAAGAAATTGACATTCATTTTGAAAGTTTCTTTGATCTGAATATTTTAGGTTTCCATAGCCCAACTTAGTATTCCATAAATATAGTGACGCTGTAGTTTACAGTATTACAGCTAACCTTGATTTGACCATGCCAACTGGGAATGATGGAAGTCATAGTCATGCTCTCCTAAAAATTAGGACAAAAGATTTCTGTATTATTATTTTGAGAGTGTACAACTGTTGCAACTATTGTGTGAATGTTCTTGATTGGATGCCTCCTTAGCCAATTATCTGTTTTCCTTTTTAACACAACCCCACCCTAAGCATGTTTCAACATAATTTCTGAGTGTTTCGTTACCAACTAAATAACATCAGCAACAGGATTTTCTTGTCCTTTTCTCCTTAGCTTATAGATGTCTTGTGTGCCAGTGTGATCGGTTGGCTGTGCAACTGGTTGTTTGGAGCTATAGTTTAATTCTAAATAGCTGGTTGGTTGTCTTGTTGATTGGCAGTTCAAATGGTCTGGTTTCTTACATATTCATATGCTGGGATTCATATCCAGCAGAGGGTTGGACTAGAACAGTGATGGCGAACCTTTTTGAGACTGAGTGCCCATACTGCAACCCAATACCCACTTATGCATCATCGAGTGCCGGGTGGATGTGGCCCATTGGGTGGGCGTGGCTGCAGTGGTAACAGCAGACTGGGTGGGACTAAAAAAGTCAATCAATTCCAACTTTGCAAGATCTTTTTTTTCCCCGAGAGAAGTTGAAAATGACTGTTTGAACCTTTTTTTTTTTTTTTTGTACACGGCGGCGGAGGCCTAAAATGAAAATGTTTTATAAAACCCAGCTGAAGGCCTAGGACTTGGGCAACGGCACGAGTGCCCACAGAGAGGGCTCTGAGTGCTGCCTCTGGCACCTGTGCCATAGGTTCACCACCACTGGACTAGAAGACCTCCAAGGTCCCTTCCAACTCTATTATTATTATTATTATTATTATTATTATTATTATTATTATTATTATTATTATTATTATTATTATCGATCATCGCACAGTCAGCCAGATGTTCAGACTGGATTTGGCATTTTGTCTACCTATCGAGTCCTTACCCAGGACCTGGGATAGGCAGATGTGGATGTTTGATGGTATTACAGGTATCGTCGCAGGATGGAAGCAGTTCCTAATAAGGCCGCCTTTTGCAATTGACTAATAGCGAATTTGTCAATGCCAATGGTGTTCAAGTGGTGCTCCAGTTGTTTTGGGATTGCACCCAAGGAGCCTATGACTATTGGTACTACCCTTGCTTGCTTTTGCCACAGTCTTTCTATTTCTATTTGTAGGTCTTTGTATTTTGTTATCTTCTCCAGTTCTTTCTCTTCTATTCTGCTATCTCCAGGCACTGCCACGTCCACTATCCAGACTTTTTTGTCTTTCTTATCGACAATTGTTAAGTCTGGGGTGTTATGTTGCAGGTGCTTGTCTGTTTGAATTCTGAAGTCCCAGAGCAGTTTAATTTTATCATTTTCTATGACTTTCTCTATTTTATGATCCCACCAGTTTTTGCTTACAGGCAAATGATATTTTTTGCAGATCTTCCAATGCACCATTGTTGCTACTTTGTCATGCCGCTGCTTGTAATCAATCTGTGCAATCTTCTTGCAACAGCTTACCACGTGGTCCACTGTTTCTTCAGCTTCTTTGCATAGGCGGCACTTACTGTCTTTTGCTGTCTTCTCAATTTTGACTTTGTATGCATTTGTCCTTAAGGCTTGGTCTTGTGCAGCTAGAATTAGTCCCTCGGTCTCTTTCTTCAATTTTCCTGCTCTTAGCCATTGCCAGGTTTTGTTATTATCTGCCTTCCCAGCTATTTTTTTCTCATGTATTGGCCATGTAGTGCTTTGTCTTCCCATGCCTCTATTTTGTTCTTCGTTTGGTCTTTCTTGTAGGCCAGTTTGGTCTCTCCAGTAGTTAGTAAGCCTTCCTGATATACTAATTTCAGTGCATCTTCATCATTGTTCTTCAGATATTCTTCCAAAGCCATTTTTTCTTCTTCAACCCTCTGATGTACTTGTAACATTCCACGCCCACCTATTTGCCTTGGTAGATAAAGTCTATCAATGTCACTGCGTGGATGAGGGGCATGATTCATTGTCATTATTTTTCTGGTCTGCCTATCCATTGCTTTTAGTTCTGCTTGAGTCCAGTCCACTATTCCAGCTGTGTACCTAATGACTGGGATTGCCCAGGTGTTGATTGCCTTTATGGTATTTCCTCCATTGAGTTTGGACTTTAAGATCTTCTTCACTCTCTTCACTTCCGGTGGATTTTGCGCGCGCGATGGCGGCTACTTTGTAGCCGTCTTTCCTGGGTAAGTGTAAGAACCGCTATGAACAGCAGACACCAGCTGTTCAGCGGTTCAAAATCCCCCTCCCGGGCCAAGGGGGGGGGTAGAGAGTGTCTGAATAGTGGTAGAGCCTCTTTTGCACCCCCCAAGTTTTTTTGGGGGGGGGTGAAAGGAGTGCTCCCACGGAGTTCGGACTTGTCTCCGCTTCCCAGCTGTTTTTGTCCTCAGGGACAAAACGAGCCGCTGCAAACACCTCCGTGCTTAAAGAGAACTGGTGAGTTTTTTTTTTTATAAACGGACAGAGCTGAGTAGAGGATTTAGTTTTTGCTTTCTTTGATTTATTTGCATTTCAAGTTTTAAGACTTGCTTCTATTTTTATTCTCTCTTTTTATTTTATTTTTTTTTTTTTCTTCTCTGTTGAAAGGGAAAGTAAAATGGCGATCGGCAAATTTCTCGGTGTTTTTTTTTTTTTTTGAAGTTAGAATGCTGACCGGCAGGCTTTTTGGTGTTTCTTTTTCTTTCCTTTCCCTTTCCCTTTTTATTTTCTTATGATTAGAATGGTTGTTTTTGGTATCTCTAAGTATTTTTTTTTTGGAATGGACTTTTTCTATTTAATTATTATTATTATTATTATTATTATTTTTCTTCTCCCTTCTTTATATTGTAATGACTCTTTTTTGAAGGACTTTTTTCTGTTTAATTTTTTGCAATTTTTAAGAAGGAGTAAAGCTTTTTTTAATTCTTTTTCTCTTCCTTTTTTTTTTTTCCCTTTTTTCTTTTTATTATAATGACCTTCTTTGGAGGGAGTTATGATTTTTGAAGGAATTTTTATAATTTTTTAAGAAGGGCTAAAGGTTTTTCTTTAAGATGGCTCCAAAGCGTCCAGGGATTTCTACAGCTTCTAAATCAACAGTTTCACCCTCTTCTGGGGGTCAGCTAATAACTATGAAGGATTTGCAAAACATGATGGGAGATGTTATAATTCAAATTAGGGCAGAAATGAAAAAGATTTTAGAGGAAAATAATAAGATCTTGAGACAAGATTTTGTTTTGGCTTTAGAAGGAGTTGCTTCTGTTCTTGAAAAGGTGAACTCCCATGTGTAAGAGGTAGCTGAAAAAGTGGACATAATGGAGGGGAAAATTGAAAGTATGGAAAAAGAAATGGAAAATGAGATTCTTATGCTTCAATATGGACAAATGGAATATGCCTTAAGAATCAGAGGCCTGGAAGAGTCTTTGCAAGAAGATTTGAAAGAAATGGTTGCAAAGGACTTTGCATTGATTTTGAATAAAGAAAAAGAGGGAATACTTAGTGAAATTGAAAAATTATTTAGGGTTAACTCTGTGGTGGCAGCACAGAAGAATCTGCCAAGAGATGTGGTAATTTACTTTGGTAAAAGATCCTTACGCAATCAAATTGTGCAAGCCTATTATAAGAAGAGATTTCAAATTGCTTCACAAGATGTCATAATTTTTAAGGAGATCCCATCTAAAATTTTAAGAAGAAGAAGAAAGGAGTTTGCTTTTCTAGTAAATGAACTTAAAAAGAGAAAAATTCTATTCAGATGGGATATTCCGACTGGAATGGTGGTGAACTACCTGGGGACATGTCATAGACTTAATACTGGTTCTCAAGCAAAAGATTTTTATACTTCGGTCCTGGGGGTATGTGCATCGCCATCTATTAGGTCTCAACAAGTCCAGATTGAGGAGCAGAAGACAACTTGTGTAGCACATAACTCCAAAGAAAAGCAGCAACAGAAGAAGGTTAAGGAAGTTTCATATTCAGCGGTCTCTGAATCTCTGGGAGATGTTGGACTTACAAAGTCTTTGGAGCAATCTTCAAGGGTAGCTCTGGGAGAAGTTAGACCTACAAAGTCTTTGGAGCAATCTTCAAGGGTGGAATTGCTGCCTGAAATCGAAATTGGGAAATTTCAGCTTGAGGGGCACCAACAAGAGAGGAACGGGCAGAGGATAACTTGTACAACTTACAACTGTGAAGATCAACACAAGGAGGAATTTACTGAGGAAGTTTTACAGGTATCGGTCCCTGAGACTTGTGCAACATATAAATGTAAAGAAAAAGTAACATATAAATGTAAAGAGAAAGACCAACAGAAGAAGGAGGTTGAGGAAGTTTCACAGGTACTGATTCCTGAGCTGGTGGGTCAACCAGGACTTACAAACTCTTTGGAGCGATCTTCAAGGGCAGAATTCCACGCATTTTTTTCGATGCTTGCGGGCAAGAGAGACCAATATGGATTGTGCTTATAGTAGATGCAACTGGCTATTAGACAGAAGATTATGGATATTGAATGAAAATTTTAGATAAGAAGTTTGTGTTTATAGTGGGTGCAACTGGTTATTGGACAGAAAATTATGGACATTGAATGAGAACTTTAGACAAGAAGTTTACTATTGAGATTGTGGGAGAAGTAAAACTTATATCGTTTTTGGAAAATGTCTTATGTAATGTCTAAATATGTGTTTTGGGATAATAATATATTTCAGTTTTAAGTTTTAAACCTTTAATGATAATATTGTTTAAACCTGTGTTTTGAAGGGATTATAATTTGTTTATTTCAGTGAGGGGATTCTAATAAATTTGTGTTTCGAAGGGAGTATAATTTGTTTAAGTTTCAAGTAATGCTTAAATTTGGTTTTTAAATATTATTATTAAT
Source organism: Crotalus tigris (assembly GCF_016545835.1). Classification (NCBI taxonomy): domain Eukaryota; kingdom Metazoa; phylum Chordata; class Lepidosauria; order Squamata; family Viperidae; genus Crotalus; species Crotalus tigris. Next base: position 6,255,516 of record NW_024096469.1, read on the forward strand.
ATTTCTAAGAGAAAATAATTTGCTTAATTAAATGTCTAGATTTGTTTAGGAAAGAAAGTAATGCTTAAATCTGTGTTTTTGGAGAAAGTTTATATAGAATGATGATTGTATTTAGATTTGTTTAGGATTTAAAAGTGTTTCAAGCTTTTAAATATTATTATTAATATTTTTAAGAGAAAATAATTTGTTTAACTAAATGTGTCTAGATTTGTTTAGGATTTTTAAGTTTTTTTTTTTTTGGATAGGTGAGAAGATGATGAAGATTGAAGGAAATATGTATTTACTTTAAGTTTTCTAAGAGTATTTAGTTTTAATGGTACAACAAAGGTTTATATGTTTATCTTTTTGTATTAGGATAAAGAAAGAGGGAGAAATTAGATTTTACATTATAGCTATAGATATTCAAGAAAGTAATGTTTAAATTTGCGTTTTTGGAGGGAGTTTATATAGAATGATGATTGTATTTAAATTTGTTTAGGTTTTAAAAGTGTTTTAAGTTTTTTTCTCAATTAAGCCTGTATTCAGCTCTGGGAAGTCTAGGGGAGGGTTTGGGAGGTTGGGGAGCAGGGGGGTGAGGTAGGGTTGGGGGGGGTATGGGAAGGGGATTTGTTTTTGTAAAAATTTAAAAATTTTCAATAAAAAAAAAAAAAAAAAAGATCTTCTTCACTCTCTTGATGTATTCACCTCTAATCTTTTTCTTGACTTCAGTGTGCTTGATGTTGTCAGCTTGAAGGATACCCAAGTATTATTATTATTATTATTATTATTATTATTATTATTATTATTATTATCATTATTTCATTAATTATAGAAACCTTCTAAGGAAGTTTCTCACACATAAGGACAGCTAGATTAGAAATGTGTTGTAAATTATTCTAATTGTTTGGGTTTATATAAAATTCTACATCTTACTTTCTCATGAATAAAGTTTAATAATTTGCCTGGATTTTTTAGGTGGGTTGAGGACATTGATGTTCTGGCTTGAAGATAAAACAAGAAACAATATAATTAGGCTATCTCTATCAGCTTTCCATCTGTAGCACACAGTTAAACAAAAAGCAAGAGAAAGAGAAAAATCCAACTATACATTTTAAAATAAGGAATCACATAACCTCAACTTCATTCCCACAAAGCCATGATATTATTGGACATGGATCATAAAAGAAGTAACTATATAGATTGTCAATTGATTCCAATGCTTTTTTTCCATTTTTCAGGAAGAGCAGCTGGACCACATGAAGAGTGGTAAAAGGAGGCTCTTGACCATCTTCAAGCAAATTATGGTTTGTCTCTTAAGGAACTGATATTTCACTTAATAAAATCTCTTGATATTCTCTTAATGGAGGCTGGGGATAGGGGATAATAGCTGTCCTTGTGGATCATAGCATCCATAATTATTTCAACCAGTATTTATATTTGTCTCAGTTGGCAACATCTGTTCATTCTTCAACCATGAACAACAAATTATCCTTTTCAAGAAGGAGAAAAACACAGAAACTAAAACAGCAAGGTGAACCAGCTAAAGGAAGGAATGCAAGAATCATCTTGCAAAATGGCAAGCAGAACAAGCACATTTTTATTCAGCATTACCTCTACATACCGTAAAGTTTTTCAGAGAGGCTAGAATTCAAGACAAGTAAAGAAATAGTCTTTCTGAGAACATGATCCACATCTTTATCATTTCAGGGCCACACAAGACAGCATTCAGAAAATTAGCACCTGCACAAATGCTTTTTAAAGAGTAAACTGCAGGTGTGAGAGATTCAACTTGAATAAGGAGTACAGCTGGCTTTTGTATTCTCAGGTCCTGCCTATTATTTGCATGGGGGAAAAACGATCAATTTGCTCCAATAAAAATAGTAGAAAGTAGACTCTGCTACATATGAAAAGGCAGGCTTACTTTTTACTACAAAGATGTAAAAACTTTTAATAACAAAGAATTCCAAGTTTGCTAATAGATTAACATTCTTACCTACTTTTTCAGGATAAAAGTTACTACATCCACATATATAGAGTGTTATTTTGACTTGTATGTATTGTGCATGGATTTCACTGAGGTAAGAAGAATGAAAACTGAGATTAGGATGTCCAGTAATACTGGGGGCATTAACAGTGATTGACAATGCCTATCCACAAAAGGGATCTTGCACTGGTGAACTGATTAGTACATACCATACAATATTTAAAAAATCTTCTATTCAAGTTACAAAACCGAACTCTTTAGTGACTGTTGCATCACTAGCAACTTAGCATAGGAGGAAGATACATCTTAAAGCCAAGTTCTAAGTAGGGAATAATCACTGAAGTACCAAGAAGATACTTTTCCTTTCACACTCCTGACACTACACAAAGGAAAAGAATGGCAGGGTTCTCCAGTAATCAATATGAATTTTGGCTTGAGAAACAGAGATTCCCATCCACCCTCACCTCAAGAGATTGAAGCAATGTGACCTCCATTCCCTATTTTTATTTTATATTTAGGCATCAAAAAGCGAGCAGGCTCATACTTTCTATGTCTCCTTCTATACTCACACAAATTTCTCTTTCACACACACACACACACACACACCTCCACCTGTCTCTCAAGGTGACATCTTAGAACACAAGGATGTATTCATTAGCCCCCTCCCACTCATTCTCTTATTATTAGATCTTAAACTTTTCTCTTCACCATCTGTCATTCACAAGTCATATTTTAAAGACGCCAATGACAGCTTCACTTTGATCAGCTTGCAGAAGCCCCATCAGTGTCAAGCACCAGGAAATGAGAAGAATTCATAATTCTGACTTGGGATGGCCCCTTGACCCCTGGTGCTCCCCAAGGGATTGTTACCGTGCTTAGAACTAGCTGCTGAAGTCAACCAATGCTCTCTCTCTCTCTCTCTCTCTCTCTCTCTCTGGGGAGAGAGAGAGAGAGAGAGAGAGAGAGAGAGAGAGAGAGAGAGAGAGAGAGAGAGAGAGAGAGAGAGAAGAAAGCAAATTTTTACATTAACTTCAGCATTATATATTGGTCATTAGTGAGACCCTTTGTGCAGGCTTTTCTTCCCTAGCAAGTTGCTCACTAGGTTTTCATGATCTCTAGGTAGAAATTATATGCTCCCTGCTGTAGGCAAACAATGCTCTTTGTGCTAACTTGACAGTCACAGATGCTTCTATCACTGTTGTCTTCTGTGCCACAAGCCAATAAAGCAGCACATACAATACATATTGCCAAAACATGCTACAAGCAGAAAGAAAAGATGACTAAAATAAATGATCAGGACATCCACAGCTATACATTTCATTCTATTCCTGCCACTCGTTCTGTTTGGGCTGAGAACTGCATTGACCTTTGAATGCTAAGAGTTGCATTCTTCAAAGGTGAATGGGGTCATAATCAACTTTACATTCAATTTTTTACTATTTATATCTGCCATAGCATAATTTATGCTTTTTTCAGATGCCTGTATCTCCACCCCTGGAAACCCCAAAAATCATTTTTGCTGCTTTAGTCCCTTCTCATGCCACAAAATATCAACTTTATTTACATCAGCAAAATCGCTACCTCCTATAAACATTCTTCTCCCAAGTACAAAGACAATGTTTTCTACCACGTCTCTAAAATAAATTGATACCTTGACCTTAAAATAGATAAATTGCAAAGGCCTATCTATGCTTGAGCATTCTGAGAACAAATTAATTACTCGGTCAGCTCTTACATATCTTGGTTGCCTTACTGGATAAATAAGGGATCAGGAATATCTGCTGATGGATACTCAGAAGTTACAAGTCATTAAATAGGAATTGAGAGCTAGTTTGGTGAATAGTGGAGGCATCAGACTAGAAACTGGGAGATTCAGTTGGGTGATCTTGGGCCAGTCTCAACCTTAGGAAGAAAGCAATAGTAAACCACTTCTGAAAAACGTTGCCAAGAAAACTACAGGGCTTTGTCTAGGCCAGGGGTAGACAACCTTGGCTCTTTTATGACTCGTGGACTTCAGCTCCCAGAATTCCTGAGCCAAATTCTGGGAACTGAAGTCCACGAGTCATAAAAGAGCCAAGGTTGCCTGGTCTAGGCAATCTTCCAGAACTGGACATAATTAAATGGAAGAAAAAAAATAACTTGGGGCAAGTCAAGAAAAGGAATGGTCTCAACTCTTTGAAAAGAGAAATGGCTGCAATAGGATCTGTGTTTGTGTGTGTGTGTGTGTGGAATCTCCAATTTTTTCTTCCCTGTTTAACTTGGAACAGATGCAATGAGACATTGGGATCGCTGTAGCTTGCTCCTGGACACCCAGCAGCTGAGCAGAGGAAGGACAGAAATACAGAACAGCACACAGCAGTATCTCTACTTCCTCTCTCATGAATCCAGCAACTGGAAGGGAGGTATAGGTAGTAGAAGTGTTTGAAATCTCATAAAAATTCCATTTGAGTGCAAAACTGCCGGCTGGAGACTAAAATGGATTGTTCTGAGAATTCTGTAGGTGCATTGTGCTCAAAACAGCTCTGACCACAAAACCCAAATATCCCATTTTGCACTTGAAATAATAGAGTCACACTCAAAATGAGACATTTCACAAATTCCCATGCTAGAAATGTTTCAAAACAAATGTTCTGTTTACTCCTATTGGGTAGATGGTTTTCTGGCTAACTGGTTTGCTCCTTTCCAATGTGAAAATATAATCTCTGCTGGATTGTAATAATATGGTCTGGAGGCATGCATGCAATGGGGATGGCAGTGCTTACAAAAAAAACACACACCATGATTAGGCTATGGGTTTTTCACCTTTGCTTTAGAGCAAATGTCCAGTAGCCAATCACATATCATCACTTTCACACTGCTGGTTTGTTTTGAATATCCGACATAACAATTGGATAATGAAAGTTTTCATTTTGCTACACCACATCTATAGAAACATATCTACAGTACAGTACTGGTCACAGAGGCTGGCAATGCTCAGTTATAGAATATAAAATATATAGTTTTCTCTTAATTTGAGGGATTTGGGCAAAATGGCAAAAGAAATGACATAAATAAATTATGTATAATTTATTTTAAAGAACACTAATTTGCCTCTTCTTAAATGAATCATCCAGTTTTTGAGTCACTGAGCCAATTTCTCCATAGTTAAAATTGGTATATTTGTGTATTTCTGACTATCTCCACATACATGTAACCATAAGTAGATAATCAACCTGCAGTTCAGTTTGGGGCAAAGATTTCTCGACTTACAACTTAAATAAATTCCTTCTGAACATGAGTCAGATTGCTGGCAAACGGTGCAACTCCAAGACTAGAAATGTTGAACTGCAGAATTATGGCCTACATATGAGGAGGAGGAAAAGGAAAACCTTTAGCAAGATCTATTTAAGAACTCACTGGGAAAGAAGGTGCAGATTGATGGATTGAAAAATGAATGGGAGTTGCCACTTGAGTAGCACTTGAGGAATGAACAACGGAAAATCTGTTTCTGGAAGAAATGAAGAACAAATAGCCAGGACTCAGAATAAGCAGATGCCACTTCACATGTTCAGAAAACGTAGCCCAAGAGCAGCAAGTTAATCAGGTTTCGGAAGGCAAATGATCAGGGTGAAAAAGAGAGAGCAAAAGGTGCAGGCAGGAAATAGAAAAGAATGATGGCACAGACGGGAAAGGTGGCAAACGCTTCAAGGTGATGGCTGCACACTTGATTTTAGTCAACAGAACAGAGGAAGCCGCACTGAGCAATTGAAGACCAGGTGTACCTCAAGACAGAAGCTGATCCTCCTTCCAACTAGTTTCACTTCTCCCAGAGTTTAATATTAAATGTCCTTCAACCTGCTCTTTGCTATCCATCCCTGTTCAGTATTAAAAACTATGTATTTCTAGAGATTACTTGGTAATCTTTTTCAAGGAGGGGCTTTTTCAACATGTATGGTTAAATAGTTTGTCCCTCCCCAGTGCAGGTTTATTTTTCCTAGCAAAGATTTATTTCAAAGGAAGACAGGGAGCCGTCACTTGAGCATGCTTGGTTTCAAAATATAATGCTCTTCTTAGCATAAGGTGAATGGATTTAACATGTAGACTTGATGAGTGGTTAGTGCATAGGCCAAGCTATAGACCAGGAACTAGTAGCTGGAACAATATGACTTATACAATATAGGAAGCCCTTGACTTACAACCACAATTAACCCCAAAATTTCCACCAGAGAGTTGTTACATGAGTTTTGCCCATTTTATAATATTTCTTGGCACAGTTGTTAAAGTGGATCACTGCAATTGTTAAGTTAGTAACACGGTTATTAAGTGAATCTGGATTCCCTGTTGACTTTGCTTGTCAGAAGGTTTCAAAAAATGATCACATGACCCAATTGTCATAAATATAGACCAGTTACCAAATGTCTGAATTTTGATCACGTGACCATGGGGATGTTGCAACAGGTGTAAGTGTGAAAAATGGTCATAAGTCACTTTTTTCAGTGCGGTTGTAACTTTGAACAGTCACTAAATAAATGGTTATAAGTCGAGGACTACCTGTACTAAAAATTCAAAGATACCTTCATATGCTACTTAATAGAACTCTTCAGTGTAAGTACTCACATATAAAAGGCTAGCTTTTCTAACATCTTATAATGAAGTATACAATCTTTAGGGAAACATTTGGTTCCTCCCTGGAATGATATTTTTTTTTTCAGAACTGTCTTGAAGACAGCTTTCTACAAAATCATAAACAAGATGAAGTCTAAATAAATCTGCCTTCTGTCAGAAGAATAATCTCAATCCATACAACCTAAGAAACACATCATCCTGACCAGCATCCGTTGATTCTAAATGGGAACAGCCTTAGGCGTTCTGACGCCCTAGTTCAGTGTTTCCCAAACTTGACAATTTTAAGGCATGTGGACTTCAACTCCCAGAATTCCACAGCCAGCATTGCTGGCTGTGGAATTCTGGGAGTTGAAGTCCACATGCCTTAAAATTGTCAAGTTTGGGAAACACTGCCCTAGTTACAAAAAACAGGAAAGCCACTCTCCCACTGTCAAGGTTTCTTCAACAATCAAGCCAGTTAAGCCTTCTTCTACTGTCCTGCTGGGGCTTTAATTTGCTCAGCAGTTCCGCACAAAGCGTTATGAGTTGTCCAAGCCTGTTTGTATTATCATTCCAGTTCTTCACTATTTAAAACATTTGTGAGGCATTTAAAATGAAATGACTTGCAAAAAAAAAAATTCCTCCAAGGGAAGGAAGGAACTGTTCAAATATTTTTGCCCAGCTGTTTTTGGATGTAAGATAACTCATAACTCTGTTGTTTGCTCATGATCGTTTATTTGTTTTGCAGGGTTCCCTTGAGCTCCCATTTCCCACAAATCACCCTCTCAATTAGGTTAGATGAATAATCATTGTCCAAAAATGGGCAAAAGGCACTAACTTTGTAAAATTTGCATACGTTGTGTTATACAAACAAACACACCATTGGAAAATTATTGTAATTTAGTCTTAACAGAAAATGAGCTAAGAAATTTCCCACCCGGCTTACCTTCAAAACTTTTAAATTATTTTGCATCTCACACTAAGTCAACCAAATGAGTTCTCTTAATTAATTTATCCCCATGATTATGAAGATCTTGTTTAAAATCAATTTTAATAAATTAACTGTATTCAGTTCAATCATTCACAAGATTATCTTATTTAAATCAAGTTAAACTAATGATAAATAGCTATGGAATTGCAAATTCTTTCTGATAGAGGTAGGAATGGGATTCTGACTGAGAGAAAGAGAAAATATAGACAGATGCACAGCAACCCTTTTTCTAAGCTAAAGAAGGTAAGTCAGCCAAACGGGAGGAGCCGACAGTTAAGAGTTATTTCCTTTTCTTTTGCATAATTGACCCTGGAGAGCAAATTGAAACGTTAATTCCCTGTCTGTCCAGAGCAGTGGTTCTCAACCTGTGGGTCGGGACCCCATTTGGGGTCGAATGACCATTTCACGGGGGTCGCCAAACCACGCTGTCCACCATTTTTTTCCCTTTTCCCTAGCTGTCCTACTCCCTCTTATTGGTGGCCACACCCACTTGGGGGTCACCACAACATGGGGAACTGTATTATGGGGTCACGGCATTAATAATAATAATAATAATAGTAAAGTTGGAAGGGACCTTGGAGGTCATCTAGTCCAACCCCCTGCTCGGGCAGGAAACCCTACACCATTTCGGACAAATGGCTGTCCAGTCTCTTCTTAAAAACTTCCAGTGTTGGAGCATTTACTGCTTCTGGAGGCAAGCTGTTCCACTGATTAATTGTTCTCACTGTCAGGAAGTTTCTCCTTAGTTCTAGGTTGCTTCTCTCCTTGATTAGTTTCCACCCGTTGCTTCTTGTCCTGCCTTCAGGTGCTTTGGAAAATAGCTTAATTCCCTCTTCTTTATGGCAGCCCCTGAGATATTGGAATACTGCTATCATGTCCCCCCTTGTCCTTCTCTTCGTTAAACTAGACATACCCAATTCTCGCAACCGTTCCTTATATGTTTTAGCCTCCAGTCCCCTAATCATCTTTGTTGCTCTTCTCTGTACTCTTTCTAGAGTCTCAACATCTTTTTTACATCGTGGTGACCAAAACTGGATGCAGTATTCCAAGTGTGGCCTTACCAAGGCATTGAAGAGTGGTATTAATACTTCGCGTGATCTTGATTCTATCCCTCTGTTAATGCAGCCTAGCACTGTGTTGGCCTTTTTGGCAGCTGCAGCACACTGCTGGCTCATATTTAAGTGATTGTCTACTAGGACTCCGAGGTCCCTCTCACAGTTACTACTATTGAGCATGGTGCCACCTATGCTGTACTTGTGCATTTGGTTTTTCTTGCCTAAATGTAGAACCTTGCTTTTTTCACCATTGAATTTCATTTTGTTAGTTAGTGCCCAGTGTTCAAGTCTGTCCAGATCCTTCTGTACCTGAAGCCTGTCTTCTGGAGTGTTGGCTATTCCTGCCAGCTTGGTGTCATCTGCAAATTTGATGAGTTCCCCATCTATCCCTTCATCCAAATCGTTGATGAAGATGTTGAAGAGTACTGGGCCCAGAACAGAGCCCTGGGGCACCCCACTACACACTTCCCTCCATATAGATGCAGTTCCATTGAGGACCACTCGCTGAGTACGGCCGGTCAGCCAGCTACGGATCCATCTGGTGGTGGTTCTGTCTACCCCACATTTTTCTATCTTGTCAAGTAGTAGGTTGTGATCTACTTTATCAAATGCCTTACTGAAGTCCAAGTAAATTATGTCCACAGCATTCCTCTGATCCACTAATTTTGTCACTTGGTCAAAGAATGCAATAAGATTTGTCTGGCATGATCTATTTTTGACAAACCCATGTTGGCTTTTAGTAATGACTTTGTTTGCCTCTAGGTGTTCGTTGATTCGTTGTTTGATTATCTTTTCCAGGATCTTCCCAGGTATTGAGGTCAGGCTGATAGGTCTGTAATTTCCTGGATCCATTTTTTTTCCTTTTTTGAGGATGGGAACTACATCAGCTCTTTTCCAGTCCTCTGGTAGTTCCCCTGTGTTCCAGGATCTTTGAAAAATATAGTTCAGTGGCTCCGATATCACATCTGCCAGTTCCTTGAGAACTCTGGGGTGTAATCCATCTGGTCCTGGCGATTTGAACTCATCTAGGCTGGACAGGTGCTCCCTAACCATTTTCTTGCCTATCTTAACTTGTGTTTCTGTTTTGTTTTTTATGGCACTATTTTTGATAGGTTGGTCTGTTTTTTCCCTTTGTGTAAAGACAGATGCAAAAAATGAGTTAAATAGTTCTGCTTTCTCCCTGTTGCTTGTCACCTTCTTGCCACTTCCACCCACTAATGGACCAATCATTTCCTTCACTTTTTTCTTGTTTTTTACATGTTGAAAGAAGCTTTTTTTGTTATTTTTGACTTTGGTCGCAAGCCTTAGTTCATTTTGAGCCTTGGCTTTCTTCACTTCATCTTTGCAGGCTCGGGCTATTTGCTGATATTCTGACTTAGTTATGTTCCCCTCTTTCCACTTTCTGTACTTGTCCTTTTTATCTTTCAATTTGTCAGAGAGTTCTTTATGCAGCCATGCTGGTTTCTTTTGAGAGCTGTTATTTTTCCTCTTTGTTGGTATTGTGCTAGACTGTGCTTTTATTATCTCATTTTTCAAAATTTCCCAAGCTTCTTGAGTTGTTTTCCCCTTGAGGATTCTCATCCATGGAATCCTTCCCAAGCCCTCTCTAAGTTTATTGAAATTAGCTCTCTTGAAGTCCAAGACTCTAGTTTGACTGTGTTCTATTGGTTGTGCTTCTATAATGTTGAATTCTAATATTGCATGATCACTTCCTCCCAGGGTTCCTATGGCTTCAACACCGTCTATCATTTCATCTCTGTTAGTGAGAATTAGATCCAAAATGGCTAATCCCCTAGTTCCCTTCTCTACTTTTTGGGAGACAAAGTTGTCTGCTAGGTTTGCCAGGAACCTGTTTGATCTTCCACTTGGTGCGGAGTTTGTCTCCCAGTTGATGTCAGGGTAGTTAAAGTCCCCCATTACTATTGTGATGTGCTTCCTACATACCTTAGTTAGCTGACTAGCAAAAAGTTCATCTATTTCCTCTGTTTGGTTGGGTGGTCTGTAGTATACACCTATGGCAATGTCATTTCCCCCCCCCTTTTATATTGACCCAAATGCATTCAAGACAGTTTTTATCATTGTTGTACTCTATTTCTGTGGAGATGTAGTTATTTCTTATATAGAGAGCAACTCCACCTCCTCTTTTATTTGGTCTGTTTCTTTTAAATAATTTAAATCCCTCTAGCTGTGTGTTCCATGTGTGAGTTTCATCCCACCATGTTTCCGTAATGGCAACAATATCGTATCTGCCCTCATTAACCTGAATTTCTAGTTCACCCTGTTTGCTGTTCATACTCTGTGCATTGGTGTATAAACATTTGAGTCCTTTGTGGGTGGCCCTGTGTTTCCTTTCTACATAACCTGTGTGGTGCCTGAGTTCCCCTATTGTCTTACCACCTATTTGGTTAGTGCACTTTATGTGGCACTCGCTATTAGAGGCTTCATTTTGATTGGTAGCAAGGTTGGTATTCTTGTCCACACACACATCTATGCTACATGCACTGATAGCCCTATAGTTTTTAAATTGCCGGGGACAGGGTTGTTCCGTATCAATTAACTCCCTGTCCCCGCTGTTTAGTTTAAATTTCCCTCCAGAAAATCTGTGAATTTATAGCCGAGTAACTCAGTCCCTTTTTTTGATGGATGCAAACCATCTCTTTTGTACATCTTTTGATTGGACCAGCTACTGACATCGTGACTAATATATCCGAAGCCTTCCCCTTTACACCACTCCTTTAGCCACATATTGAATTGTGCTATGCGCTGGCCTTTTCCGTTTTGCTCCTTATACACTGGTAAAACCTCTGAGAAAGTAAGCCTACAGCCTATTCTGCTAAGTTCCTTCCCCAAGCTCTGGAAATCATTCTGCACAGAGAGTACATCTTTTTGGGACAGATCATTAGTGCCAAGATGTACAATAGCCTCCACATCACAGTCCTTGCTGCCATTCTTGATTATTTTAGAAATACGCTTCTTGTCCCTACTGGCAGTAGCACCTGGAAGACACCTGACCTCTTTCAAAGCCTCTGTGTCCTTTCCTAAATTTACATCCCTTATAATTGAATCACCTACCAGAAGGTAGCTTCTCTTTTTGGGAGCCTTTCTATTCTTGCATGACTGATGTGCAATACCTGATTCACACTTCTCCCTGTCAAAATCTAGTTCTTCATCTCGGACCACAATCCCCTGCTTATTTGAGTTATCTTCACAAATACCTTTACCAGTCTCCTTAATGTCCCTATTAAGGTCAGCAAGGGCACTGTAGCTGTTGTGCAGGGACACAGCGAAAGCTTTGTGTTTATGGTTCACAGCTCTCACCCTGCCAGATCCCACGGTTGTCCACACTGTCCTTTTCCTGCAGGATCTTTGTGGTAAAGGGGGCTGATAGCAGGGAGGCTTACTAGAGTAGAGGGGCTGAACTGGACACCTAATTTCTGCCCGAAGAGCACGGATTACAGACCCTAGGTAAATGATCTGTCCTTGTAGGCTACAAGGACAGATAGGACAGATAGGACAGTTTCCAAGTTTGAAAAGGGTACTGCGAAAAACAGCTGCAAAGCAGGTGTTGCACTGAACTAAGCCGGACATCTTAGATACAGGGGATGTCAGACACACTTGCCCTGAATGTACTGCTACTGTTTGTGATTTTTAGTTATCTAATTATATAATTCGCGCGCCGTTAGGGCCTTGCTACTTTCCTGGTGGATTCTCCCAAAACTTACAGTTTAAGCAGCAGCTGGTGGGATGTAGCACGTTCCAGCAGCCCGACCGAAGTTGGAATGGGGTTTAAATAGAGTACAATACACTATAAATATAATGGAGATCCAATCAGGGCCTTGCTACTTTCCTGGTGAATTCTCCCAAAACTTACAGTTTAAGCAGCAGCTGGTGGGATGTAGCACGTTAGAAAGGTTGAGAACCACTGGTCCAGAGGCATCTGAACTTTGGGTTCTTACTTTTTACCAACAACTCAGCTGCAGTAGCATCTTACCTTTGGTTAACTTTAGTGTGTATTTAAAAAGAAAAACAAATCAGTTATCACACTCCAGCTTTTTGTCTAGTACCCAAAAAAATCAGAGCTGGATGCCTCCTTGGGCAAGAAAAGCCCAGTAGAAAAGAGGGCACCTGGCGCAACTACCCCCAAATGAATGTGAAGCTCATGCACAAATCAACATGGACACTGAATGAGCAGGAATAAAAGTTACTCAAGCTAATTTCTTTCATAAATACATGCCAGTTGCCAAGCACTCGAATTTTGATCATGTGGCTGTGGTAATGCTGCAACAGTCATACGTGTGGGGACTGATTGTAAGTCACTTTTATCAGCACTGTTGTAACTTCGAACAGTGACATGGATATCCACTTTGTTGGAAGATGGAATTAATCGTCATAAGTCAAGGGCTACGTGTATTGTCGTCTTTTCTGGCCACATCTATGCTTCTCTGATCCAAAGTCAATCTGTTCTTTGGATCAACACTAATAAATAAGTCTGATATCAATCTCCACAAGGTGCCCAGCTAGACACTTTACTTGTTTTTATTTTTAAATGGTGGCAGGCATGTTTACTAGGCTAGGTCAGTAGAAATCTAAGTTCTGATTTCATCTGCATTCCAACGAGATAAATTTATAATTTGTCACTTTTGAAATAGGCTGAAAAATCTTAAATTGCCTTACTTATTTAATAACTGAACAGTTTTCACTATCGGTGGCCAACTTGGTAATATTTGTGACAGTTTATAAAACAAAAATGCAACTGGATAGCATTTTGCAAGTGTGTAACTGCCTATATAACATCTTCCATCTTCCAACAAAATGGATATCCACGCCACTTTATCAAAAAGTGCCTGGCCATTCAGCCTCCCACAGCACAGCCTACTCAAGCTATGAAAAAGATAATACTACCATACATCAAAAACATCTCAGAAACAATCAAATATTACAACCACTAGGCATCACTGTAGCATACAAATCACTTAAAGCCCTCCAAGACATATTAAATAAACCAAAAGACCTGGTAGCCCAAGAAGGAAAAATAGGAGTCATCTGCAACATTTAGTGTAAGGACTGTTCTAGCCGTTACTATGTAGGAGACAAACAGAACACTAGCAGTGCGCCTCCATGAACAACATGGATTAGTGTTGATCCAATAAGACACAATGAATACTCATTAATCTCACAACACATATACAGATTCAACCATAGTTTCAAATAGGAAAGTGTGAGCATCCTAGACCAAGCTAAATCCCAAAATGTTACGAAATTCCTGAAAGCTTGGCATTCAGACAAATCAGCCATCAATAGACAAATACAGACAAACCACATTTACATACCACCCAAAAGAGCAAATAAAAAAAGCTGCAAAAGAAACAAAAAGATCAGAATACATCCTCACGAATGAAGGCAAATATATTTGTCCTAGGATAATAATATTGCAGGATCCAATATGGTTACTGGAACCAGAGATTTAGTCTTCCGAACTTTCAGACTCATGCTGGAGCCCATCCTCAGGAGTCCGAAAGCTCAGAATACTAAATCTCTAGTCCCAGTGACCAACCCTAACTGGATCCTGCAGAATACATCCTCTCCGGATGCCTACACCCAGATAAGCAAGTATTTAAACCCAGACAAACAACCAAGAAGAAAACAATACTCTGATCAAGGAACTGCCAAGGAGAAAAGACCACCAATACTGCCAGGGTAAGCCATTATATATAAATAGTAAACAAATCTCACATTCTCAGCACTGATGATGTTACCTGGTCAGGTAATGAAATGACTGCAAGCAAACAACCAAGCTTAGGGCACCAAGGACTCCACTAATTCATTTCTACTCTACTCTCTTATCTACTCTTCAAAGTAGATAATGTATGGGTGGTGTTTCTTTTCTCCCCCACTCTTCTCCTTCTCTTGAGATTATCTAGGACTATTATTGGAAATTAATCACAGAGAAAGGCAATGAATGTGATCTATCGTTCTTTAAAAGTGCACCGTAGTGATTATATAAAAATCTATTAAGAGGACAGAAAATTTAAGAGCAATGTTGTTTTCAAAGGGAAATTCAGCCTTAGCCTTTGATGCCGGAAGAGATGAAGAGAAGTAGGGAAAGAGAAAGAATCAATTCTTTAAACAGATTGAAATGAAGGCCCACAGAGCACAAAGTTATAGTAAGCTGGTTTATCAGCTAGAAGTCACCCTATAAGAAAGCCAACCCACTGTTTGCAATCTCTCTAGGGCAACATCCTGTATATCAGCAAAAATTGCAAACATAAGACTCATTGACAGATTTATGGACATGGCAGCCTAATAGCAATAGGAGGAAAAGAGGACTTTTAATTCCAACAAGACTCTGAGCTTGGTATCCATACCATCATCTCATCAGGTAAGTAACTTCCATTCTTTGCCTCCCTTGCCATGTCTGCAAAATCATTTGGAATTATTATAACAAACTCTCTGGGATTAATCCTGTCTCTGAAATGTCTGGACAGGTTCTGATTGATTAGCCAGACTGCATCAAAAGTGTAAAATCACATTCCAGAATTATATTTCAAATTAATAATGTATTCATAAAGAGTCATAAAAAGCCTATCAAAGTGCAAACTTGCTATTTTTTCCTAGATCAGAGGAAGAAACCGGAATGATTTGCTTTTGGTAAAACAATATTTGTTAAATGTACAGCAATAACAACAACAAAAATCATATGCCAAATGCAGAAAGGAGTCTCCTGCAAAAAGTCTATAGAAGTAGTTTGTAAATAATCTGCCACTTTTCCACTGTTTTTCAGAATTTGCTAAGAACATTTGATGAATTGCTTTGAGTAATTTTTCTGATATTTATACCATAGTTTTAGGACATACAGTAGTTACCCAACCTTCCTGGCTTTGTGGACCGGCGTCGGGGGGGGGGGGGAGAGAATTTATCCTCTCCTGTTTTGGGATCAAGATATAGAAATATAGAAATTTCACAGAGGAGACTTCTAACCCCAGGATATTCTCAGATCACTATGCCACTACAGTATAATTACACAAAGGTATTACAGATTCTTTCACACACTTAAAAAGTGCTGCAAAGCTAGCTGAATTGAGAACAGATCAAATCTTATAATTTTTAATCTGCTTCAAATCCATAATTCTTCTCACCGAGCAGAACCCCAGAGGGTCAAGCTAGGGTATCAGGGTATTAACATTGCTTATTTGTCTTTATTGTGGATACTAAAGTTGGTGACTTGTCAAGTACACAGATAAGGGGGAATAAAAGGTATAGATGCTCAGAATTTGAGATGGCCACTGTATTCCATGAATCTCTGGTTTCACTTCCCCTTCCTTTGTCCTGCCTATGGGGGTATTTGAGTAATTCCCCCTTTTTTAAATCACCAGTGAGGATGGACATTTGGTCTGCTTCTGTCTGCCTGATCACAAAGGAATACATCAAAATAAGAAGACCCAACCTGTCTCATGTTAAAGAAGAAAGAAGACAATTAACTAGGATTCATCCTCTGGTTCTCCCAAGTCCAACCGATGAAAAGGTTTTCAAGGAGAGGACTTGGAGTTTCAGATCTTAGTTCAAAATTGGAAAAATCAACAGGGATTATTTCAGAGAAGATTCCTCCACAATCACAGAGTATGCTTCTATGGAAACCAATCCCTGCATGCAGCTCTTACAGCAAAGAAATCTATTCACAGGGCCATGGAAGAAGACCTTAATTAATCACCGTCATTTTTTTCTATTTCTCGAACATTACCCCAACTCCCTCAAAACTTCTTGCCATGCTCTCCTGATTGGCTCTTTTAAGGAACAAGACAGCTGGTACAGCCAGGCCCTGGAGGACTTATCCAGCTCCATTTAAAGCCTGCGATAAAACCTTCACCAAGGCAGATTCTACCATAAATCCTCATTCGTGATAGAACCATCCGAGGGCTGGCTTGACACTTTAACGAGATCATCAATTCCAAAGCAGCCCAAGTACGTTTTGGCCTGGGGAAAAAGGGAGGGAGGATTATAGGGGAAGGCAGATGCTTCATTCAGAATGAAAAGGAAAGGGTGCTGAAGTCAAGCTTTCAAGAAAACTGGTTGTACCCCTCTATAAAGAACTTTTTAAGATGCTACAGCATGATTTTGGAGAGGAGACAATGCAGAGCATCTCTCTAAGTAGAGGTTCTGCCTCTTTGCTGGACTTTTCACATGTTCTAGGAATACAAAAAGAATAGCAAAACTTAATTCTGCAGAATCCCAACTTCATTACTCAGACAAATCTCTCTCTGACTATATTTATATCTTCATAAGATAATTCTATCTTATTTCAACTTAATAAAAGTTGAATTGGTGCCTGCATCTGTTATGTCTCTGGTATATGTCAGATTAACTGATGGAGGTTGTGGGGGAGAGAGTGAGTAAATGCAAGCTCTGGAATCAGAAGCCAAGTAAAATTAGCTAATAAAATTAACCAATCATATTATTAGGCAAAAGATGTATGGGTGGAATTATGAAATGACCCATAGAACAAGAAAGGAGGAAACATAGGAGGGATAATAACAGGGCAGTTGCTAGAAAGGATGACAGTAAAGACCCCTGTCTAGATGATGTTCAAATCCCAAATCAATAGCAATTGGCATGGGAAGATAACTGGAACCCCAGAACTGAGTTAACTATAAATGCAGTCATTTCCTGCTTGTGTGTGTCTTTGTGTATGCATGTCTTCATAAATTCTGACACTGCCGTCTAAAGAGAAGGTTCTCCCTTCCTAGTTTTTGTGTTGTCTGCAAATATGATACTTTCTAAGATCTGACATGGCATTCATATACAGTTGTTGAACAGCAAAAAGCCCAGCTAAATCTGGAGTAGCCATTCAACCCTTCCTTCCAGCCTAATGTGGAATCATAGTTGAGTATGATTGTTCAACCAGCTCCAAATCCTCTACTACAGTAGTAGTACAGTACAGCCCAATTTTTTTCATCTTTCCTGCCGGAATCTCATAAGAGAGTCTGTTGAATGTTTTCCAAAGCAATGGGTTGCTCTATTAATGCTCAGAAGCTGATTAATAATCTTCTCCAAAATTTTGCATGGTATCAGTATTAAACTAATTGACCTATTTTTTTTCTCCCAGGCCCCCCCCCCACTCTTTAGAAGATAAGCGCATCATTTCTATCACAGAAAGGGACTCCAATGTAACATCTGAAAGATCATTCATAACTGTGGGATGAAATTGGCTTGATACTTGAGAGAGAAAATTGTTCCCTAGCCATTTCTTTATTCATCTCAGGCTCCCGTCCCTTTTCTTTCCAACTTGTTCAGCTTAAATCTATTTGAATACAATTTCCATTTTGAAAGATGGTGAAAGCAAAGGAGTTGAGTCTGTTCCACTACTACGTATTATTTTAATTTTATTAATATGTATTTATTAAATTTGTTTGCCACCCATCTTACCTCAACGATATTATCATCCTATAGTCTTCTGCCAGCAGTGGATCCACCGCCCCCTTTTCTTATGGTGAATGATGCTATTTCATTGCTAGATAGATATCTAATAATTACAAATGCTCAGTTTTATGTTAACATAGACACAGTGTAGTGGGTGCCTTTTTCCTCCCCTCTCAGCCTGGCTAATGGAAAAGGGGGGGAGCATTTTGCTCTCCCTTTCCATCAGACAGAACCTTTCAAGCAGCTTTTAAGAAGTCCTCTCTCTCTCTCTCTCTCTGCTTGTGTGTGTGTGTGTGTGTTTGTGTGTGTGTACCTATAAGTTTGTAATGTTTTTTTTAACTTAGCAGTCCTTTTGTTTAGTCCCACACTAGGATTTAATTGAGAAAGAATGTCCTTGAACAAATGCAGAAACATCCTCATTGTACTCCCTGAGAAAGAAAGAAAGAAAGAAAGAAAGAAAGAAAGAAAGAAAGAAAGAAAGAAAGAAAGAAAGAAAGAAAGAAAGAAAGAAAGAAAGAGGGAGGGAGGAAGGAAGGAAGGAAGGAAGGAAGGAAGGAAGGAAGGAAGGAAGGAAGGAAGGAAGGAAGGAGGGAAGCAAGCTTTGGCACTCGGTGTACATTTTTCCTTTCTGATAATTTTAGTTTATCCCATCCTCTTGAAACATTAGTGTACGAACAAAATATTCTACTAATAAGTAAAGCAGCAAACTTGGATGTAAACAAAAATGCCAGGGTAAATTGCCAAGGCAAGAGGGAGTAAGAAGATGACAGTCAAGATGCACTCTCAAAACCATCAAAAGAATTGAGTGCAAGATTTTTCTCCATATAATCTAAGACTTCAATTTCAGGTCTTTTATACCTTATGTCAAGATGAATTGTTATTTCTGTTCAAGAGCCGAACGGGGTGGGGTGAGTAGAACTGCTGAATTATAAACAATATCTATTCTGACTCTGAACATAAGAAAACACAGTGTCTATGGAACAAGAATTTCATCCACTTCAGCTTTCAATAACTTTCCCAAGTGTCCCAGAGATGGGACATGTTGTTTTTCTTGGAGGAAAAACAACAGTATCAGAAAACAAGCAATATAGCATTTCCCCATATCATCCACATTCCTTCTAATTCACCCCCTCCTAGAAAGTGACCTTTCTGAAAGTAACATACATAGAAAGCCCATTGGACCTTATTTATTTATTCATTACATAAAATTATAAATCTCTCTATTGCAGGTCTCCAGGCAGTTCACAAACAATAAAGCACACAATCAACTCAATTAACTCTCCTAAAACTCAGAGTAGCAGTAACCAAATTCTGTAATAACAGTAGATACTAAAAAAACATCAAGTTATTAAAAATCCAACAAAAAGATAGCCCAAAGAACAGGCCTCAAACTCCCAGAGAAACAAAAACATCTTTATTAAAGATGAGCAATATGGAGGCCAATCAGATTCAAGATGGAAAACATTCCAGAACAACGGGGCAGTCACTATTTTAGCATATACATCAGGATAATATCTTCCTAAATGTTGACAGCAGAGAGTGGTGAAAAAACTCTAAAAGGAATTGGGTAGATGAAGAAGGAGAAGCCTATCTATGCTTTTCCAACTCAGAGTGCCATATGAAAAAGCAAAGGTTCTTCTCTGGTTCCTTCAATATTATCTTTGTTCAGAGAAAAACAACTAAAATGATCAGAGGCCTGGAGACTAAAACATATGAAGAACAGCTGCAGGACTTGGGTTTGGCTAATCTAAAGAAAAGAAGAAACAGGAGGAACATGATAGCAGTATTCCAGCATTTGAGGGGCCGCCACAAAGAGGGCATCAAACTATTCTCCAAAGCACGGGGGGGGGGGCAGGACAAGAAACAATGGATAGAAAGTAATCAAAGAGAGAAGCAACCTGGAATTACAGAGAAACTCCCTAACAGTGAGGACAATTAACCAGTGGAACAGCTTGCCTCCAGAAATCGTGGGCGCTCTATCACTGGAGGTTTTTAAGAAGAGACTAGACAGTCACTTGTCTGAGATGGTATAGGTTCTCCTGCTCAAGCAGAGGGCTGGACTAGAAGACCTTCAAGATCCTATCCTATCCTATCCTATCCTATCCTATTCTATTCTATTCTATTCTATTCTAATTTCTTGCAAAGATACAAGGATCATGTATCATCCCTTTTCTTCATAATTCCTAAGGCTTATGCCCACTGATATATAAAGAAATCAATGGTTCCTACATTCATACTTTCCTTTTGTACAGAGATTAGTATGCCCATTCCTCTTTCCTCAAAAGAGACTGCTTTTCTAGATGGTTATAAAACCTGCACTCAATTGGCCCTGAGAGAAAGAGAAAGCAGTTGCTTGGTTATCACCCTATCTCCAGGAGCATTAATCACAGAGAAAAAGTAGAGAGACAATGATCCAAGATATGAGGGTTTCATAATTGCTGGCAGCTAGATTGTAAGCAAAAGTTTTCATTTTATCCTTCTTATCTCTTTGCTTCTTGACTTGATATTCTGATACTCCTAGTGAATGAAAACCTTTAACAGGCATTTGTAGAAGCTGTTTTATATGCATTACTTATTTTTTTAAAAGCACACTTGTCTATATTTGCAGACAGGACTCATTATACTTCAAAATATTTTTCTTAGTTTATTTTTTTAATCAGACAGATTTGTTAGAGATTTAAGATTGCAAAGAGAAAGGTATCCATCCACATAGTAAAGATTAATGTATTTCTGTGTTACATTAGATCTAATGTAAAATTAGGCTTAATGTTAGGGTTTTCCAATTAAATCATTTCAAAGCTGATGTGTTGGGTCTTAAATATATGAAAGAATCATAAGATCAAGAGATTTCTAGAACTCAGTTACCTCATGCTCTTATTATTCCTGTTTAAACACATACTTTTTAGCACATTTCTATTTTACTGTATTTTCCCCTCATATTAGATTTGTGCAGTGTGGAATATATATTGATTATATAAAAGCATTAAGTCTTCTGGGGGGATACTCTGTTGAATATCTATTTTTCTCCATTTCTCCCCAATTTCTGCTTCATCTGCCTGGTACCTAAGCAGCCACCCAAAGATGAACTATTTAACTGAGGAGACAGAAACTGTGACTGACATGAAAAGAAACAACAGCAGGATATATCCACATCAAATAGCTTCAGCTGTGTTTAGGACACCACCTGCAGTTCTCCCATTCACAGCTCTGCTTGTGTATAATAGATTGAGGAAATGCCCTCTTAATACAGGAGATTGCAGTTACAGAGATGCCGGCTCATAAGCACTTCTACCCTAAGGAAGTTGCCTTCATTCTATACAATGGGACGTTTTTATTTATAGCAAACTAGCAATACAGTGCGTGAGGAGAGTGTAGGATTGCAGAATAAGCAGCTGTAAGGGGATATTTGCTGTTATTTCTGGAAGGATATTCACTAGTCAACCAAAGCCTGAAAACAACATTTTAAACAAAGCATTACATCTTGGTCATGTGGAATAATATGAAAGACTATCTCCATTATGTACATAAAGAGCCAGTGCATAAATGAAAAGAAAATGTATTGTCAATCCAAGACTGTATAACCAGGATAGCACTGTCTTTCCATTTTAAACAGTACAGTTAGTCCATATTTAGTAAGCACAATTGGGACAAGCAACTTGGTCATTAAATAAAGTGGTCACTAGGTGAAACTGTGACTGTGATTCAGCTCTCCTTTGCTTTACAGAACTATGAAAGTTGTAAATGTGAGGATTGGTCATCAGATCACATTTTTATCACTGCTGTAACTGCAAATGGTCAACCAAACAAGGTAGTTATTAAATGAGGATTACTTGCAATCTTTTTCTATGCCCCGTATCAATTCAAAGTTCTTCATGTATTGATTTTGTTGTTGTTGTTTATAAATACAATAAGTACATTTTTTTTTACTTACAACTGCATTAAAGATTGGAAGAAATTCTTTGTAACTTTTTCTTTCTTTTCGATTTTTCTTTTCCTTTTTTCATTTTTTTTGCACTTTTAGCTTTATTTTTGATTTCTTTTTTCTTCCTTATGCATCAGTTTGTGTTAGTTTTTATCTTTGTTAAAACTTTTAATAAAATTATGTTTAAAAATATATAACAATATTAAAGAGGACATTTTATTTTAAATGATTCCAGTTCAGTAAAAAAAACAAAAATTCTGCGGCCTTTTTTTCCATACAGGGTATTATAGTCTGATTTTGACCAAGAGTGAAGGAATGTTTAAAAATTGTAAATTATCTCTGTGAAATAGACTCTGTAAATGGGTCACGTCAGCTTGAATATATTTATTCCAACACCATTTCAACATATTTGGCAGACAGCTTATCAGAATTCTCAAGCTGAGTGAGGTTTTTGTCATATGAGTTAATTACTCCTGCCATTCTCTGATGTTTGCTTCATCTCCAAAAAGTTCTGTTTCACCTCATCCATCTTATTTAAATGAATCCGTTTTTTCTAAATGACTGTACTTCATGAGTTTTTAAAGAGATAAACACCCACTGATATGTTTATTGTTGTCTTCCTTTTGCTGCAGCATTCTTTTGTAGGTGGGAAATAAAATAATATTTCCCCCTTCTCCTAATTCTTCAGCTCCAAGTGGCTAGAAGGTCACCATCAGATGAAAAGATGAGTGATTCCTACTTTTTGTGTCTTCTTGTGTTTGAACCCATAATTTACAGGGCAATAATTTAAATTAAGACAAAATGGGGGTTTTGCTTACCAATTAAATAATAGCACAGTAATTATGGATATAGCCCTTAAATTGGCAAGGACTGAGACTGTGAATTTAGCACATTGCCATCAATAACCAGAAACTCCAGAATATCCTCCTTTTATTGCATGTTCATCTATACTCCTATTCTTATCTTGTAGATATGAAAAGAATAAAATTTCAGTGGAAAGCCATACCAAATCTTTCATAACAATCTCAGTGCTTTCTTATATATGCACATCTGTTATACAATTGGTGGCCTCTTATATATACACATCTGTTTTCATGCAGTCTTGGCAACTCTAACCATTCCTTGAGAGGAGCTATGCCACCTGTCTCTCTCAGAAAATCAAAGGCTCAAGTAACTATATAAGCAGCAGTTTTAAAGGGCAAATAGTGGGGATTATATCCATAAACTGCTTGAATGAGAGACATGCCAATCAAAGAATGAAGAGAGCTGTTATATGCAAATTTTGCAAATGACAACAAATCAGACTCATTGTCTTGTTGCTAGGAAATGTAACAATGCATTTTTCCCAGCATAGTGTTAGTCTTCTCTAATTACCCATTCGACTGTGGGTGATGAGGTGATGACAAATGACTATGAATATTCAGCAACTGGACCAGGACTTTCCAATACCTATCATAAATTTAATATGAAGTCAAGATTGCATCATTGACCCAGTACTAAAAATAGTCTAGAAATGAAAAGTCCTTCCATATATGGAAGACTACCAATGAAATCCAAGGAAATTTTGTTCAGTGGCCCTCCAGGAGAAAGGAGCAGCTTAGCAATAGACATGACAGGATGATACATCATATCTGACATCCACCTTCACTGTTGGATACTAGAAGTCCATGAATAAAACATGTACCATTTTGAACCCATATCCTACAATGTAATTGTGTGGCAAAGTTGCAAAATATCTTCTCTGTTAGGGAGCAGAGCATATAAATTATTTGAGTTGTCCTTGAGCAACAGCGAAAGGAAAAGATCAGTCAGGGAATCTGTCAGGAGGTCATTCACTGTCAGCCCTGAAAGCAGACCACACTAGGACACCAGAATTATGAAAGTTAATACCACTTCTGTATTACCAGTGTTGTAAGCAAATCCAATCCAACAAATATACTACTGGCTCTATCTCTCTGGAGTATCTGTTCTACAGAGAAGAAGCAAAATTATCAGGTTTCAAGCTCAGGGCAGGGGGAATAGCAGGAAATATCAAATTCAGGGTTGCATGAGACTGCCACCGATCATGTATTTTGTGAATAAGGAATGTAGGTAACAAAAAAAGAATTTTAGTGGGAGAAAAATTGTACCCATCTGAACTAACATTAAATGAGCTGAATTGCCTTCTATAGATGCACTAAATTCTTGTGGTGTATATGCAACTGTATTGGATGGGTAGCTTCCTCTAACACAGTGATTCTCCTGTGGACCATGGACCTCTTTTAAATGCCTTTTGTGGTCGTGGACTATGGCCAGGGACCCCTAAGATTTAAATCATAACATTTCCTCAAGACTCCGTGGAGCCCCTGTGATGACATAGTGCCCTCCCAGAGGTCCACGGACCAGAGATTGAAAATCACTGCTCTAACCTATGTCTCCATTGCTAAAATACTGCTTTTATTGCCAAGTAACTCTTCACTGAAGATGTTCTTCCAGGGGGGATGCCATCATCCAACATCTTTCTCCTAATCTAACATCTGAGAAAAATAGAGCTCCCACACCTTGTGCCTTTCAAAGAAAACACATTCTGTAGTGCTAACTCCTGGTCCTGTATAATGGAGGGATTTGGGCAGGAAATTCAATTTCTCCTTGTCTTTCTATTTTATGGGGAAGTACACCAATCTTTTAAAAAATAAACTGAATCACACATTATTTTAAAAAGAAAAGAGGATGTAAAAAACATTTTACTTTGAAATATTTACATAAAAAACTATTAATTTGTAGAAGAAATGAAAACAGAGTGTCGGTCAAATCACAGGCATCATCATAGAAGAACCTCCAAATAGAAAAGTACACAGGAAAAAAAGAAAGATTGGAACAGATCTGAAGACGATGCTAGTCTGCTTCTATTTAGAGAGGGAACAATCTGCATAAAACACACGAGGATTGAGTTTACAGTATATAGTGGCAGTACCAGAGACAATAAATTAGGTATAACTCATAAATAATTTTTTTTAGGATAATTCTTAAGTAACTTTTCCTATTCCTGCACAGAATATGGTAGATATGAGCTTATATAGATGCAATACCAGAGAACATATAGAGAAATAAATAAATCTTAGCATAAAACTTTTCCTATTCCTGTACAGAATAATAGCCCAAAAATATAATGTTATATTTTTGAAAATTTGTTCCCCCAAAATCTCTGTCCTGCAAACTCCAACTTTAATAAGATTTTGAAGGATAATTTTAAGGCTCTGCTTCTCTCTTCCCACTCCCAGCCCACAGCCTTTTTGCTTGTCTCCTCTTGCTAGAGAATTGCCTACAATTTCTAAAAGAACAAAAGCTTTTCCACTGGAAAGGGAGGTTTGTAGAAGTTCTCTCCTTTGCTATATGCTAAAAGCGAGCTGCTTACCCCACAAGCATTCTCTTTGAAACAGGAGGATGTACATTTCTTGTCTGGGAAGCAGTTGTCAATACTGTGATTGCCAAATGGCATCTTAACATAGACCTTTGTCTTGATTAGTTTACTACTATAAGTTACAAAGAAAGCTGACATTCTTTCTTCACATCAAAACTCTAACTCACAAGAAAAGAAATAGAGCAAGCACATTTCAGGCTTCAGATATGGCAAGGCAGATTAGTTGGATAATAAATTAGAGCTGTGTAGTTGGCAGAGGCATACTTTTTTAAAGAGAGATTCCTTTGACTGGAAGCTCACGAGGTGGTATAAGCATAAAGAAAAGCCACAAAGATGATAAATTAGAGTAAATGTGATAGAAACTCAATGTGCCTTTTAGATTTGCATTTAGGGAAGAGGTGACTTGGAGATTTAATCTATACAAGTCACATTGGAGTATACCCATCAAAACAACAGACTACATGCAAGCAGACTCGAATATACTACAAGGCAATATTTTTCTGTGAATATTTGTTGTAAAATTAAGATGAAGATATGGGCAATATGGGGAGAGTTTGACTATAAACGTGACCTCAAGCCTGCTTCTACATCATTTATCAATGCCTATCTAGAAGTGTTAAACATAAGGAAATACTCAGTGAAGTTGATTTGCTAAAGGGGTCCAAAAAGTGCACACATAATTTCTAGCCCAAAGATAATCATTGATTCTGAACATGCATGGGCTTAGCTGGTGCAAAAGCAAAGTGGAGTCTGAAAAGCAACACAGTCAGATTTAAGCATAAGCAACCCTGCCAACCTGTCAGTCTAACAAACAAAGAACTTGGACAAGCAACACAAATTTTATGAGGGATCCTTGGTGCTCTCTGAGCTTGGTTGTTTTCTTGCAGACCTTTCATTACCCAAACTAGGTAACATCATCAGTGCTAGTGCTAACATTACTAGCACTGATGATGTTAGCTAGTTTGGGTAATGAAAGGTCTGCAAGGAAACAACTAAGTTCAGAGAACACCAAAGACTTTCAATTCAACCCCGAGCTACAAATATTCTCCTTTATTGGTAACACAAATTTTATATTTTATGTTTGAAAGGATTATTTTTATATGTATCTGTACCTAAAATTACTTTGGTATTGAGAATGGATATTCAAGGATTTAATTCACATGCTATCTCACCAACAGTCTGGGACAGATAAAGAGATCCATATATACAGAGCCTAATGTTCCTTGATCCTAGACCAGGGGTGTCAAACTGAATTTCATTGAGGGCCGCATCAGCATTGCAGTTGCCCTTGGGAGCTGGGTGGGTGTGGCCCGGTTGGGTGCAGCCTACTGGGTGGGTGTGGATGGAGTGGGTGTGGCCTACTGCGTGGGCACGGCCAGCTCTACATCATTCACGTCAAGAGGGCCTGTGGGGGCCTGGGCAGGAGTGGGACAGATCTGAGGGTCTCTGGCAGAAGAGGGTGGGACCAGGGCAAGCGCCAAAGCATGGTGCATTTCTTCACTCCTCACAAAGGGTGATACCTCCCCAGCATGCACCCAGGAGGCGGGGCCAACGCGGCAGGGGATGGTTCCTCGCTGTTTCTGGATGGCCTTGTGGAGCTAAGACTGAATGCATTTCAGCATAGTTGGCCACCACAAAATTGTACATTGGCTCCCAGCTGGCCTGGGCCAGGGCCAAGGCAGCGGGGGCCATTCCCTCACTGTTTCCAGGATAGCTTCGTGGGCCACATGAAACCACTTCGCGGGCCGCATCCGGCCCCCGGGCCTTGTGTTTGACATGTCTGTCCTAGACTCTTATGATTGAAACTTAGTTACTTCATACATCGTTTTGTTAATGTCCAGTATGTATGTACTTGTATGCATATATGTTGCAATGTAGCATGTATGTATAAATTGGGAACCATCTAATTTACAGAATACGAGGGCAAAACAGGTACATTGTTATGGCAGTTCTTCCTCTACATCAGGGGTTCCCAACCCCCGGTCCGTGGACAAGTACCGGGCCGCGGCATGCCAGCAACCGGTCTGCACAAACAAGCAAAGCTCCATCTGTGGGATGCAGGCAGCACACAAAACTACATACTCTCCAGTCCATGGAAAAACCTTTCTCCACGGAACCGGTCCCTGGGGTCCAAAAGGTTGGGGACCTCTGTTCTACATAACATCTGACACAGAACATGACAGAGACTGCCTTCTGGGTTGCAAGATAATTAAATTGATTCGGTTCAACTCTACTCATAAATTCTACCCTAACTAAGCCAAAGAAAATAATCATAAATGTGGTAATACCACTTAATTAAATTAATTAATTACATTAATATTCAGAGTCCTTCTTAGATTCTTCACCTTCTGAAATTAAATTGCTGATATGAGGGTATCTCAGTTTTGAAACGTCCTGCAGAAATACATTTATAACATCACACCAGAGAAAATCCATCTTGTGTGTCTCACTAATGCCATGTTTATTGTATCATTGTAAGCTGTCTTGAGATCAGCCAAGAAGAAAGTTGGGATCTATATATATATATTTTTTAAAAAAATAAAGACACAGTTCATGCACTAAAGAATCAAAAAAGTGTGGTTGAGGTCTTCTAAAAATGGAATATATTAATACATTTTTGACGAAGCTGGATTAATGTTGAAAAAGCAGAAACCATTTAAAATATAATTGGCCAAGAGAAAACCTCTTAATACTGGAACATAAACAGGCTTCACCAAATATTCCATTTACTTTTATTAGAATCAGAAACAGTATCAACTGTAAAGAATGACTGTTAGATATGGCCAGAACACTATTGCAGGAAGGGCAAAGAGTTAAATAAATTCTGCTATCTTAGACAACAGTTGTGGCAAATAGCAAAAGAAGCCACAGAACAGACGGCCAAAAAGACTGCTGAGCTTTTAATAACCATGTGAGTTCAGTATCCATGGAATAAGTGTATTAGTGGAGAAAGCATAGCATATGGGTATCTCTCCATGGATTGCCTATGGTGTTTGTACATCTGTCTCTCACCCTCTGTAGGGAGAACTTCACAGGCACTATTGCTTTCACAGAAGGAAAAAATATGTCATTACAAGGTACACAGATTCCAGTCCTGCATGGCCTAAAAAAGAAAAACAGAAAATATCCTCCTATGATTTGAGATGAATATCAAGTTAGTGGTAGTTTTTATAGCATGAGTCAAATCTGCACTGAAAATCAGACCTCCAAGACAGGTATGGCAAACTGAAGATGGCTCTGTGAAAGGGAAGCAGATGATTGTAGCAAAAAACAAGGAATTAGTGGGCGGACCAGTTCCTTGGAACCTCTCTAGATAAAGAGAATAGAAGATCGCACACATGTCTTTTAGACAGTTGCTCCTCACAAGGGGACTGCAGGACAGTGTTTTTCCATGGGTGTGAACACCGGAGATAACAGGATTAGCCATCTTGCTCAGCAAAAACTTTTAAAGGACACTAAATTTGCAAATCTCACTTTCTATTCACTTTCAGAAATTGCTCATTAACTATTTCTAATCTATTTAAAAGGACAAGTTTGAAAACATCAGGTGAGTCTCTCTTGAATCCATATATATTTATATAAGCAGGTCTTGGTGTATTTGGCACTTTTCCCGTGTAAGATTGAGAGTATCTTGACAACGTTTCGACGAGGTCCCACTCGTCATCTTCAGGCTGGGGTCTTCAGCTTCATGCTTGTGCGAGCAAAGTGTGTTCGGTAAACTTGGCACATTGGAACTTTTATGATAAGATTTTAGCATTAATTATAAAATACAAACAGCTTCCCATGGGAAACAGATTTTGTTTTAGTTTTTATCAGACATAATAGCATAGATAAAGAATGTCTTGATTTCAAAAACTGGACACTAGAGGGGACTAAAGATTTTAGGTAGAGGAAAGATTATATAGTTTGCAAGATGGTGCAAAATGTTTTGATAATAAAATTACTGAACGAGACTTCTGAAGAATGAAATTAGAAAATAGTAGCCACTATACCAACAATATCAATAATAGCGCCTATGGACAGACTATGTTAATGAAGAAAAGAGCAATTTAATGCAAATTTTATCTAAGAAAACAAAGAAAGTATTGAAAATGGAACTACAACTGAGAAGCTATGAGAATCATTTGAAAAAGGATACTTCATTGAATCTATAAAAGAAATTGGCTGAGGTTTTAAAATTTAAAAGGGAAATATAAATGGCAAATCAAAATAATTATTTCCTACTGGATTTACAAAAGAAGCACTCTTTTGTAAAGCCTTGAAGAACTCTGTATAATGAGGCAAAGAAGAAATGAAAAGAAATATAATCTTATGACAATATTTGAACAAACTAAATATTAAGACTTTAGAAGTAAAAGGAAGGAATATAAAGTTAGCTTATTTGATCAAGATTAAAACAAAGTATGCTGTTAATTCTGGTTACAATTTATGAACTTTTTGATGACATCAGGAATGAACAGTTTATGTTTTATGCATTTGTTTATAGATAAGAGATGAGATATGGAATGAAGAGATAAATGTTGTAACTTTAGAGAGGATAAGGTTAGCAAATTTGGTTTTACTTGTAGTGATGGAGGCAGAAAGTAATTTCTTTATATATTTCTTTACTCTTTAGTTTACTTTACTTTTTTCTTTTTCCTTCCACTTTTTATTCCTTCTTTCTCTCTATTCCAGCATTTCTCAACCTTAGCAACTTTAAGATATATGGACTTCAAGTCCCAGAATTCCACTATCAGCATGGGGAATATATCTTAATGTTGCTAAGATTGTGAAACACTGCTCTATTCGTTTTTCTTTGCTAAGTTTACTTTGTATTATATTTTATTATAATAAAAATTCTTAATAAAATATATACATATACACTGAAATATTGTACAAATAAAATGGACAAGTGACCGTTTGGGGGGCCACACAAAGACTTAAATATCATATCACTTGCAATATCTCC
This sequence comes from Crotalus tigris, assembly GCF_016545835.1. Taxonomy (NCBI): domain Eukaryota; kingdom Metazoa; phylum Chordata; class Lepidosauria; order Squamata; family Viperidae; genus Crotalus; species Crotalus tigris. The sequence goes on from NW_024096469.1 coordinate 6,285,793, forward strand.
TTTGAAATATTTTATTCATCTTTAAATGCCCCCAATGGTTGCTGCTATTTTGGTCCTTAATGCACTAAAAAGGAAAAGAAAAAAAATGTTCCATCCTCCATGGAGTTGTCCATAAAACAATTAATAACTGTCCTTGGTGATTAAAAAAAAAAACCTTTCTGGTTTATTTATTTATTCAATGTACATGTCTGCCCTTCTCAAATATATACTCCAGGCAGTTAACAGGAGAAAAAAAGAAGGTAAATAATACGCGCACACATTCAATTGTATCTCTGCTAATATGAATTAGAAGATTTCTTTTTCAAAAGTGAACACCAAAATAATAAGCAGAAATTTTCTCATTACAATATTCCGTGAAGTTGAGGTAAAGTTTCATTACAATAATCTCACTAGGTTCTATAATCTACTATAGGAACTGAATATACCGTATTTTCTGGCGTACAGTATAAGACGACTTTGCGTATAAGACGACCCCTGACTTCAGAGATGATTTGCATGCTTTAGAAAGTCATCTTATACGCTGGAAAATACAGTAATTATAATTATATTTATAGCATACAATGCTTTTCACCTTTTTTACTTATCACCAAAAAATAAAAGACTGGGAATTCCAATCACAAAGCTCTGTTGTTTATACTATGTTTCTATTAGGGTTTTTTTTTTTCCTTCAAAAGAAGGAAACATCTTTCAGCTTGAGAAGATATTTTCAGATTTTTTTTAAGGAGTGTTCCCTTTCCACATTTGCTTAAAATAGTGGAAATATCAACCATGCAGAGTCATCATTGTTAAAATAAGGCACATTATCTACTCTCTTTGCAAGAGCCCTTACTTCATTTGAGAACCATTTTTCCCCACACAGATTAAAAAAACGCTATTTATTATGCTTGAGGCACAGCACAGGTGAGCAGAAACAGATGTTGTATAGGGGAATTATCTATCCCAACACAGTCCTGCAACAGCTACAAAAACCTATTCCTTCCTGAGCAGATAAACAGAGGCTTCTATTAAAGTTAATATTTCCTTCTGTTCTTGAGAATAGGGGAAAAATTAATATTAACAAGCTCTACCAAGTGGCAAGTCTCATAATCTCGTAAGAAAGAAAACTCTGTTCTGTCTCTTAAGGGTGTAACGGGATTTTTAAAAATCCTAAAGTTTTTTACTTACTTTCAAAAAAAGCCATTTGCAGGCTTTCAATAATTAATCCTCACAAGTGCTCCAGTGGTTAAGCGAAGCAAATATTAACCTCATTTCGTTGAGTGCCAAAAAACAAAGACGATAAGCAGAGAGAACATATCTGGGGACCCAATTATGCTCGTGACAGCTAGCACAAGACCTTTGGAGAAGAAATTCAGGCCAAAGAAAAAGCAGCTTGTTTTCTCAGGTTACATTCAGAAGGTGGCATATCTGCTTGACTCCAGACAAATAAGGACAAAGAGAACTCATTTCTGGAGCACAGTGCCGCATTTGGTGAATGCCGGTCCAGAAGGGGCGTTGTCTTACCTGAACACCTTTTCTCAGTACAGAGATGGAGAATCCACCAATGGGTTTTCTCTGTCTGCCTGCTCTTGAGACCAAGTTAGCCAAACTTGACACGCTCCCTGTTGCTAGGAGATCCCAGTCTTGACGAGGGCGAAAGTGGCTGATGATAAGGCGATAAGGTTGTGGCTCTCAGACCCCTAATTCCGGCCTAACTGACCTAAAGGATGGGTGTGGATTCTCCATCTCCATACTGAGAAAAGGCGTTCAGGTAAGACAACGCCCCTTCTCCAGTACAGGAGATGGAGAATCCACCAATGGAACATACCAAAGCCTCACTGCCCCAAAGGATGGGAAACAGACGAGGCCAGAACGCCGTCTCCAGAAACCACCTGTTGAAGAACCCTCCAACCAAATGAAGCTTCAGCAGAAGCAAAATGGCCGATCTTATAGTGGCATATGAACGGAGAGGGCGAAGACCACGTCGCAGCCCTGCAAACCTCCTCGATGGATGCTTGAGTGGCCCATGCCGCAGAGATTGCAGTGCTGCAAGTAGAGTGGGCTGTGATACGACTTGGAGTTGACAGGCAAGAAGACTGGTATGCCTCCGCGATACAAGCCCTGAGCCACCTGCCTATGGTGGAAGCGGAAACCTTTTGCCCCAGAGAAGCCGGGAGGAAGAAAACAAAGAGGGCTTCAGTTCGGAGAAAAGGTGCCGTGCGCTTGATGTAACGCCACAGAGCCCTGCGGACATCCAGTGTGTGCCACTGTCGCTTCAGGTCATGGGAAGGATTGGGGCAAAAATTAGGCAAAATGACTTCCTGTGCCCTATGGAAGAGTGAGTTGACCTGGGGCATGAAGGTGGGATCCAACCAAAGGACCACCCAGTCCCAGTGGAAGATACAAAGATCGTTCCTGATCGAGAGAGCAGCCAGCTCGGAAATACGTCCGGCTGACATGATGGAGACCAGGAATGCAACCTTGTGAGATAAGGCCTGTAACGGTATAATAGCTATGGGCTCAAAGGGCGGTTTCGTGAGTGCGCAAAGCACACGAGGCAGCTCCCAAGAGGGATACCTGTGTACCACGGGAGACCTAGTGTTGCATGCGTCCTTGATGAAGGCACGTATCCTCGGATGGTGAGCTAGAGGGACTGAATTGGCACAAGTGAGCAACATTGATAGGGCTGCCACCTGCCTATGAATGGTCGCAGGGACTAGGCCTCTATCTAGACCGTCAAGAAGGTCTAGGCCTCTGTCTAGATTGTCGAAAAGGTAGTCGACAATCTGAGGGATTGTTAATTTGTAAATGTCCAGTTGCCGCCTTTCACACCAATGGCAAAAAATTTTCCAGTGGAATCATAAATGCGATTGGTCGCCGGCCTGCGAGAGGTCTGAATCATGGTAATTGCCCAAGGTGACAACAACTCCTGAGTCATGATCCTGCGCTCAAGTGCCAGGCGGCTAACTGTAACCACTGAGGGTCCGGATATTGGAGAACTCCCTGGTGGGACACGCGATGCAGGGGAATCTTCCATGGAGAAGAACGAGAGAGATTCATCAGGTTGGCAAACCAGGGTCTCTGAGGCCAGTATGGGGCACGAGGATCACCTCCGCTTGCTCCTGGAGCAGTTTGTGGATGGTCGCCGGGATAAACGGGAGGGGAGGGAAGGCGTATAGTAGGTCCTCTGGCCAGGGGGTTCGCAAGGCATCCATCTCTTCTGCCTATGTTGAGTAATAGCGTGAGAAGTACCTGGGAAGTTGGGCATTGCTTGACAGCACGAATAGGTCGAGGACCGGTTGGCCAAACTTTTGGGATATCTCAAAGAAAAGATCTGGATGTAGACCCCATTCTGAGTCTGCCTGCCAGTTCTTCTCCCCCGAGATGTGCTTGGCCGTGAGGAGGCCAGGTTGGACTCTGCCCAGGATCCCAGCAACTGGGCTTCGGACATGAGGGACCTGAACCTGGTGCCCTCCTGCCAGTTCACATGGGCCTTGGATGCCACATTGTCCGTAAGGACTAATACGTGATGGCCTCTGATCCGATGGTGGAAGAGGCGAAGAGCTAAGTGAATGGCCCTGAGTTCCAGCCAGTTGATGTTGTGTCTCAAGTCTGCGCGAGACCAACGGCCCTGCGCAAACTGAGACTGTAGGTGGGCTCCCCAACCGAACAGGCTGGCGTCTGTCATGATTGTGAGGCGGTGGGGCTCCTTGAAAGGTGACCCTTTGGTAACCGCCTGTGAGAACCACCAGCGAAGAAACTTCAGGGTTTGGACTGGGAGCCTCACCTGCCGGCTGGATGTGCTGGCGTGCAACCACTGAAACAGTAGAAGGAACCATTGGAGATCCCGCAAGTGGAGTCTGGCCCAGGGAACTATGGCTATACAGGAGACCATTTTCCCTAGTAATTGAGAGAGCAAGACTAGTGGGACGGTGCGGTCCTTGTACACTCGGCGAGCTAGGTCCCTGATGCTGTCCAACCGCTCCTGGGAAAGATAGACCATACAGTTTGTGGTGTCTATGATGGCTCCCAGGTACAGAAGTCTGGATGAGGGAACCGTCTGGCTTTTCTGGAAGTTCACCAAGAACCCGTGCTGTTGGAGGACCTGAATCGTTAGGTCCAGGTCCAAGTGGGCTGCCCGGAAGGAGGACGCTTGGATCAAAATGATATCCAGGTAGCACTGGACGCGTACCGGAACCTTCTGTAGATGGGTGGCCAGCACAGCCAGGATCTTGATGAACACCCTGGACGCCGAGGAGAGGCCGAACGGGAGGGCCCTGTATTGGAAGTGATGGCCCCTGTAACAGAACCTGAGGAACCTCCAGTGATCTGGAAGGATGGGGATGTGGAGATACGCTTCCGTGAGGTCTATGTATGCCAGGAAGTCTCCCTGTCTGATGCCTCCCAGGATGGACTGGAGTGATTGCATCTTGAATTTTTTGTATGCGATGTAATAATTCAGACCCTTGAGGTCTAGAATTGCCCTCCATCCCCCCGAGGCTTTGGGAACCACGAAGAGGATGGAGTAGAATCCCCTTCCCTTGTGATCCGACGGTACCGGTTCTATGGCCTGTATTTCCAAAAGATGATGAATGGCCTCCTGCATAAGCCCCTACTTGATTGAATCCCAAGAAGTGGAGCAGGTGATGAAATGACCCAGGGGGGGGGTTGGACAGAAACTTGAGGGACAGACTGTATTGGATGGTCTGTAAGACCCAGCTGTCCTTGGTTGTGAGCTCCCACCGATGGAAGAAGTGGGCTAGCTTACCCCCTATGGGGAGGGTGACATGAGAGTCACTTGGACCTCCTGAAGGAACATCCTGTCCCTCGAAATGGCCATTTGTTTTGATTCTGCTGTCTGGGCCGAAAGCTCGGCCTGTCATATGGATGGGTCATATGGGCAGTCTTGTCTGGGCATGAAAGGACAGGAGGGTTGGGTGGCTGCTGAGCCCGATGCCCGCCGAAAGGACTGCCTACAAGGATAAGGAGTGGCACGCTTGTCGGACTGTTTGGTAAGATGAGCCATGACCTTGTGCTTGTTTTCCACAAGGTATGGATTCAGGGTCTCCCCAAAGAGGTGGTTGCCTTGATAGGGGGCGGTTGCGAGACGCCATTTGGCCTTGGCATTGGCCTGCCAGTGCTTGAGCCATAGCATCTTCCTAGCAGTAACGTGGGAGGCTAAGGAACTGGAAGCAAAGTTGGCCGAGTGTAGAGTTGTGTCCGACGCATACTCCGTCGCCGCAACCATTTTGCTTAGGTCCTGATGGGTCCGAATGTCCTCAGGAGGGAGTCTGGCCTGAAGCTGACAAAGCCATAGGAGGGTGGTCAGGACAAAAAAGGACACGCAAGTGGCCGTTTTAACTGCCCACACGGCTGATTGATGGGTCTTTTGGAAGGTTAACTCCCATTTTCTGTCCTCTGCTTTGAGTGCTTCAGCCATGTCCCCAGAGACTGTGGTCTGGGACACCAGAGGGGTCCAGGCTTCGTCCACTCTTGGTACCTCCAGAGCCTCAGTTAAGTCTGTAGAGGTATACTAAATATCTTTTTGTCTGTCCCATCTATGGAGGGGAAGGAAGATGGGAAAACCCATTGTCTCTTAACCCCTTTAAGAAATATAGAAGGACAGGGAACATGGTGCTGGGCTGCCACAGTTTCGAAGAAGACCAGATTCAGGCTCGAATCGGATGTGGTTTGTGGCTGAGGGAACTGATCGGACCCTATGTTGGCTGTCGTGGTGGCCTTGCGAAGCAAGGGGAGAAAAAGAGCTAGGTTGAATAGGCCTCCAGATGGAGAGGGGTCTGGGGGAAGCTCTTCTTCCTCTGACAAATTGAAATCCGGCTGGTCAGCTCCTGACGGAGATGAGTAGCCGCTGATTGAGGAATGGATGCGAGACGTGGGTTCCTGGTATATGTGAACCCCTGCTGGAGGCATGTAAGGCGGAATAACAGATGTAGAAGCCTCCTGTCTGGGCAGGTGGTATGACCGTGCCGCGAGTGCACGGTCTACAACCTTGGAGAGCAGGGCCTTGAGGCGGCCGTTGGAGAAAATGTCTCCGAGTTCTGGTCCCCTGAGTCCAGCAGCCGTTGGTGTGAAGAAGGGACCGAACCTGATGGAAGTGTCGGTGGGCTGGTAACTGTGTCCTGGGCTGTCACTGAGGCGGAGCAATGTGTGGTTGGGGGGGTTCAGCCAATGACCACACGCCTTGAGCAGAGGTCAAAGGACCTATGGGGAGGTCGAATTCAGGGGCCACCAACTGATCCACCTCTGTTGTGGTCTGTCTCTGCGCTCTGGAGAACTCCTTCTCCAGAGCCTGGTGTCTACGGCTGGCTTGCTTCTCCGCCAACTTGGAAGGCTTTTTGAGGGTGGTCCTAGCTTGCCTGCTGCCTCCTGTTTGGAGGTTTTCTGCCAGCCGTAACTTGAGGACAGGGAGGCGGTGCTCACAAGTTGAGGTACCGTGGACTCCTCCATCCTGGGTCGAGCTATCTCAGGGAACCTGAGGAGGAGCTCTGGCAGGCAAGCAATTGGCGGGAAGAGTAGTTGGAGCAAGTAATGTGGACTGCTCCCCTGACCACCTGACCTGGGAGGCAAATCTCTCTGGGATGACGGTCATGGCTGTTGAAGTTGTAGCCGAAGGCACGGTTGGCACCCGATATGGGGGTCCACCCTGTGGCCTTAGGTGGCCAGGCAAGGTGCACCAGAATGCCCAAAGATGGGTGCAGAGGGCCAGGTAGAATAGTCTGCCAAATGTGCGGGAGAGGCTGATCTGACGTATGCTATCGCTTCTTTCTCCCCTGTGTAGTGCATGAACAAGCCAGAATATAGGGAAGGGCTTGTAGGAAGGTTTGAGGCCTGCAGCCAGTACAAAGGGTTTAATGTGATGACTAAGGGAGGTCCTCGTGATGCGCCCAAAATGGCAGCCGCAACGGGCTGCACTAAAATTCCTGGGATGGTAAGGCTGTGTGAGAGGCCTGAATCCCTAGGGGAAGGCCCTGTAGAACGTTTGAGGCCTTCAGCCAGAAATCAGGCTAATGTGAGGCCTCAAGCTGACCGCATGGCGTGCCCAAAATAGTGGCCTCGGCAAACTTTGTCGAAGCTTCCTTGGGTCAGCAAGGCTACGCTGAGAAGCTTGAAGCCCCTGCCCCGAACGCGGCAGACAGGTGGAATTAATTGCTTGAAGAAATCTGCCGTTGATGACAAAAAGAGACCCTCCATTTAAAGTGGTGACTTTGGCAGCTGTCCAAAATGGCGGCTGCAACTTTCAGGCCATTAGAAATGGCCTCTGGAGGTGTTGAAGAGAAAAAGGGATTGTGGCAGCAGCACTGAGCGCTGCGCAGGAAAGCAGACAAGGGAACTGTCGTTGGCAAGGATTTTCCCCCCAGAGCCCTGGGAAGATGAACGGAGAAGTACTCTCCCCCCCCACACCCCGCAAGCCTCAAATCAGCCGATTTGAGGCTGCGCTAATCCCAGAGTTCCTGGGGAAGTGTTTGGGGGAAAAAATTTTAGAATGGAATTACTAATCAGGAGATGTACAAATACCAAAAAATTAAGGCAAGGAGAATTCAACAATGGATCTCTGACCTGCTAATTGAATTGTAGATCTCTAAAACCTGAGAGCCAAACCTGACGCGTCTTCAAGAGCATGAGACCAAGTCAAGACTGGGATCACCTAGCAACAGGGGGCGTGCCAAGTTTGGCTAACTTGGTCTCAAGAGCAGGAAGACAAAGAAAAGCCATTGGTGGATTCTCCATCTCCTGTACTGGAGAAGACTAATGTTCAAGATCTTTTAGGCCCTTATAAAAATCCATGCAGCTCAAATAGTGAGTGGATCCTTCCCAAAAATCCCATGGCAATCTGACCCATTCCATGTCCTTGCTAATTCAATATGCCTTCTACATTGTTTTCACATGAGAACGAATTAATCTGATTTATTGGCTGGAATGCATTTTCTCAATTTGGCAATATGACCCTGGAAATCTCAGGGTTATTCGTAACTGTTCCTAACAATACACAAGTCTTTTTTTTAAAAAAAGAATGAAATCTCTGTAGTTTACTAAAGACATTTCTCTAAAACTCACTCCATGTCACTACCTAAATAACCATCACTTAATTAAGGTTCTATCAATGTTTGTTTTATAAATGCATTAATCAGAGTATTTAATAATCTCACAGGCAATGTTAAGATAGGATTTTCCAAAATTCTGACTGCCTTGTAATGAGCAACATACAGGAATCCTCTTGGCTCTTTTATCACTGGGCACAAACAATGCACCTGGATGGCTCCTTCTATCATTATAAATGAACCAGAAAATCTGGCTTTTCTCTCTCTAAACAAGCCAGATTCAAAAGCCAAAAAAGAGCCTGCCAAGAATCCCTGTTTGCACATAATAATAAAGCACAGATAGGTTTCTATTGGTTTATTAACTATGCCTGTTATTAGAAGAAATCAAGGGGGAACTATTGTGTTCATTAACACATTGCTTAATTTTGTATTTGACAATAATCTGAAAATTTCTGAATTTTGACTAACCATTGTATGCAAACAATTTGTTTAAAATATATTTAAGTTTTGGGATGCGAAGAAATAGAGAGGATGGTATTTCTCTTGATACATCTTCCATTCACATCATGGTACAATGAGTGCCTATTTTCCAAGGTAACCATAATTTCCAGTTCAAGCTATGTCAGTAATTCCAGAGATATTTTACACAATACAATTAGAGTTACTGAATACATGCAAACAAGGTCTTTTCTTCTGATTATTCTTTTGATATATGGGGCTGTTCAGAGCTTCTGTATAAATCAGGCCATCCAGGGAAAATTCCAGCAACTCTACCTATTTTTTTCTGTTACCACTGTTATGCCCTACTCATTACCAACTAGATTCCTAAACATCTTTCTATAAGTGAGAGATTGCTTCACCTAAACTAAACCTTTGGTGAAATGTCTTTGGAGATTCTCAATCATCCAAGTCATGATTGTCTCAAAGGTGTTTTTAAAAAGCCAATTGGACTTTGTTTTTCTTTGAAGACATTTCACTTTTTATCCAAGAAGCTTCTTGGATGGGAAGGCAAATGTCTTCAAGGAAAAACAAGGAAAGTCCAGTTGTCATTTGAAAAAGCACCTTTGGGACTTTGGAAAAAAATAATTTGGTTTAAGAATTACCACATCTGGAATGCAACATTCAGATGACCACAAGATGCCAGCAAAGAGATAGGGTTTCCTGTACAGCTTTGCTGCCCCCTGGGGGTTACATAGACCTTTGCAACTCATTTCTGATAGCCCGATTCAGTTTCTCAAACTGTTTGATGTAGAAAAAGGTAACTATACAGTAGTATACATTTGCAAATTCTTTTAAATTTGTTCTATCATGCAGAACTTTTATTCAAGAAGCAGCAGAAGAATATGGATGAGTGCTATTTAGACATGCATATACAATCTCTCATAACCATATACCATTAGATACATTGCTACTTTTTATGCATGGATATGTGTATGGATAATATATATTCTTATTCACATCCCACATACACTCTAGATCAAAGAAGATTCAGTGATAATCGATTTACCTTTTGATTTCTCATCAAGTCAACAAAATACCAAAGGTCCAGTTACTCATATAAAGCATTTACTACACTGTTCCCTTGGAGACCCACAGCCAAGACATTAGCATTACAACCTGCACTGATCTTTGTCAATTACACGACAGTATCTGAGCTCTAACCAGCTTTAAATTGAATCAGGGCGGAATCATCTATATAAAAAGAACTGCATACTTGCCTTCCAATTCTAACACTGGAAAAGGATGGGGGGGGTGAAGTTATACACTTCATAATGGCTTTCTCCTCCATAATGAACAGAGGAAATAAATTAGATTCCCTAGCTAAGGGTATATTTATGCAATTTCATTATGTGCCCATGAGCAAGCCTGGTTTTCACCAAGATAAAAATTGAGCTCTGAGCAACATGTGCACTAAATAAATGGAGTGAATTAACAATTTAACAAGCAGTGTGAAAAGAGAGGCTGTGGAACAATGTCAAAACCAGAGGGGGAATAATTACATGCATAAACACATGTACATACTTATGTATATGTGTATATGTGCTTACTTATGTGAACACACACACACACACACACACACAGAGATATTATAGAAGATTTTGGCTACATAAATGACAGTGTTACATTACTGCCAAATAACATAGCTGCTACTTCTGTTGGTAACAAAATTGCTGGTTTTAACAAACGATAGCAAAAGAACGGGTTGGAGCAGATTCAGAAAGAAGTCTGATGTGAAGTCCTTTAGTTTTCTCATCCACATTGCTTGCAAGCCACAGCATATTGTGACATGCCTTCAAATTCATTTACAATGGAATCCAATTATGCTGATGCTGTTTGTTTCCTTTATTGCAGAAATTCCCAGTTTGGACATCGCTTTCAGAAGGTATGAAGTCAAAAAGATGGTGGGCAGGAGCAGACATTCAGCATGAGGCTCCTGGTCATGAACTGGGGGAAGAGTATTCCAGGGGAAACTTGTTGCCTGGAACACCAAGTGAACCCTCTACTCTACCTCCACCTTGCTGGCCAATGCAGCCCTTTTAGCAGACACTGGAGATGCAAACCTTTGGACCAGAGGATGGAGGTGCTAGAGTTGCCAAGCCAAGACCGGCAATGGTAGTGGCTTTAAAGGTAACAACCAGCACTTTGAATTGCATCCGGAAGCAACCAATGCAACTCCCACAGGAGAGATGTAACATGTGCACACCAAAGTCTGCACAAACCTATGTGGGCTGCTGCATTTTGCACCAACTGGAGCTTCCAGATGCTCTTCAGGGGCAGCCCCATGTACAGCCTCTTGCAATAGACAAGACAGGAGGTGACTAAGGCATGAGTGACCATGAGTAGGGATTACTGGTCCAGGAAAGGGCATAACTGGTGCACAATCCGCAATTGTGCAAAGGCCCTCTTGGCTACGACTGCCACCTGCTCTTTGAGCAGGAATCACGAGTCCAGGAGTACCCCCAGATTACACAATGGTCTGTTTGGGGCAGTGCCACTCCATCCAAGACCAAAGATGGCAATTCTCCATGGGCCAAAGAACCCCAAACCCAGAGCCACCCAATCTTGCCAGGATTCAATTTCAACCCTTGCTCCCCATCCAGCCCCTAACAGCCTTCAGGCACTGCAACAAGGAGGTCATGGCATCACTTAACTCACCACGGGCTGAGACATACAGCTGAGTATCATCAGCATATTTATAATATTTCAGTCCATGGTGGCAGATGATCTCACCCAACGGCTTCATGTAAATGTTAAATAGAGAGTACTGGGCCTGGTGGGACCCCACAAAACAGCAGGTGAGGGCTGGATCTCTCACCTCCTATTAATACCAACTGAGAGTGGCCACAGAGCAAAGTAGTGAACCAGAATAGCCCAAGCCCCCCCTCCCAACCCCCGAAGCCGCTCCAGAAGGATACCATGATCGATAGTATCGACAATCACTGAGAGGTCAAGTACAGCAAGGATGGGTGCACTACCCCATCCCACTCCCGCCAGACCTGGCTCTCTCCAGACCTGGCTCTCTCCTCTCAGGGATATGTCCAGGTGGGTTTGTCACCAATCAAGACTTCAGGGCAGGGCAGGGGGAGTGGCAGTTGTCATTCAGAAATCTCTCCTGGCCTTCAGAAGGCATGGTCCCCAAGTAAGATCCTGTTTCTGAGGCTGGGCTCTTGGGATTAATTGGGATTCTTGCTGCTGTACCAACGTCCCTGCTGCATAGCAACCTCCCTGCCTGAGCTGCTAGAGGCCACTAATCAGGAGGGATGTGGATCCAATAAGCAATTAATTGTGCTAATAGCCCCAAAGACTCTGTCTACTTCTCAGTTTCAATGGATCAAACTGCTCCCAGATAACTAGTAAGTCCATTTCCCAGGCATCTCTAATGGACCTGCTTCCTGCTTAGTCTCTAACTTAGAGTACATCTGAATGATTTTATCTGTCGGGTGTCCACAAACTCCTCTGCATGGCCCTGGAGATGATCATGGCCCTGAAGAAGAACTGGGTGGTTTGAACAGGGCGGCCAGGTGATAATCTATGGATGCAATAAGAACAGACAAATAGTGACATTTTGCCACTTTTATCATCACATTTTGCCATTCTTATCACCTATTAAGGTAGGCCTTAATAGTAGCTCTAACCAATGTTTTCAATGATTTCTTTGTTTTCCTCCAGTGGACCTCTAGCTGTCTCTTGGCCCTTTTCAACACCAACTCCTCAAATTGTTGAATCTAAACTATTGAGGTGAAGTGCGCTATTTCAAAATGGCAACAAGCATTTTGACCATTTTGGAAGTCTTATGAGCTCGAAATACTGTTTCAACCCTGAAATGAAGCATTTTTAATGTGAAATGTCTATGCACACATGTCCATGCATTTTGTTTCAGGTGGCAAATGATTAAGAAGTGACTCAGTCTGATAGATTTGCCACCTGGTTCTACCCCCTCATTCTTACCAACTCGCGTAATGGTTTAGCACTGACTTTCCATGAGAGAAGACATGACTATGTCAACTGCATAAATTTTTTCTTGCAATTTCCTGGTTTATCTCAGCTCTATAAGACAAGTGCTTCCAACACTGTTCTAGTTGTTCCTTGTCATCCTCTCAAAGGTAAAAAACAAAAGGAGCAAAGGGAATTGTAGGATTGGGCTTGGACCCATCCCTTGAACAGTAGGAGATAAGGAGAGCAGGAACTAACTGAAGAACTCAGCTAGTTTTCTTTCATACTCCAGGAAACAAAAGTGACAGACTGGGACATGGACTAAAGTTTAGCGCAAGGTGGGCAAAATGTTTTACTCATTGGTGGAAAAAGTACAAAAGGAGCAAAAGTGCAGAAAAGAAGAACCTTCAGGTTTGTGATGGTCACAGTAAAAGAATGCCACAATATCCATGGGTTCAAGGTTAAACCAACCACCTTTTTATCAGAAGCAGACAAATTTCTAGACTAATTAAACTGTGTGTGAGTATATTGTCTCTTACTGTCAGTGATTAGAGCTTGCATTACAAATGACCCGGATAGACCTTTCAAACGATGGTATAGAAATCTACTAAATGAATGTAATGAATGGTAATGCAGGCTGAGAAAGCAGTTTGTTCCAGCTTTAAGGAATTGTGATTCAGGTTGCATTTCTGAACACGGACTTGCACAAGTCACACTGAACTCTGGAGGGCTTAATTTTTGAATAGAAGATTGTACTATAATTCTTTCTCTTGGCATTTGGAGCTATGCCTAATAGGATCAGGTCTTCAGCATTAAACGTTACTCTGTCTAGTCCTTCCTTTGGGCAACAAGGCCCAACATTACACAGCACCACCCTGCCCACCTGGTATTCCCCTTTAGAAAAGTAACAGTTCCTTGGCTGAGAAGGTATTCCTGATAGGAACAATCTTTCCTAATTGTTGTTGTTAATTGAGAAGTCATGTCCAACTCATCGCAAGCCCATGGACAAAGTTCCTCCAGGCCTTCCTATCCTCTACTATCTTCTGGAGTCCATTTAAGCTCACGCCTACTGCTTCAGTGACTCCATTCAGCCACCTCATTCTCTGTCGTCCCATTCTTCTATTGCCCTCAATCTTTCCCAGCATTAGGCCCTTCTCCAGTGAGTCCTTCCTTCTCATTAGGTGGCCAAAGTATTTGAGTTTCAACTTCAGGATCTGGCCTTCTAAAGAGCAGTCGGGGTTGATCTCTTCTAGGACAGACCGGTTTGAATGCCTTACAGTCCAAGGGACTCGCAGGAGTCTTCTCCAGCACCATAGTTCAAAGGCTTCAATTCTTTGTTGCTCAGCCTTTCTTATGGTCCAACTTTCACATCCATACATTGCAACTGGAAAAAACATGGCCTTGACTATACATACTTTTATTGGCAGGGTGATGTCTCTGCTTTTTAGTATGCTGTCTAGATTTGCCATAGCTTTCCTCCCCAGGAGCAAGCGTCTTTTAATTTCTTGGCTACAGTCCCCATCTGCAGTGATCTTGGAGCCCAGAAAAATAAAATCTGTCACTACCTCCATTTCTTCCCCATCTATTTGCCAGGAATTGAGAGGGCCGGATGCCATGATTTTGGTTTTCTTAATGTTAAGGTTTTCTTAATGTTTCAAGCCAACTTTTGCACTCTCCTTCTTCGCCCGCAAAAGAGGCTCTTTAGTTGCTCTTCACTTTCTGCCATTAGAGTGGTATCATCTGCATATCTTAGGTGGTTGATATTTCTCCCAGCAATCTTAATTCCAACTCTTTCCTAATAGCACTTCTAATAGAGCATGAGCTACCTACTCCTCTTAAGCCACTTTCCAAGGAGTTTAGTTTCACCAGCATTTTATGCTGTCTTTACTCACATTCCACACCAAGTCTGGAGCAAAATCATATTTTCTTGAGGAAGTGGTTCTAACACAGAAAGGTGTAGGAGAGTGGTAATAGAAGCATAGGGTTGGAAGAGACCCTGGAAATCTTCTAGTCCAGCCCGCTACCCAAGGCAATAGTCCAGAAAAGACAGGTAGGTCACTGAAATAAGAAAAAAAAAAGATTTGGTGTGGATAAAAAATAGAGAGGGGCCCTTGCTGTTCTCTGAGCTTGTTTTCTTGCAGACATTTCATTACCCAAACTAGGTAACAGCATGATTCTGCAAGAAAACAACCAAGCTCAGAGACAACCAGAGACAGCCTTCATTTCAACTCTGAGCTACAAATATTCTCCTTTATTAATAAAAAAACAGTACTGCTAATTTTTGCCTTGTCTATAATTGTTCCATATTTTAATCTCAGATTTACTTTTCCCAAGGGTCAAATAGTCTTCCACAGAAAAAGAGTCCCGACATTGACTTTGTTATGAACCTGCATGCCAGGCTACAGGCTTATCATCCATACCACCAAAAGTGAGACATGGCTCTTAGTCACTTGCAGAGAGCTCAGCCCCACTTCCAGTTGGACATACTGGTGGGGGGGTGGTGGCCTTTTTTAAACCAAAAATCACTGTGAGGGGCAAGTCTGAAAAAAGAGGTTCCTACCATCATTCCACATAGCATCTAAGAGACTTTAGAATAGCCTAAAAGCTGGAGAAATCCAGGAAAATTAAAGAAGGGAGCATTTGCTTCAAGATTATAGAAATAAGCTAAGTAAGTGTATGGCCAGGAATCTGTGCTAGGTTTTTAATTTCTACTTTCTGTGTTGTGCTAAATCTAATTTTCTTTATAAGTTCTGAAATTGGGCATTTAATTTCATTCCTATTTCATACTACGTCCGTCAAGATAGAGAGACAAAAATGTATATTACTACCTTCTTTACTAGTCTTTTTTCAGAGACTTTGGGCAGAAAGTTGGTCTGTCAAGAATGCTGCATTTTATTTTGGATTTTTCTTTCTTAACTACATTCAAGCCGTGGTACTGTGGTGACATGGGCAGCTCTGTATTTAGTCTCTTCTACTATGAAGGTCTTCATTTTAATACCAACCTTTTTTTTTTTTTACATTTTCCCTCTCCCCCCCCCCCATAAAGTTTTATTGTATTCATCTTCTGTGAGATTATTTATTTCCCAAGATAGAAGAAAAGGCTGAATTCTCTAGAAACTACACCTCCAGGTTCAAGCAGGTGGCACTACAGAAATGAGTTTAACATTTGAGTTTTGATTCTTCAGTTGCCCGAAAAGCAATACAAAGGGTGACAACCCTCTCTCACACACATACTCCTGTGTTTGGAAGTGGATAATAGGTGAGGTACCTCTTGGAAGATAGATGGTGGCAACAAGAATCACCAAGCAGCTATCCTAGAGGAGGAGAGCAAAATCGAGCCCAATCAAGGGCTTCTGAGGCAGGAGGCCTGGGACCTGGGACTTCCATCATTCTTAGCTATCACTACATTGACAAGAAAGATACTGATGTGGTGAATAGTTTCTGCCTTTTAGGATTGACTGTTAACACTAAAGGAATTAGCAGTCAAGAAATATACCACGGACCAACACTTGGTAGAGAAGCAATGAAGGAATAGGGAAATATATTTAGATACAATGTTGATGATTGTTAAATAAATCACAGTAGTTGTTAAGTTAAGCAAATACGGCTTCCCCCACTGACTTTGCTTATCAGAAGAAAGGAAGATAGCAAATGGTAACCACATGACCCAGGGACACTAACCACTGTAAATACATCATGGTTTCCAAATGCCCATGTTTTGAACAAGTGATCGTGGAGATGCTGTGACTGTCTCTATGTCCAAGGACAGTCGTAAGTCACTTTTTTCAATATCACTGTAACTTCGAACAGTCACTAAATGAATGGTTGTAAGTCGAGGACACTCTCTAACCATGCAAATAGGTTCTCCTTGTGACACTCTATGGAAACAAAAGTTAGACTTTGAAGAAAGATAGATAGAAAGATTACTGACACTTTTGAACATTGATGTTGGACTTCTAAGAATACTATTGGAAACCCAAGAACACAAATAGTTCACAGAACAAATCAATTTAGAATTCTCATTCAAGGTACGCTTGAGCAAGACTCCAATTATCATATTTTTTATGTATTATACAAAGACTTAGGTCTCTGGAGAAGTCTACAGTGCTAGGAAAAATAGAAAGAAAGAGAAAAAAGAAGACAACCAGCTGCAAGGTGATAGACTCAACTACACTGGTGATGAGTGTTTTCATTGGTATATAAAGCACCCTTGTGCATGAAAACATTTTTTTAATATTCCAGCCATGTGCATGTGAACTGTTACAAACTATTTATTTTTAGTATTTCAACCATGTAAATATGGACTCGTACATTGTTAAAACATTTTTTTTTATATTGCAACTGGTAATCTCTCCAAGCAATACCCTTGTATGGTGCATAATTTATATACTGGGTTGCTGTGGCTCACTGTTGGATGACCACTTGGGCACAGATCATCCTGGAGAAACTCTTTCTATGCGATCACTACAATCTATCTTGAAGTTTATTTAGACTGAAGTATTGTGATCCTGGGGAGAATGTTCTACAGAATACATCAGCTTTTGCTTTGAACAAACAGATGGCAGACAAAGGGATCCATTATTGAGAAAGCCATCACATCTCTAATCCTTCTTCACAACACTTACAGCAAAATTGCACTAGAGGTAGTCCTTGACTAATGACTACAATTTTGTTGCTAAGCAAAAAAGTTGTTAAGTGAGTTTTGCCCCATTTTACTACCTTTCTTGCCACAGTTGTTAAGTGAATCACTGCAGTTGTTAAGTTAGCAAGATGGTTATTAAGTGAATCTGGCTTCCCTATTGACTTTGTCAGAAAGTTGCAAAGGTTGACCACATGACATTGGGACACTGCAAGGATCATAAATACATGCAAGTTGCCAAGCATCTGAATTTTGATCACATGATTATGGGGGTGCTGCAATAGTCTTAAGTGTGAAAAGTGCTCATCAGTCACATTTTTCAGTGCCATTGTTAACTTCAAACAGTCACTCAATGAGTGGTTATATTGAGCAGCACCTGCATATACTTTTAAATATCAGAGCTCTGATATCAGAACAAATAAAACGAGTGGACAGAGGCAAAATTTGGATGGATTAAAAAAAAAAGCTTTGGATCCAAACAATTCAAAATTCTCCTGATCCTCAGCCATACTTCCAAAAATAGAAAAGAGTTTTATATCAGCCTACCGGTTGATATATAAGCCTTTTTAAATTCAGAAGATAATCTGTCAGAACACAAGCGAGCGGTCAGATAAAGAGAACTGAACTCATTGGTAGAATCACACTGCAATGAACAAGGACACACATTCATTTTACAGCTACTACGATTGTTGGACGGGCAGGCACAAAAACAGTCAGGGAAGTGATTGAGGCCTGGGAAACAGGCTCCTCATCAGTCAAAAGGAGTGCTGATTTACTACCAGCCTATCAAGTACTTAGAAGGCGAGGGCTGGGCAGTAGAAGCAAACAACAGCTAATGACTTAAAAGCTAGCCATCAACACACCCCAATCAACATCTAAAAAGCCACTTACAACAGGCACTATAAATACCACAAATAGAACAGCACACACTCTGCTAGAGAGAAGGTCCTTGAAGATGGGCTCCAGCACCAGTCCAGAAGACAAAACCTCATGGTCCCGGTGACCGACCCAGATTGGACCCTGCCACATTATCCTGAGACATTCATTCCTCAGAAGGTAATCATTCAAACTCCCTGCCCTCCCTGCAGGAAAGTACCATCTTTCATTTCCATTTGCATTAGACTTGTAAGGGGGAACCTAAAAACAAATAAGGTCTCTTAGGATCAAATTAGATGTTAAGCTAAGTTATATACAGATAGTAAGCTGTATATAACATGCAGCCAACATAATCTCTCTCTCTCTCTCTCTCTCTCTCTCTCTCTCTCTCTCTCTCTCTCTCTCTCTCTCTCTCTCTCTGTCTCTTTCTCATTGGGCTAAGAATACTGTTGGGCTCTATTTGAAATTGGTATCATCAAACTGAGGAGGATGCTTGAACTCTTTCTACACCAGCAGGTTCTATTTTTTTTAAAAAAAAAATGATATACAAAAAGTAATAATGGAAAAAAGATGGAACCTCAACTTTAATAGTCAGGATAATAGTATTCCGAAAAAAGAAAGGAAGAAAAAGGAAAGCCCCAGACAATTATGTTATAAACAAAATTTCAAAAAAACCCAAAACCATTAACATGGATCAAGAATCCATGCAGTAAATCAAGTGTCAATTCCATCCAGTGTCGTATGACATTATTTTAAAAGTCTGGTAGATTTCACTACTACAGTTATAGTCAAGAGGAACATATGCATTGTTAATACACAAATAATCTAAGGTCATACAAACTAACCTATTGGTTTTAGCCTGAAATATGGCAGCAATAGGACAAATCCAAGCCACAATATTCCTGAATTGTATGTCTAACAGAAAAATGATGGTTAGCAACATTTGTTTGCTTATTTCATTTATTTAAGACAATTTATATGGCCACCCAACTCACTCTCACTAACTCCAGGCAGCTTACAAGGATAAAATCCCCATAACAAAAATATAAAAAGCAATAACCCCCACCTCCAGTGACAACAATCAAATAATTTATTTAATGGGCTCCATATCACTCTGGAGTCCCCAAACTCATTGGCATAACTATGTGTTCAGGGTTAGGGTTAGGGTTAGTTTTGTGTTTTCGGGTTGCAGGCATTAAACGAAGACGCATGATGAACAGCAAAGCTTTCTTTATTGATTTCTCCTTACAACCAGCAACAAGCAAAAGACACGCAGGCCTTTTATAACATCCAAAACCCGGACAGTGTCAGCCAATAGAAATCCGGCTGTTTTCGCACCTTGCGCACGCATGCAAGGCTAGCGACAGCCAGTCTGGTCCCGGGCAGCTTTTGGTCTGCCCGGGACCATTTGCAGGCTCAGGACACAACAGTTAGGGTCAGGGTCAGGGTCACCTTGAATTGAACCCCAAAGTAAATTGGCAGCCAATGCAGCTTTCACAGGAGAGGTGGCATATGTGCAATTCTAGGCCTGCACAAAACCATGCAGGCCACTGCATTTATTAGGTATTAGCTTAATTTGTATACTTTAAATACAAAGGGTTTTTTTTATTAACTTCAGATTAAGATCACAGGAAAGTAATGCTGTGTTATTTAAAACAACTCTACTGATTTACAAAGACAGAGCATTTAAAATAATTATTTTTAGAGGTTGCATGATTAACTCTTACTTTCATCAGCTTTCTGGGGGAATGGGGAAAGTGTCTTTGGGTAAGGAGCCACACTTCCCCTAAAACTTCTAACCACCATGGAGCTTGAATCTTACTCTAGTTTTGCACACAGAGCTTTAAAAAGTAATTGAGGACTAGACAGAAGAATGTGCCATTGTCATCAGTTGAAACTTTTCCCCCTTTAATCTTTGCAAAGGAGAACCAGGAAGTCAAGAGCTGAGATGGGAAAGGACAAACTAATTTCCTGCATAGAAAGTTCTGATAATGATTAGGTCCATGAATGATTTAAGAGGGAAAAAAAGGTCTGCTTAGCTAACTGTCCTGCCACTCACTCCACCCTTCTCCCTTCCAACAAATTTTATCTAAGCCAGAAGAAAATTCTTAATGCCTCCCTCTAAGACAGTGGTTCTCAACCTTTTTAATGCCGCGACCCCAACCGGTCGTAAGTCGAGGACTACTCAACCGGTCATAAGTCAAGGACTACTCAACTGGTGCAGCACCGTTTGCAGAATGGGACTTTTGGCGGGCTCAGCAGGGCAGAGAGAGCCTGGACAATTCCTATTGGCTTTTGAAAGCCAATAGAATTAGACTCTATTCAAGAGAGTCTATTCTATTGGCTTTCAAAAGCCAACAGAATAAAAGGGAGTAGCACAGCTAAGGAAAAGGGGGAAAAAATGGTGGACTGCGTTGTTTGGCGACCCCCGTGAAATGGTCGTTCGACCCCAAATGGGGTCCCGACCCACAGGTTGAGAACCACTGCTCTAAGAAAAGCTGTTTAATCAGCCCTCCCATTATCTAATTCATCCGCAGATTAAACCCATGGTTTGGCTTTTTCATGTTGCTTTTTCTCAGTCTTTTGTTTATTTGATAGATGGTATGCTTGTTTACCTCACTAATCTCACTGACTTTCACCAGTTGGAGATAAAGATGAGCTATGTTCGTGTCTCATGACCATATGATGTTCTCCTGCAAACATTGGCTTAACCTGACATTTTGAAGTAGATTCTGTACTTCCACATAGTCCATGATGACAATGGAAATCTCATGGTACTGAAAAGCATTTTAGAAGGAATAGCTTACATGCTCTGGGTTGCACTGTCTTCAGGCCTGCAATAATCCTGCTGAAAACAAATAAGTCTATAGCAGTGTTTCTCAACCTTGACAATTTTAAGGCATGTGGACTTCAACTCCCAGAATTCCACAGCCAGCAATTCTGGCTGTGGAATTCTGGGAGTTGAAGTCCACATGCCTTAAAATTGTCAAGGTTGAGAAACACTGGTCTATAGTAACCTCTTTCCCAGCCCTCAACTACATACAGCTACAGTGTGTGAGCATCGAGCAACTCACGTTGCTGTACATCAACAATGCTATCTCTGCAAATAAGGAAGTGTTATCAGTGTGCTATTCACAAAGGAGAGGCAAAGTGGAAATAAGGTATCAGCCAGGTCAGTTGCTGTCTTTTAGGTGATTAGTTTGCAGAAGGCACTGGGAAGATTAATCAAATGAACAGAGAATGTTGTCTATGTTTATTTGTCATCCATTATTAGGCAAAGCAAGCAGACTTGTGTCTTCAGATTCAACCATATTACTAAATCAGTTTATAGAACCTGGAAGTGAATATTTCATTATTCCTCCAATGCCCTGCCACAACTGGTGTTAAAAGAGATCTTAGGCTTCCCCATTTACCTCAGAAATGTGTGCACCTTTTGTAAGGGTGCTACTTAATAGGTATAACCAACATGCATATAAGAAATAATCTTTGCTCACCGCTGCATGAACACAGGAAATCAATGTGCAACAGTTAAGAATGAAGTAATATGTATTTCAGTCTGCAGCAGCTGAAATTATCAGACTTTAAGAGTTTGCCTGTACCAGATTCTATTTTAATGCTCTGATGAGGACACAGTTTTGCATTTCGGCACCTACTTTGGCTCTGATGACCAGGTATGTCCTTGTTTAGTGACCACAATTGGGAACTGCAACTTGGTCATTAAATGAAGCAGTCAGTAAATGAAACTTACTGTGCTTGTGATCTTACTTCAGCTTTCCTTTCCTGCAGATCATAAATGCAAGGATCATTCACAAAGTTACTTTTTCATCACTGATGTAACTGCAGACGAGGACTACCTATAAAACTATCAGTAAAAAGAGATTAAGTAGCTAACTACATTTTAATGGAAAGAACAGTAAAAACCCTAACACGGAGATGAGACAGATTACATTCCAGATCTTTGTATAAAAACCATCCTACATGTTAAAGGATTTAGTACAGATAGTCCTCAACTAACAACCATTCATTTAGTGACTGTTCAAAACTACAACGGCACTGAAAAAAGTGACTTAGGATCATTTTTCACACTTAATGTCTGTTGCAGCATCCCCATGGTCATGGGATCAAAATTCAGGTGCTTAACAACTGGCATGTATTTATGACAGTTGTACTGCCAGAGGTCATGTCAACATTATTTGTAACCTTCCCAGCTGGCTTCTGACAAGCAAAACCAATAGGGTAAGCAGATTCACCTAACAACTGCATGATTCGCTTAATAACTGCAGTGATTCACTCAACAACTGTAGCAAACCAGGCTTGCAAAATGAAGCACAACCCACAACACTATTTCACAACACTATTTTGTTTAGCAACAGAAATGTTGGGATCCATTGTGGTCGTAAGTTGAGAATTACCTGTAATCCATATCTACAACTGAAGTCTCCATTGATAGGAACATGGATCAGTCAAAGCATTTAAATCCACTAGAACAGACATGTCAAACTCGCAATGTCACGTGATGTCACGCAACGTATCGGGATGGTTTTGCCATTGCCAGCAATGGGGTGGGCACGACTTCCATGTGACGCATCCGGCCCGTGGGCCAGCAGTTTGACACCCCTGCACTAGAAGATTCTGTGGCTTAACTGAAAATGAATGAAACAATTGCTTTCACTCTAAAGAAATTGACAGAGCCAAAAAGAGCTCTTAAATGCAACTCCTTCAAGCAAGATGACAGAAGAGCAGGAAAAAAGTGTGTTTCTTTGAAAATTCCAGAAGGCTTACAGTATATGCTTAAAATAAGAAAATAAGAAGGAACAATACATTTACCAGGGAAAGTAGCATCAGATCAGCAGCTTGGGCATATTATTTATTGCCTAGACTGCAAGCTCTGCATGAAGGTAGATCTATCTGCTTGTTTAAAGGGGGGGGGGGAATCGAGGTGGCCTTGGGAGATATAAAACAACCCTGTAATTCAGCACTTGGCTGACCACTTGTGGCAAACAATAATTGGCTACAGGAGACCAAGTGCCCATTTTCATAATAATGTCTGCAGGTGGAGAGAACAAACTTGTCTTATACAGAGAGGCCAGCCCTGAAAGAGAATTCTGGGGGAGTCCACATTCGTGCTGCTGCTTTTTTCTTTCCCCTCTAGCACGAAGAATTAGATGGGAAGTTGTGTGTGTGTGTGTGTGTGTGTGTGTGTGTGTGTGTGTGTGTGTGATTAAAAGGTAATTATGCCCTTCAGCTTGACTCCTGGTGAATAAATGCAGCTTTCTGGCAACGCTATGGAAGTGACTTAGCATTGCCTACTTCTAGAATGTTTGTTGTTTTTTTTGCTTTCCCAGAGTAGCCAAAGCCTTGTGATTTTCTTTTTTTTTTTAATTTTATTTTTAACCAACAAGACAAAACAGAACAAAGCAAAACATAACACACATACACACACAATATATACGCCTCCTTTTTTTACAGCAATTACATAATGGTAATCTAATATTTACATTTCCCCTATTCTTCTTTAGAATAATTGTCCTTATAGCCCCGTTACTTCTTATTTACATTTTTCTTCCTTCATGTTCTACTTCTTACTAAGAATAATTCATATTATTATTATTATTATACATTATTATACACATATTTTCTCCTTGTGATTTTCTTATAGCCCCTCATCCATATATGTTCTAAGGCAAGCCAAATCCATGTAATTTAGCTTTTCCTAGACTGTAACAGCTAACCAGTGGGGGATTATATTCATGAATATAATATAAATATAAATATTATACTCATATAAGTACAAAACAAACACTCCCCATATATCAGAGAAACCCTTCCTTTATCTGTGCAAAATCCGTTTTCAGTATGTTTTAACTGTGTGCTTACCAAAACCAAACATCCTGTCTATTTATATAATGACCTAAGTACAGAACTGAGAAAGCTGCTGATGGTTGAAAGAGAAGCGTGGAGAAGGAGGAGGAGCATCAGCAGCAGAAAATGGGTGAAGGAGGAATTGAAAGCTGTTCAGGCATTCTATAGAGCTGAATATCAGGGGACAAAGAACTGGTAGGAGAGGATGAAGAATGACTGAATGACGGTGGAAATTCAGGATGGAAGGATACTTACAGAGGATTTCTTCACAAACTTCTGAACAAATACCTCAAGAGTACACTAATCATCAGAGGCGTGTGTATTTGTGTGTGTGTAAATAAAAACTTGGTTCTGAGATTCATTTCAAGTCATTTCTTTAAAAAAAATTGTCACAGACACAGTATTCGGGAAACAAAGAAAAAGGTCTATGTTTATTGTAGGCAACATGTGCAAACATACAGCTCATTTCGTCTTGGAAAGATTTATATCATTAATATAAGACAATTAATCCCATTCCTGAAAAAATGGTCTGGGACATTTCTAAAACATTGGTCTGGACATTTCTAAAACAAATGAATAAGGCTGTCTATGAAACCTCCCTCACTGGAACATCTTAATATTAGTTGAGTAGCTTTGTCATTTTTGTATGTATGTTTTTCATTGCATGAATTAAAAAAATAACTCTCTGAAAGAATGAAATTCTCCCTTCCCTTTTAAAAATTCTACATAACATAATGAAATCCATCATGTCTTCTTCCTGGAAGTTAGTATACTATATTGCATCTTTACCACAGTCAAGTAGTTTTCTCCCTAAACATGATAGTATTAATCAGAAATTATCTGCTAGATACTGCAAATTTTCACAAACCTAAAGGAATAAGCCAAAAATTCTTCTTTCTGGTTTCCATCCCATTCTTTCTTTTCAAAGGGAAGTAGTGGTAGGTCCCCAGCTCAATAGTTAATTAGGGTGAACTGCTGCTTTTAAGCAGTTGAAGCTTATGTTACCATTGAGACACAAAAATGATCTAATCAAACACAGGGTCAGATAACAATAACAAAAATCTTTAAAGTTCTTTCTGTGGGAGAGAAGGGCTGCATTAGCAACCCTAAAAGGAAGGGCTCTTGGAAGTCAAGTTAAATGATCCTTTGGATAAAGAAACAAAGAAGCTTAAGGACAACAGTGGAAATATATGGCAATCAAATGCTAGTCAAAAATGAGAAGGCAACAACTTGTTTTTGGCTTAATTATTCCTAATATGGAATTCTAGAAGCAAACATTATATACCACTGCCAAAACTATGCCATCTTCGCACGCATTCTGGAATGCTCAACTGATGGCAGGGGATACTATCTGATTCCTAAAACTGTTCCGAAATTGTGCTCTTGTTGGACAGCTACATCATGAATCTCAGTATGTGTTTCCTAGCTTTTGCATATAATACATCAGCTTAATTAGAATCCATCTCCAGATGATATTACAACAGTCATTAGATTTGAAAATTATTGTGTGTTTATGAAAGCTAGACTCATAAATGGCCATTATCCAAGGGACAACTGCAAATAGTCAAATTATAGCTGAACATTCTACAGCTGAAACAATGCTCAGTAAAGATCTCTCATTTTTTTCCTAAATAAAACAGTAAAAAAAACATTGGAATGAAATGGACAAGACTTATCTACATAATTTGGGGTGATTTTCTTCTGTGCAGAAATGATTTTCATATGTGTACAGTAAAGTAGTTTGAATTTCTTGATATTCTTCTCTGAAGTTTCCTGAGACTGGTGAGATATATGAAAATGGACAGGATGAATTACTTTCAAGAATTTTTAAGACAATGTTATCAATCAACATGTATCCAAAAACTTCATCCCTTATTCTGCTCTTCCTTCAGTAAAAGCATCTTTCCAATGCATATGGCATTTCCCCCCCCTTCCTATTTTTATTCTTACAGCTCTGTAACTTAAACATTAGATAAATTCAGACACAGTGACTGGGCAAATAACATGCAGCAAGTTTTTCTAGTCATACTGTAATACACTAAGTCACTATATCACACCATTTTTAATTCTAATATAGAAACCCCAATTTTCATAAACTATAGAATTCCCTTTTTATGACCCTGTAATCCTTTAATTCAGAGTGGAGACTGGGGGACTAGATGGAGCTGAGCATTTACTGACCGGATGCCTTTCCTGACACCATGCAGAGCTTGCAGCAGATATTTTTACTTTGCGCCCTAAGAGACAAACATCTGCCACTACCTAGGATTGAACTCTCAATCTTCTGAGTGGGAGGCGATGTCTTCACCACTAGGCCACCACACTGCTGGTTCATAAACTATAAAGTTCAAAATCACTAACTCACACAGACTTATAAACGTCCCTTAATTATTATTATCATACTGTATATTATTTACCTCAGAAGACAAAAGTGAGCATAAGACACCATGACGTCATGCTCAGGATGTATTTTGAGCATAGCCTTTTAAGATAATGATTTCTCACTAGCTCACACATTCTGTTACATTCAAGGGGGGGGGGAGAATATGTACACCTTTAGTATCCAAAAACTAGTTACTGCTACTGAAAGCAATAGCCATTCATTCCCAGGATAAGTGAAACTGATCTTAAAAGAAGATGCTTTGATTTCAGTTTTTGATGATGATGATGATGATGATGATGATGATGATGATGATGATGATAATAATAATAATAATAATAATAATAATAATAATAATAAAGTTGGAAGAGACCTTGGAGGTCATTTAGGCCAACCCTATACTATTTCAGACAAATGACTGTCCAGTCTCTTCTTAAAAACTTCCAGTGTTGGAGCATTCACATTAGAATATACTGTTTATCTACTTACTTGAAATGAACTTCTCCAGAATTTTGTTTTAATACACAAGTCTTTAAAGTCTCAAAGAGGCTTTAACACACAACAGAAACAAAACTATGAAAAAATCTTATCAATGTAAAAATAAAAATATTCCCAAGATGAAATCTACCCTGGGACATTTGAATTCTGAAAACAAAGAAGTTATATGCATTACATAGAGTATCACCTAATAATGCACAAATGCTCCTACTTTTCAGGCCATTATACATATGGCAATAATTGTAACTTTCTTAAGGATCTTTGAAAGAACACCATGACCCCTCTTTTACTAAGTGCACCTGGAAGAATAGATGACATTTACACCTGCCTTTTATTCTCAGACTCATACCATGAAACCACATACACAGTAGCCAAGTTTATTGTTGCTGCAGTTAAAATGAGGCAACAACTAACATTAAATATAATTTGACCATCCTTTCTTTTTCCTTTCCTTTCTAAAAAAAATATCTGGTTTTATCTCTCATTGATCTCTTATTCTAAATAATTTGAATTACGGTATGCACATTTACAGCATTCAAATCTTTGCACATCTGAGATTCTTTTTTAGTCTACTGTGTTTGAAAATCTGTAGGCATATGCCAAAGTGAATGAAGCACTATGTTATCCAACTTGCAATAGAATAGCCCTTCCCACCTCAACCTACCGCCCACCGTACAGCGTACATATGGACTCCAACTCCTAGAATATTCCCAGATAGGAGAACCACTCTGAATATTCCAGGTAATTTGTTTTAGTGGTGAAGATAAAAGTACAACTACGGTATATCGTAAGAACTTTGGTTTTTCCAGTTTATATGAATAATGCAATATTGGTTTGGCTCTCAGTTTCAGAAGCCAAGAAAAAGGTTTTCACTTTATGTGGGCCTCACACCCCACTTTCTAAAATATGTTCATCTGATCCATCTGAGATAACAGAAGTGTCTAATATGTGCCTGACTGGATGAGGCAATAAAATGAAACCCAAGCCGGACATGATAGAGTGAGCATTCAATCTGTTACTGAGAAGGTTGCACTATCCTTAAAGCAGTGGTTCTCAACCTATGGGTCGGGTTGGGGTCGAACGACCATTTCACGGGGGTCGCCAAACAACACAGTCCGTCATTTTTTTCCCCTTTTCCTTAGCTGTGCTTCTCCCTTTTATTCTATTGGCTTTTGAAAGCCAGTAGAATAGACTCTCTTGAATAGAGTCTAATTCTATTGGCTTTCAAAAGCCAATAGGAATTGTCCAGACTGTCTCTGCCCTGCTGAGCCCGCCAAAAGTCCCATTCTGCAAACAGTGCTGCACCAGTTCAGTAGTCCTCGACTTACGGCCGGTTGAGTAGTCCTCGACCTACGACCGGTTGGGGGTCGCGGCATTAAAAAGGTTGAGAACCACTGCAACATGAAATACTTTTCACCAGCTTATCTGAGTGTGCTACTCATGCCCTACATCAGTAGAGTTAGGCTAGCTTCAGTAACCCACCTAGATAACTGCAGTGCCTTATAGCTGGGCTGTCTTAGAGGATGTTATGGAAAATTTATGCTGGTAGCAGCAGTATTGACTTGAGTGGGGCATAAATATCATATTATAGGTTGACTCAGCCTTCCATCCTTCTGAGGTTGGTAAATTGTTGGGGGCAATATGGTGACTCTGTAAACTGCATAGGCTGTAAAGCACTGTGAAGCGGTATATAAGTCTAAGTGCTATTGCTATTCCTGTATCAGCTCTAAATTTTCTTCACTGATTTCCAGTTAATTTACCATCCAATTTTAAATGGTAGTATCAATCTATGAAAACTTTATAGCTTGAGAACTTAGTATCTGAAAGAATACATCATCCAGTATCTTCGGACACTACATGGGTGGTTCATTTATGCCACATTAAATTCCATTGTAAATGCAATAAATTAATATTTTAAGATTATCAGAATGTCTGCTTAGCCCACCCATGCTGTGGAGCAGTAAGCAGCTGCCTGGGAGTGGGCTTTTTTTTAATGATAATCTGTTTTCAGCTGTTGAATGCACTTCCACTAAGGCAGCGGTTCTCAACCTGTGGGTCGGGACCCCATTTGGGGTTGAATGACCATTTCACGGGGGTCGCCAAACAACGCAGTCTGCCATTTTTTTCCCCTTTTCCTTAGCTGTGCTACTCCCTTTTATTCTATTGGCTTTGAAAGCCAATAGAATACACTCTCTTGAATAGAGTCTAATTCTATTGGCTTTCAAAAGCCAATAGGAATTGTCCAGGCTGTCTCTGCCCTGCTGAGCCCGCCAAAAGTCCCATTCTGCAAACGGTGCTGCATCAGTTGAGTATCTTCGACTTACGACTGATTTAGTAGTCCTCAACTTATGACCGGTTGGGGGTCGCGGCATTAAAAAGGTTGAGAACCACTGCACTAAGGCATTTCTGCATATTCTTTATCAGGAACCAGGCAAAAGTAACTTTTTAAAAACAACACATATAAATAAATATCCAGTTAATTAACTGATGAAATTCAAGTAACTGTTTACTTTATGGAAATCAATAACTATGAGGTAGTATAAGCTAATTTACAATGCAATAAGAGTTATCACACACATTTGTTTGAAGGGAAAGGTGAACTCTGTTATATAGCAGAACCAAAACAAACTTTTAAAAGGTTGCTCTTGAATTCTCTTCTGCCTGCAGTACTGTATTAAGCTCTGTATTCCACCATAAAGCAAGGAGGGAATTCTGTGGTCATTCAAAAGTCACTGAGCAACAATTCCTAGGAACCCTAGACAGCACAGCTAATGGGGAGGTATCTTTACCATTCATATTCAGCATAACTCAATGGCCACACATTCTCTACCCTGGAACTAAACATTTAGTTGACTATCTACCAATTAATCCTTATTCTCATTGCATGCCCATTTATATTGTGCATCTCATTGGCAAAAGTGCATTCGCTCTCATTCTTAAGACTTAAAGAAAAGGTGAGAGGGAAATAGAGGTGCTTGCTTAATTCTTTTTCTATCCCAGCTTTATACCTCAAATCATTGTTCCTTTTCTATTTTTCCTCTTTTTAATTCACCTTTTTTATAACCTTTTCTCCTCCCTTTCAGAAAGAGAGGAAGGTGGGGGTTGGGTTGGATACTAGAGATTAGATTGCATCTGTCTGGATATAAATAATTTACTGCCTGATGGTCAGAGTGAATTTAATTAGTCCTTGTTCTCCTGATAGAATCAGCCCACTGCTGCTAGAGCATTTCACTCTGAATTAGCCTGAAAAGGCCTAACGAGGCAGTGCTAATTTTACACACATGACATCCCCACTGCCTCCCAAAATGAGAGAGGCATGTTGCAAAACGCACACTTGGCACAGGCTATGAGCTCTTGCCCACCAGAAAGGCACAAGTTTAAAAATATATAGTATCCCAAATAAGAAAAAAAAAGGAATATACATAGATTCCCTCAGCTGAGGAAATAACAGTTAAGTAGTTTACAAACATTGGCTGGCCTTCTCTTCTGCTCCATTTGTCAAAAGTAGTAGCAACATCACCCCTCCAGCCAAAGAGGGAAACAAGGAGATGTAGAAGGGAAGAAAGAGGACCTGTAGCTGAAGAAATTTGTCCTTCTAGCAAGAAAACCATTTTACAACGTTGGGAGTTTGCAGAAACGGACGTGCAGTTTACATCATGCCAAGGTTTTATCCTCTGGCTAGAAAACAAACAAACAAAACAAAGTGAAATAGGAATGCCTAAATGTTCACACTGTCTTGAACCTAAAACGTAATCAAGACAGGCTTGAAGGCACCCAAAAAATCAAGAAACACCCCCCCCCCCATTCCTTACTGCAGCAGAGAACTTTGTGAGAGGGTAAGCTCACAGAAGGACTACCCCTGCATTCACATCCAGCCCCCACAAAAGGATGCAGGAGCACTCTACAGTACTCAACTCACACTCCTGGCTGACTTTTACCAAACCTCAGAGATGCATAGGGGAAGGCAATCCCTAGAGCTGTACCACAGCTGCCCTTGTTACCTCTTGGCAGCCTGAATATTCACAGAACCTCTGTTTCAAGCATCCACTGCTTGATTTAATTGAAAGAAGTAGAGCAGAGGAATTTCAGCTATCTTATAAAGCAGCCAATCCTTTTTCTTTCTCTTCCCCTGGAGATATCCACTGGCCTGCCCCCTCCCTCTGCCTCCCTCTCTCCCCCCTACCACTACAGCTGCAGAGGAGGATTTGTCCCCAATGTTGTTAGGAGGATTAAAAAAAGGAGGAAGAAGGAACCTTTATAGCCTAGCAATATAAGCTCCAAGGAAATGAGGTAGAGAAAAATTGGTTTTGCCAAGAGCAGTACAGAATATTCTGTAACCAGCTTTGCATCATTCCGCGTTCCTGGCTGACAGCAGAGCAGGAAAGGCTGAAGACTCCCTCTCTCCAGATTACAGTTCCCATCATTCACACTGGGCAGAAACCAGCTCTTTTGAACTTTGTGAAAAAGAAAACCATAGGCTGTGTGTTTCTCTACCTCATCAATTAACAACAGTCCAGGGACATGTACATGCAATAGAAATACAATTCTGTTTTACTACCAAGTTCTCAAAATGACCAAATTTGGAAAATCAGTGTATTTTGGACATACTCAGTGTGCCTGCTCCAAATCCCCAAAGAAGGCAAGTTCCCCCCCCCTTAGTTAATTAGATTCAAACATTCAGATATTTTATGAGCATTTTGCCAGTGAATGTTATAAGCATTGGCATTCTAGCATATGATCCCCAAAGTAAAAACAAAAGTACACTTAAAACAAATTTTCAGTGGGAAGGAATTAAAAACAACATTGTCAGGTTAAAGCGGTGGAAATGGCGGCTACTTTGTAGCCGTCCTCCTGAGATGGTGTCAGATCCGCGGAGCACAGCGTTCATCAGCTGGCCCTCCCCTTCCCGGGCGAAGGGAAGGGGTAGAGATCGCATGAATAGAGGTACAACCTCTTAACCCTCCCTGGATTTTTATTTTAGGGGGGTAGAAAGAGTGCTCCCTCGGAGTTCATTGCCTTCTCCGCCTCTCAGCTGTCTTTGTTTCTTTGGAAACAAAGCGAAACGCCGCTACCATCTCCATATTTAAAGTAACCGTGAGTAATCTTAAACCGGACAGAACTGTTTAAAGGATTTTATTTATAGTTTAGTTTTATTTTATTTTTTTTTAGTTTATTTAGTTTATTTAGCATGTGTTGATTTTTTCTTATTTTTTGAGCTTTCCCTTTTTTTTTTCTCGGGCGGAAAAGTGAGAGTGAAAGTAAAATGGCGTTTTGAAAGTTTTTTTTTCTTTTGAAAGACGGACTGGCTGAATTGTTGTTTAATACTGCTTTCCTTTTTAAGTTTTTCTTTATCTTTTGGGAGCTTTTAAATTGATTCCATTTTATCCTATTTCACCTTATTTTTAACTTTTGGACTATTTACTTTTTATTGGTATTTTTATGAAGAAAGAAAGATAAATTGAAATGGCTTCAAAACGACAACCAGCTACTACAGCTCCTAAGGTAACTTCTTCTCCTGCTACCTCTACTGTGCAACAACAACTTAAAATAATACCCTCAGTGCAGCAACCTAAAACTACTCCACCCTCACCTCCCCCATCTGGCACATCAGCACAAGACATTAAAGAAATAATGGTAAGTGCTGTGTCACAGTTTAGGGAGGAAATGAAGCAACTTTTGGAACAGAATAAATCTGAAAGCAAGGAAGAAATGAAGAAAGAGATGAAGGAGCTTTTAGAACAGAATAATACTATATTGAGGGATGATATACTTCTAGCTTTATCTGGAGTGGCCTCAGTGGTTGTGAAGCTGGACTCTAGAGTGGAGGAAATTGAAGAAACAGTAGAACTTTTGGACTATAAATTCCAAGATATGGAGAAAAAAGTGGAAACTTCACAAGATGATATTCTTATGTTCCAGTATAGACAGATGGAATATGCTTTGAGAATAAGGGGCCTGAAAGAAGATAAAACTCAAGATCTGATGGAAATGGTGATTAATGATTTGGCTGTTATTTTGAATATAGACAAAGATGAGTTACGTGGGGAAGTGGAAAGAATTTATAGAGTTAATTCTTGGATTGCAAAACAGAGGAATCTGCCTAGAGATGTGGTGATATATTTTGCTAAGAAATCCTTGCGAAATCAGATTCTGCAAACTTTTTACAATAAAAGATTCCAGATTGCTGCTCAAGATATTATTATTTTAAAGGAAATTCCACCTAAAATTTTAAGAAGCAGAAAAGATTTTGCTTTTCTAGCAAATGAACTTAAAGCAAGACAAATGCCATTTAGATGGGAGATTCCGATGGGCATTGTTTTGAGCCATGCGGGGACACGTTATAGACTTAATACAGTTGCTAAAGCTAAGGAATTTTATAAAACGGTCCTGGGTGCAGGCTCACCTTTGCCCATGATGCACAAAGTCCTGAGTGATAAAGAGATGGAACAGAAATCTGAAGATACAGGTGCGATGACTGCTGGACAGGTGGTATGGATGTCTCAAGCAGAGGTTAAAGAACAGAGAATGACCCGTGCAGCACACAAACGTAAAGAAAAAGAACAACAGAAAAAAGAAAAAGAAATCAAAGAATCTACTCAGCAAATTGTTTCAAACAAAATATATTTTGTAATGCTAATAAACCAGGGAGATGGCTGGCTTATCAGTTAAGAAAGAAACAGAAACAGAGGAATATAGATAAAATAAATTATAATGGTAAATTGGTTTATCAGAAAGAATTGATTAAGAAATCCTTTTTAGAATACTATCAAAAATTATATAAGAGTGCCAATATTCAAACTACAGATATAAACAATTATTTAGGTAAAGTTAACTTTCCTAAATTAACAGAAGATCAGGAAAAAGAGATTAATGGCTTAATTACTAAAGAAGAAATTGTTACAGCTATTAAACAATTGAAATTGGGCAAAGCGCCGGGTACGGATGGGTTGACATCTATCTATTACAAAACTTTAGTAGAAGAGATGACTCAACCATTGTGTGAATTGTTTAATAACTTATTACAGGGTTTAGAGATCCCTCCATCTTGGCGTAATGCATTTATATCATTGATTCCAAAAGATAATCAAGATCTTACATTGCCTAAAAATTACAGGCCTATATCTCTTTTAAACGTGGATTATAAAATCTTTGCAAAAATTTTAGCTAATAGGTTTATGGGGATCTTGCAGCAGTTTATACATAAGGATCAATCGGGTTTTATAACTGGAAGGTATATGAAAAATAATGTTAGACAAATTATTAACTTATTAGAGTATCTAGAAAAGAATAACCAAGTCTCTGCAGGCCTGATATTTTTGGATGCTGAAAAAGCCTTTGACCAAGTGAATTGGCAGTTTATGTTATGTTTAATTAAGGAGATGAATTTTGGACAAAATATATTACAAGTATTATCTAATATATATCAAAAACAGACTGCTCAACTTATTGTAAATGGGGGTTTGTCAGAGGCTTTTGTAATAGAAAAAGGAACAAGACAGGGATGCCCGTTATCTCCGTTATTGTTTGTTTTAACATTGGAAATTTTGTTGATTAAAATTCGGGAGTCTCAAGAAATAAAAGGAATAGAAATTAATAAAAAAGAATATAAATTAAGAGCCTTTGCAGATGACTTGGTTGTTACTCTGTCTCAACCTACCTGTTCGGTGGTAAAATTATTACAATTGATTCAACAATATGGATGTGTTTCTGGTTTTAAAATTAATAATAATAAGACCAAAATATTAGCTAAAAATATGACTAATGGTGATAAACAGGTTTTAGTTAACTTAACAGATTTTGAAATTGTTGATAAGGTAAAATATTTGGGGGTCACATTATCTGCTTCTAATGCAAAACTGTATAAAAATAATTATGAAAAGCTGTGGA
Source organism: Crotalus tigris (assembly GCF_016545835.1). Taxonomy (NCBI): domain Eukaryota; kingdom Metazoa; phylum Chordata; class Lepidosauria; order Squamata; family Viperidae; genus Crotalus; species Crotalus tigris. The sequence goes on from NW_024096469.1 coordinate 6,320,405, forward strand.
TGGAGGTACAGAAGGATTTAAAAAACTGGAACAATCTACAGTTATCCCTTATGGGTAGAATTGCAGTTATCAAAATGAATGTCCTGCCAAAGTTTATTTTTTTGTTTCAAATGTTACCTATTTTAAAGAATGAACGTAATTTAGATGAATGGCAAAAAGGTATTAATAAATTTGTTTGGGCAGGGAAAAAACCAAGGGTGAAACTTAAAATAATGCAAGATTTTCGTGAGAGAGGAGGACTCAAGGTACCAAATATGAAATTGTATTATGATGCTGTAGTATTAACATTGATCAGCGACTGGGTGAATTTAACAAATATAGAAATACTTCATTTGGAAGGTTGGGACTTACTTTTTGGATGGCATGCCTATTTAATATTTAATAAAAAAGTGGATTGGGTTTTTAAGTCTCATATTATAAGAATCTCTTTGCTTAGAGTGTGGAGAAAGTATTATAAAAGTGACTTCAAAATACCATTATGGGCTATACCTCGGCATGCCATAGAAGGCATAAGGAAAGGGGTTAATATGGATATGATCTCTTATGCACAGTTACTTAGATGGGATGGCCAAGATTGGCAGTTAAAATCTTTGGAAGAATTAACGCATGAAAATTTAACTTATTCATGGTTTCAATACAGACAAATAGTGGACAGATGGAAGATGGATTGTAAAATGGGCTGGCTTAGAGAAGATGAAGCTCTTTTAAAACAAGTAAGAGATCAAAGGCCAACCCATATTAAGAGAGTTTATGGGGTTTTAGTGGAATTGGACTCAGAACCTGAATTAGTTAAAGATTGTATGATTAAATGGGCACAGAATATTGGTGAAACGATTTCAATGGATACCTGGGAACTTATTTGGATAAGAAATGTTAAATTCACACAAGCGCAAAATTTAAGAGAGAATTTTTATAAGATGTTTTATAGATGGCACCTTGATCCAAAGAAAATGTCTATTATGTACCCTAATCTGCAGCCGAAATGCTGGAGATGTGGACATTTGGATGCTACTTATTATCATACTTGGTGGACGTGTAAGCATATAAAAGCTTTTTGGATTAAGATATGGTGGAATATCCAAAGAATTTTTAAACGGAGGGTAAAATTTACTCCGCAATTATTTTTACTAGGTATTGTTACTGATTGTGATGCTAAGGAGGTTATATTGATGTTAAATTTGATTACAGCCGCTAGGCTGTTAATAGGGCAATATTGGAAGAAGGAATCCTTGCCTACTTTGCAAGAGTGGTTTCACAAAGTTTCGTATCTGGCAGAAATGGCAAAGATTTCGGCTTTTTTAAAGGAGCAATCTCAAGAGAAATTCTTTGCAGTATGGGAAAAATGGATAAATTTCATACAATATAATTTGGATATGGAAAAATACCATTTAGCTTTTTTATAACTTGTAATGATTGTTTTTTCCTTCTTTCTTTCTTCCTTTTTTCTTTACGTATTATTACTTATATATATATTTTTTATATATATGTTCTATTTTTCGTCTACCTTTTTCTTTTTTCTTTCTCTCTCTCTTTTCTTTTCCCTTTTTTTTTCTTTCTTTTTTAGTATATATTATTCATTTTAAAGCTTATGTTATGCATATTATTATTATATATATTATTATATATATTATTATTATGACCTTTATTATTTTTATTAATTATCTTATAAATTGTAAACGTTATTTTTTAAAATTTGTTAAATAATCCTATATTCAGTTCTGGGAAGTCGGGGGGGGGGAGGGTGGGGTGGTTTGGGAGGGGGGGGGATGTTTATTTGTAAAATTTTTGAAAAATTTCAATAAAAAAAAAAAAAACATTGTCAAAATAATTATTCACAAGGACAAGGGGGGAGAAGTGGGCACCAAACTTATAGTCTGCTGCTGGTGACATTGACTTACTCATTGGCTTTGAAGCAAAACTATATTTGAGGATGCAGCCTTGGAAGTGGCACCGGTATGTTAGCTCTTTCCTCATCAGCTACCCTGCTGATGGGAAAGACTTATTTCTATGAATGCAAAAGGAAGCAAATGCATATGTTCCTGGTACCATTTCTACCTTACATCATTTTTGCCCAAATAATCCATATTGGCCCTATGAATCTCAGAAAATATTTTTGTGTACTTACATCAATTACAACATCACAAAAAAGAAATGGATCACCATTTTTTATCATTCTTCTAGCTCAGGGGTAGGCATCCTTGGCTCTTTTATGACTCGTGGACTTCAACTCCCAGAATTCCTGAGCCAGCATGGGAGTTGAAGTCCACGAGTCATAAAAGAGTCAAGGTTGCCTACCCCTGTTCTAGACTTTTGATTTCAACGAACAAGGGAAAGTCCCATAAAGGCAAAAAATAGTGAATTTTGTAGGTATATCTGCCCACTACTCTGTCCTGCATAGGCATAGGGGCACAGCCCCTGTTGCACCCTTGACATTCTAATAGGCATCAATTTGTCTGTTTGAAGAGTGTTGTTATGACAGTAATCCAAGCACCTTTTAAATCAGGGAAAATCTGCACATACAAGAATCAAAAATACAAACTGGCAAATATATGAAAGCGATTAAAATGAGGAATTACATAGTATCCTAAACCAAAACCAAATAAATAACATTATGGTTTAACTGTGTGAACCCAATGTTTATGGCTCAGAAAACAAACCATGGCTTAACACAACAAATGATCTTATCCAAGTATTAGAAGCTCTAAAAATGCTGGAAACTTAATGAGAATTTTTAAATGTTAATAAAATTTTAATTACTACATACCCAGAATACAAAAGAATGGGAAATGGCTTGTTATCCTCTTTCCTAATAAATGGCTTTCTTCACCATTTCCTCCTTTGGCATTTGTAATGAATGATCTAGGCTTTTCCAAATAATCTCTGACTTTCCTTTCCCTGCTCCTCAGTGGTGTCTGCTACTCAATACCTGTGAAGAAAAAGCCTCTTGGATTGATGAAGAAGAGGTCTACAAGAAGGGACCGACCCATAGAGCCCTCCCCTGCCCTTCCTCACTAGTTCTCCATCTCTGCTATGTTGGAGAACATCCTTCTACAACTGCTTCTTCAGATGTGTCTTTCCCATACAAGTTGGCCCTGAAGGCTGCTTTAGTGGGACAATGCCAGAAACACCAAGTCACAATGGAATACTGAAGACTGCTGAATATGCTCTTTCCAGTGCCTGTTTCCTATTGGCTTTTTTGGGTTCATCTTCCATGCAGAACACATCTCTCGTTGATGCCTTGCTAAATCTTCTTCCCTCAGTTTGGTCCCTGAAGAGCTATTCCTCATGCTGAGTTTTATTAAAGAAGTTACAGTCAGAGCTGAAGAGGATTCTCCTTTTCCGGTAAACGGCAGTGAGACTAGCATTGCTAGAGTGCTAGGGTACATTTCTCTTCCTGGGATGTTGAGATTCATAAGATACTCTCAGGCAGCCTGAGGACATTTATCCAGCCAGGCAGATTCTAGGATAGCTGCTTTTCAGATCAGAAAGCCAATATTAATATTTTTGGGTCCTTGAAGACCCTTTCTAAGCTGTACTGTCTCCTCCTCTTTATAATCAGATCCTGTTTTTTCCTGACTGTAACGCTTTGTTGATCCCATCTTCCTCTTTCAATCTACCTTATCGTTGCTGCAAATTATGCTGCACATTAACTATTAGCCTCCCATTGCCAAGATGGCCCTTAGAGGCATTTTTTGAGCTTTTCTGCCATTGTGCCAGTCAAAAGATCCCCAAAGTTCTTCTTGCAGGCGTTCTATATTAAAAACAAGGAATGTTATGCCAGGCAGCCAACCTGCAAAACTTGATACAGAGGTAATTTCCCCAATGGGGTAAACTGAGTTTACAAGCTGAAGGACAGGTATGTATGTTCAGACACAAGACTGGGAAATTAGAATCTTTCTATTGTCCTAAATTTTATCCTAGATGTGTAAACCGATACACCTATACGCCAATAGATCTGCAAACAAAAGCTGCTTTCTCTCAGCTTGCTTATTCTTTATTTTTCTTCTGCCCCAGTGTCAAATAAATTGGTCTATACTGAAGCCAGAGCTTCCTGGTTCCCAGGCCTCATGTTTCCAAGCACCATAAATACTGATACTGGAGACATTTTTAATCTAGCTACCAGCTTGGCCTCTCTAACACCTTCCATTGGGGAGCTCTAGATTGAAGCTGAAATATATTAGCATATTTTTATCACACTTTTTTAATTAAACATAGGTCTTGCTTTTTGATATATAGTTTTAATTAACTTTTAAGGCAAAGAATGCACAATATCGAATATTTTATCTCACATGTCACAAAAAAGGAAGCTTCTTAACCAGCATGTTAGAAGAAAAGCCGTTCCAGATCACCCATGATGAACATTTATGAACCTTGACTGGAAAAGTCATCTTAAATGATTCAAAGCAGCATTCTTTTCCTTTCTTCTTCTCTTTCTATTTTCTTTCACACCAATCACTGCTCAATCTCTGCTCTTTGTACCTCATTTTAATATCTAAATAATTATTAATACAACTTTCTTAATGACAAGAGAACAAAAGGAACGTTTTACAATATTTTTATTTGGAAATTCAAATAACTCTACACTTGCCTTTCACATGATCTTACCAAAATATATCATAAATACATTGCAAGGTTTCAATCCTCAATTCTCATAGACGTATTTAAACTTCTCTGGGGTTGTTCATGTGAAAATTAAAATCTAATTACATCTTCGCTGCTTTTTTAGACATCCATCCTAAACAGCATTTTTTTCTTGGCCATTGTTCAGGTTTGTACCTCCTCCACTACTAACAGAGTTTCCTTCCTTCCTTCTCTCTCTCTTTTTACATTTAAAATAATTATACCTATGTATACGTTTAGTCAGCCCCACTAATAATTAGTTCTTATTGTAGTTATTTTCTTCTTGACAGCACATTGATTTAACTACCTCCAAACCAGAGAGAATAAGATTATCCCACTTTATTAAGCATGTGCATCCCAAACAAAACATGTAGGTTTATTTTAAGAGTTATTTGACAAATGCATTAAGACAGTAATCTTATGCATACTTAGAAATAAGCCACGTTAAATTTGCTTCTAAATGTAACATACATGTAGTTCTGATGTACTTCTGGGAGTACTGCAGGTATATCCAGGAAACACAGCAAAGGAGTATTTCTATGGACAAATCTCAAATCCTAATTATTTAAATTACAGTTATTTTAAAATAAGAGTGCTTAATTTGCACCCTTTGGTATAAAGATAACCACTGTCTTGTTTTCATACAGGTTCCTTATAACACCTAAGTCAATTAAAATTATAGGGGGAAATAATTCTGTTCATCAAATCTCTTCCATAATTCAAACAGAATAAATGTTTTCTCCAAGATTCTCTACAAGGCCAATAAGACAACTAGCAAACAGAGGTTACCTGTCTGAATAAAAGGGGAGAAACGCAGTGTAAGATATTACTGAAAATGTACAGCAACTGGTTATTTTTGAGGACTAGAATACTACTAGTTTTAAAATAGCTGTTCTAGCAAGCCTATTCCACCATTGGAAATATATTTTGTGGCAGCATATGAACAACATGGGAGGGATTCATACATCATACTGTCACAATTGTGTTAAACACAATTTGTTAAAAAGCTCAAGTTCATAGATTTGCTAAGTAGAAACAATGGTTTAAAAAAAGTTAGCTCTAAATTAGTGAATGCATATGGATATCTGTATATAAAAAAATGCAAAGAAAATTAATTGGTAAACTGACCAAGAAATATAAGACAAAATATTCATAAATATTCCCATGCAAATTTGAAATTCATGCAAGATAAGGCCAGTGACTATATTTCTGGTTTTGCTATGCTAATTTTTAATGGAAGATCTGATCTCAGCTGATTCCTAATTGAATCAAATCTGTTGATAAATCCTTCTTTAATTTTATGGTGCAATCTCTTTGCCATCCATTTACAAATGTTTTCTGATCAACAGTAAAACATCTTTGGAGACTGAAATTTAAACTTTGGTGCAAGCAGGAGAAGGAAATTGGAGTGTGGAAACTCAATCTCACTCCAAAGATCTGTGTGAATTATGTACTGTACATGGAGGTAAACATAAAACTGTTTGATTAAGAAAGCCAACAGAAACAGTGTGTTAAATCTTGTGCACTTAAGAAATCTGCAAATATACTGGCAAGTACATTGTTTATCGTAGAAAGTGGATTTACCTTGCATCACAATTTTTTAAAAAATAAGGGTTGATCTAAACTATTGGAGATCGTGAAATGAGGGTTTATCGTCCCCAAGGCTCCTTTCAAACACTTTCCCCCAACTTCTTAGCATCATCACTCAGTAGGAGAACCCTTGGCCAATTAGAGCTTCTCAAGTGGGAGAGAGCGTGGAAGAAGGGAAAGGGGACACGTTATTCACTTGGCCTTTGAGCCCATCCCCAGCTTGGAGTCCTGGATCAGCCAAAACATCTAACAGTCCTAACAACAACTGGCAGGCCCAGAAGGGTTGTGTGAACGGGGTTTCTTTCTACCTCTTCAATATACAACCTCTTCTCCTATCAGTGGTCATTTGTGTTGTTTTTCAACATAGTTTCAGAAAGCTTTTGGAAGCAGGCAGAAGTCATGGTCTTTGATACATTCATCTATCAGCCAGGAGATCTGACAGTTATGGGGGGGGGGTGGAATCCAGTTTGAAAAGCTGGACTTCCCCTCTGCTAAAGCAGAATGATCATGAAGGATAATACTCATGAACTAGAGGGGAGGAATTGTACTCCCACCAGTCTGAGACAGTAGATTGGCTAATAGGAGTTGGGCAGATCCCACAAATAGGTATCCCCTGAGAGCACTATTGACAAAATGATCACAAAGCAGATTGTACCCACAGTAAAACTGCTATGGCTTGTTGACAGATTAAGGGAGAATATACTACTTTAATGTTAGAATGGCTAAGGATGGCCATTAAATTGTCTTCAGTATGAATTGGGGACAAGATAATAGCAACATTAGCAGGACAAGAGATTGCCAGATTATGTACATCCATGTAATGGTTACATACAAGAGAGAAAAGACCAAAAGACCGTTCTCCCATAGTTCAGCAGATAAATAGGGCAGAGATAAGTATTCAATCCCTATAGATGTAAGGATTTTACAATCACAGACAAGTCAGAAATGTGCAAGACTCTGATTTGCTTTCAAGTCTTACCAATATTTCTGAACCCTTCTCTTAGATGAGTAAAACAGGTTTCAAGGTTCTTGTGCCTCAAAGAATCTCAAATATTCAGCAGGGCTACACTCTTAAGAGCAATGTTGCCCTCACCCTATGGAATATCTTGCCCCCAGAGCTTAAGCAGGCCCCCACTCTACTGGCCTTCTGCAAGAGTGTCAAGACCTGGCTCTGCCAATTGACATTGGGAGCATAGGGTGACATGAAACCCTGAAGGTGGTTGGTAGCTTGAAGGCACTCGCTCCACCTTTTTTAACGTTAACTTGTTTCTACTTCTGCTTTAACTATGGTTTTGCCTATGTGTTTTTTTACATGGCTATATAGTTTTAATTTGCAAACCATCCAGAGTCACTTGAGTGTGATGGGCAGTATGTAAATTTGATAAACAAACTAACAGCTTTAAGAAAACTAAGGTTGTTGAGTTACATAGCATTTTATCTATCCTTTGTATCTTCTGAAACAGGCAGATTTTAAGAGAGAGCAATTGCTCTATTTGTTTCAAAATATAATAATTCTGCTACTATTTTTGTGAGCCTCTCGTACTCATTCTGCCAGTGCAATCAAAGTCCTACCTTTATAGTATTTCTTGTGTCAGTTTCTATTTTTGATGACAGCATCCCTAAAATGTTTTGTAAAATTTGACAAAACAGATGCCCACAGCATCAAATTAGAGGAGAAATACTTTGGTTTTAGATGAAGATGGTTTAAGAGCTTGACTATTCTGAAGCCGCAATCTTCATAAAGCAGGGGTCTTCAATTTTGGCCCTTTTATGACTTGTGGAATTCAACTCCCAGGCACGCTGGCTGAGGAATTCTGGGAGTTGAACTCCAAAAGTCATAAAAGGGCCAAGTTTGAAGACCCCTGTCATAAATTATTTGAGCTAAAATGCTATAAATTTTGTCTGATGAAAATAACTGAAAGGAACATAATTTAGAGCTAGAACCTTCATGAAAAGAGGAGTATCCGAAAAAGGGACATGGATAGAATGACAACTGCAAGAAGACATGTCTACACTGATGGTCCGTCTCAGAAATTTAATGGAAAAATTGCAACAAGAATGAAATTCTGAAGTAAGAAAATGAGACTTCTGGAAAAGTTTCAGAGTAGAAAAGACTATCCTTCAGCAGCAGCTGGAATAGCAACATTATGCAAGGGAATCTGTAGTGCAATATGACTGGGGAAAGGGCAGGGTTCTTAACTCTATGCAGTGCATGGTGGGAGAGTTCTTTCCCAAATGTGGATTTACAGGTTCATAAATGGTGTATTGAAAAAGACAAAGTAAATCTGTTAGGGTAGAATGAAATTTGCACTTTTAAGAAAGCGGTAAATAAAAAGGCTTAAGCAAAGATAAAATTGTAAATTGTTCTAAATATAGAACCTTCTGTTTCTACAGTTTAAACAAGTAGACATTCAGAGTCAAGATGGAGACAATTTGGTTAACGGAACAAAAATTCAGCATATTTCTTTATTTAAAAAGAGCAATTTGGTATTATGTGTGCCAGACCAGAAAATTGAAATTTACAACATAATCTTTTCCAACCTGGCTCTCTGTAGTGAGGTATGCCAAACACACACAATGAACTATTAGAGGAAAAAAATGGGGAAAATGTGAGCATGATGAATGGGAGCAACAACAAAAAGAGCAAATTGTTTGTCAGAACCAATTAATGATTCATTTCTCACTCTGATCTTCAGAGACTGCAAGTCCAATGGGAAAGAGAGGGAAGAAACTCTACAGGTATTAGTCAAAGGGGTCAGCAAGCAACATCTCACCCTGCATTTAATTCACAGGGCTTATAGAAGCCTAAGGGAAGACTTCTTTTATTCTGTCTCAATTGTTCAGAATAGGAATATTTGTAAGAATGGTATATCCTGTAAGTCAGTTATAGAGCTCTGAGGAACACTCTGCAAAATTCCCTCAAACACAATATAGAACAAAAGTGGCCAATAAATGGCAATACTTGAATAACTACTTTTAGGACTTGTTGACTTTATGCTCCCAGTTCTGCCTTGATTTCTAGTTGTCATGATCTTTGGTATAACCTTGAAAATGTGCATATGAAAGAAAATAATATGCTTTTTCATTTTTCCTGCAAGGATTAATAGGATTTTTATTTTTTGTAAAAGTTTTATTATTATTTTTTAAATTACAGTCTTTAGTGCTTAGTAAACAACATGTTGTCTGGGTTCAAATGTTTAACATTAACTTCTACAATATAAATCTGTTCAATACTACACAATCCAGTATTTTTTCCCTGATTCTCCTTTCTTCTCCATATTTTTTCTATTTTCCCTTCATTACACTGTTACAATTTTGGCACTGTTAATGTATACAGAATTAAATATAAGTATCTTCATCATATTTTACTAATATCATACAAATAACAATAATATCAATTCATAAGTCAATAATGTCAATTCCTTAATCAATATCCTGTTTTTCGTGCTCTTGTTAAGATTTGATTTCCCATCAGTATTTGAAATATCGTTCTCAGTTATGCTTTTCTCAATATTAATATAGCTAAAAGTTCTATTCAAATCAATCCTCCTCTTATCTTCATATTTCCCATATCAAAAAAAGAAAACAAAATGCTATCTTAATTCTAAATCATATCTTTCATTATAAAAGTCTAATTATATCTAATGGTCATTTATTTAAGCATATAATGCCCCCTCTAAAAGGTCAAATCTTCTGTTTTTTAAATTTGACTCTTGCTTTCTTTTTTTGCCAAGTAGCTTTCCAAGCCAGGGCAATTAGATCGCCTAGGAATTTTCTTTCTATTTTTGTAAAAATTGCTTGGCATGAGGAAGACAATTTAGGTAGGGTATTTTTTTTGGGGGGGGGAGAAATTCCGCCCATTTATATTCCTTAAACAACTCCCAGTTACTTTCTCCCTCCGTTTCTCTTTTCATTCCCTGTCTCCCAAGTTGTAACATTCCCCCTAACAGCTCTATATTCCATTTTTAAAAATCTTCCTTGCCATCATATTTTGCAGATCTAAGGGGTAAAAGGTCTTTTGCATTTTCATTGTTATAGCTAAGTCTTGCAGTATTTTGTTCGTATATAGTTATTTATATTTCCCTTCTTTTATCTCTTCCATCTCTAAATCCATTTCCTCTGTTTTGCCTTCTGATTTCTGGATTATTTGTTTATACTTTGTAGTTGTTATCTGGGAACTTTCTAGTTGTAGATTTAATTTGGAGATTTGCTCATTTATATTGTCTAACTTGTTTTTAGTCTCATTATAATTTCTTTTTATATCTTCTTTGCATTCAACAATTGTTTGGTGAATTAGCTGTAGCATAGAATATATTTCTTTCTGAAAGGTGTTTTTTCTTGAGGCATCATTCCTGGAGATTCTCTAGTATCACCAGTCTCAGTAAGAGTAGATCAAAGTTTCCTCTAGTTTTCTGGTCTTTATATGTATCCTTTATAATTCAATAGATTCCAAAGTATAGGTTCAGTCCTGAAAGCAATATTTTATAGTAATCCTTTGTTTCAAGTATCCAAAACTTGTCAATTAGGTAAGGTTGCAATCCACAATGTTCGAAGTATTTAAAATGTTCAACCTCTCTGAAAACAGCTCAAAAGTCTCTCCCAGCCAGGCGTAGTCCAATGTCAAATTTTTCTTTCTCTCCCTATAGCTCTTGAAGTTAAAAGTCCAAGCTCAGTAGGTATTTATAATCCAAGAAGGTCAGGGTGATAAGTGTGCCAAAATATTTTCCTTTATTGCCAGCTGTCCTCCCAAGCTAGGAATCACCAAGCAGCCAGGAAGCAAATTATAGTGCTATACACAAATCCACCACTAGATGTCATTCAAAGTCCATTTTCACTCTTAAAACAAAGGATTGATTTCTTATATTTTGCCTCAATATTTTTTTTCAAAGAGAAAAACGTAAGTTATCTCAGTTCTCAAATTTATCAAAACTGTAGCTTTATTTACTTCCACTTCAGTATTGTATGTTTCTGTCCCCCATAAAATTAAAATGCCACTTCCTTTTACATTCAGAAGTTTTTAGCTTCTTGGGAGCTTTTCCCAGGAAATTCAATTGTAAAATAGTAAAGAAAGGATCGATATTCTCACCTAGTTCCAAACATGCTGTTTACAATGTATTAAGTAGTGCTTTTTTCTCCTTCGGTTGTCAGCAGCTAGTGGCTGGCCATAGGAATGTAGCAGTCTTCCCCCTGCCAGTTTGGAGGGCTTTCCTTGGATCGAATGGAAAGACCGCCATCTCTTCATGATCAACAAGGCACCCCTCTTCTTCATCACCTCTTTGGAGCAATTTTAGGCCCTTTTTCAGGCCCCCAGCAGGGTGAAATCAGGCACAGAAGGCAGACCCCTGCCTTCCTGCATCCTGTCCCGCCGCAACGCAAACCGGAAGTTGTTAATAGGATTTTTAAACGCATTGTTTTTCTTCCATTGTTCATTTGTTCTTCTTATTAGTTGCTGCGACTTAAAGAAATTCTAGAAGAAGAATATCATAACTTAGATGGAATAGGGCCATTGGCAGACATTGATGCAGTCTTATTGATATGTGCTCATATAAATGAAAAATCATTTCAAACTATTAATAGCATTAACAGAACATTCAAATTAGCCATCCATGGGCAAAATTGTTTCCAAGCAGACCACTCCTACATGATCAGAGAGGAACTCAGTTTCATATTGGATGATCTGCAATTTCCAGAGCCCTGCTGGGATATTGTTTTCCCCCATTCTTGATTTTGGGAAAACTACTATTTCAAATTTCCCTACCATTGAAAACAATGCTATCTCTTCGCTTGGAGATCAAATCTGGAGGTTCAGTGGAGATGAGAAATCTTTGGCTTCTTCAATATGACTTTGATAGAGGAAATAACACTAGTGGTATTTGTTCTGTCCTCAAACAGGTTACCCTGGATGTAGCTAAATCTTCCTATCCTTCAGTAAACCAGACCGTGTGTGTAGATCTTGATACTTTATTAAAGAACAGGATAAGGTGAAACAGCGATGCTATGTATGTGGGACATGGATTTTGTCCTCTGATGAATATGCATCATGGATTAGGCTGGATTCTTCTAGATGCTTCTATCTCCTCAGAACATTAGAAAATGGAGTCTGGCTTTCAGGATGCACTCTTTCCCCCCCCCTCAGAATGAGGGATGATGGGAAGATGAGTACTCAGTAGGGTCAAAATACTACTAAAGCCAACTTTCTAAATAACGAAAGGTTTACCATTAGATGGAGCTCAATACACGTTAAAGCAGAGGTCACCAACCTTTGTCGGTTGGTGGACGGGAGGAAAATGCAGGGGAAAGCATTTTGCATGCATGTATGCACAAGGGCTTCAAGCACACATACACCACAAACAGGGCGGGGCTAGCACCCACATGATATTCACTAGCCCTGCCCCATTCTTACACAGCACAGTGCCTTATTTTTGTGCCCCATAGCATGGTGGTGGGCTGTTTTTGAACCCTGCAGTGCGGCAGTGGCCCGTTTCTGCGCCCTGCAGTGTGACAGAGGCCCATTTTTGCGCCCCATGGTGTGGCTGTAGCCCATTTTCATGCCCTGAGGAGTGGCAGTGGAACATTTTCAGGCCCTGAGGCGCAGCAGTGGCCCGTTTTTGTGCCCCATGATGCAGAATTCTGATTTTGTGCCCTGCGGCTGTGGCGCTAACACATGTGAGGGGGTGTGTGCGCACATGCACTGACCAGCCTGTCCCGCGGCCTGGTGGCAAACAGGCTTCAGCCCACTACCAGGCCATGGCCCACAAGTTAGGGACCCATGTTAAAGAACAACAACAGCATATACATATACAAACTTTATGCTGGAGGCATGGCAGTGTTTGTATAGTCACAGATCACATTCAGAAGATATGGTGGCCTGAGTCAATTGCAGCCCTGAGTAATTCTGCACTGCCAACACATAGGAATGAAACAATCATAAATGTAAATAGCAGAAGGATTATTTCTGAAATCATCCCACTTTTTGCTCAGGTAGAATCAATTAATCAATTATATAGAGCCCCCCACTCCCAAATATTTTAGATGCAAAACAGTCAGTTTGACGATCTCAGCAAGTACCATTGTGTTCCATTTCTCCATTGTGGGTAAACTTGAATCCACTTTTGTGTATTTAATAGACTCATATATTAAAGTCATTATATTGTAAATCACCCAGAGTTCTGTATAAGTGGGATAGGCAGCATAGAATTTTAACATTTTAAATTTAAAAGTCCAATTCAAATTGTCAAAAGCTTTGTCTGCGTCAAAATAAATAATGAAACTAGTTTTTCATTGTGCTATTCAAAATATTCCAAAACATCCAGCACAGTTGTAACATTATCTTTTAATTGTCTGTTAGGTAAAAACCCAGCTTGATTTCACAAATTCTTATAAAATTATTTTTAATTTGTCTGCTAGGATCACTATGAACAGTTTAGAATCATTACTAAGTAGTTATATCGGTCTATAACTTCTTATCAAATTCAAATCTTGTCCTTCCTTGAATATTTATATTATATTTACATCTTTTCATGTCTCAGGCACCTTTCCTCCCTGTAAGATAAAATTCATTGTATTTTGCGAAGGTTGCAAGAGATCATCCCCAAAACATTTATAATGAGAACCCGATAATCCATATGGTCCCAATACTTTTCCTATCAGCTTTTTTATAGATTTGGAAAACTCTTAATTTTTTGAGTCCCTTCATAATCTGTCTTTGTTTCTCTGTAATCGTTGCTTATTTTTTAAAAATATATGTTTATCTATTTTCTTGATAGGGATACTATGACCTTTGTACAAATTAGAATACGGATAAAAGGCTTTTTGTATTGTCATGTTATCCATTATTACAGCATCTCCCTCTTGAAGTTTAAATATTTTCTTTTTGTTTTCTTAATTTATATGTCAACCATTTCCATGATTTATTTGCAAATTCAGGGTGGTTTTTTTTTGCTTTGCATAGTTCATTTGTATTTCCATTTCTTTTATCATTGACAGCTGTTGCTGTAAAAGTTTAATTTCATGAGAAATATTTATCTTCCCTGGAGATAAATTTAAAAAAATATTTTTTTTTAATTTTTCTTTTCTTTCTTCTCATCCAAAATAAAATAGCCTGTTTTCTCTTGGCTTTTCTTTTCAAGTACAGTATTATATTGTATAACATATCCTCTCATAAAAGCTTTACCAGAATCCTAAAAAATTCTATTTCTATGCCAGTGTTTACATTACTTTTTTAACAAAATATCTTATTTTTATAGTCCTTCATGGTTGCTACTTTCTGTGACAATATTTTATTTAGTCTCCAACAAAAGTAGAACCTTCCTTTTTATAAACCAAACTCACAGGGTTATGATCAGAAAAAGTCTTTGGTAAAATCTCTACTTTAGTCATTACAGTAGTTAAATTCTTTGATATATATATATATATATATATATATATATATATATATATATATATATATATATATATATATATATATATATATATGTAGGTCTTTGGTTGTTCGGGTTTTCTCCCGCGTAAAATTGGAAGTGTCTTGGCGACGTTTCGACGAAGTCCCATTCGTCATCTTCAGGCTGTGTTTTCAGCTTCGTGCTTCGAGCAGCTCGAAGCACAAAGCTGAAAACACCAGCCTGAAGATGATGAATGGAACTTCGTCGAAACGTCGCCAAGACACTTCCAATTTTACGCGGGAGAAAACCCGAACAACCAAAGTCCTACATACAAACACCCGCAAAAACCTCAGAATATATATATATATATATATATATATATATATATATATATATATATATATATGGTTAATAATGCTAAAAATATGAACCCTGGGAGTATTCATATCAAAGAATAAAATGAACACCAGGGTAGTAAAACTATAAAAGTTTAATTAAAAAGCGCCAAGCTTTCGCCGTCTCTGCCGGCATCATCAGGGCTAGAGCGCCAGAAAGTGAGAGAGTCTTTTATAGGCAAGTCAAAGTCTGCGCCCGGCTCTTCGATCTCGTCACTGGGCCTAATTGATTCAACTGCGCTTGGCTGGTTTGTTTCTTCCTATTCCTCTTAGTTACGTGTGTGTCGTCATCTCTCTTCCTTTCTTTAGGTTCTGGGATGGGTGGGGTAAATCCCCTACCGTTCTGATTGTCTCTATTCTTTAACCCATCTTCCCCATCAGGTTTGAGTGGTAATATGCGTTTCCCCTTCTTTTCCCAATCCTCGTCTGCCCGGCTGTTCTTTTTGCGATAGCCTTCTCTTTTGACTTTAGTACTTTCCCTTCCTATCCAACTGTCATCCGGGTAATCCTGTAAGTTGTTCTGAGTTGGCTGCGATATGATGGCGATCTGGGATGGGTTGATGGATTGTTTGTCTACTGGGAGGGCGGTCCCCTGGCTGTAGTTACATCCAGCCATCTTACTTCTCCTCCCCCTTTCCTGAGTATCCTGCGTTCCTTTCGCACGCGCTGTAATTCGGAGGCTCGGTCTGGGAGAGGTGGTGGAATTACGGTCTTCTCGTGTATCACAGTGCTTTTCTTTCGCTCTCCTCTTCCTTCTAACGCTGCTCGTATTTGTGTGCGTATCGTGGGGGTCTTCGGAGTCTATGGGTGGAGGGCGTAATGGTTCGATCTCGTGAGTCTCACCCTCTCGCGTACTCCTCCATCCAGATTCACTCCTCTCCCTACTCCCTGAGGCGTCCGCGAGTCCATCATTGGCTTCACTCCGCATTTCACACACCCTCAATCCAGCTGCCCCAGCCGAGTGGAGGGGTCGTCTCTTCCTCTCCAGGTCGGCTGCTTTGCTTCTTTCCAGACACAAGCAAGTTGCCGGGTTTAACGATCCCCCCCAGCTCTATCCGCCACGTCCTCCTGTGTGTCGATTACAATGTCTCTGATATCCGTGATGTGGGAAATCCGGGTCCTAGTTTCTGTCACCCTCCTGTTCCTTTGGGTCCGTGCCAACGTTGTAAGAGTGGTAGGAATGCTCAGCAATTGCTCTTCCTCATCTAGACTACACCGAACCAGTTGGGGGGTTGGCACGTTCTCCTTGGTATTGCTGGAGTTGTTATTAGGTCGTCGGTAATGAGGCAGCTGGTTGGTCGCACTCCACGATCTTAACGCCACATATGCTGGGCACAGGTCAACATGTCGATTAATAGAATTACTATTAGAGAGCCACGCCTCCCTAAGTAAGCGGCCTCCCTTGGTATTGTCACTTGCCAACACGCTAACTTCACTGAAGTTGAATCTATGACCCAGTTCTGCCATGTGAGCCCATATCTGGGAGTATTGATCCCCCCTTCTTACTGCCAATTTGTGCTCGTGGACCCTGGTCTTTACTCGTTTGGCAGTCTCCCCAACATAGTTACATGGGCAGTCCATACAATGAATCTTGTATATGGCTGCCGATCTTTCCATGCTGGGGAGCGGGTCTTTGGGACGCATAATGGCTGCCCGTAGCGTTTGATTTGGTTTATGCGCTACTTGTATGTTATATGGTGCCAAGATTCTCGCTGTAGCCTCTGAAATATTATGGATATAGGGGAGGGTAACTCATACAGTTGTCTGGGGTGTAGGTTCTTGGGGTGCGGGGTTACTCCGGGGTTCAGATGGTTTGCTAAACCGGTTAACAAATTTTGCCGGATACCCATTGCGCTTACATATTTGGAAAAGGTGGTTTCTCTCTTCCCTCTTTGCTTTGGCAGTGCTGCAATGTGACTCCACGCGCTTAAATAAGGTTCTGACACAGCTGACTTTATGGGCTGTCAGATGGTTGCTCTCAAAATGGAGAATCCTATCCGTACACATTGGTTTTCGGTATACCTTGGTGGTCAAACATCCATCCAGTTGGCGCTGCACCAGTACATCCAAGAATGCTAATGTGCCCTGATTTTCTTCCTCCAGGGTGAACTGGATGTCTGGGTATACCGAATTCAAGATGCCCATAAAGTCAGTCTTGTGCTGCTTCTTGATGACTACAAACGTGTCGTCCACATAGCGGGCCCAAAACTTTGGTTGGTATTGGGCCATCGCTATGTGTTCCAAGCGTTGGAGCACCACCTCTGCTATTACGCTGGAGATCGTCGACCCCATTGGAGTTCCCTTAATCTGTTCAAATACAGTGCCCTGAAAGATGAAGTAGGTGTTTAGGCAGACTCCCACCAGTTTTATAAGGTCTTCTGTCTGGAGGGAGTCCTGATGTTGTTCCTGGTCTCCTTGACTCAACCGGTCTCTTAAAACTGTAATCGCAAGTTCTTGCGGGATAGAAGTAAATAAAGAGACCACATCAAAGGAGACCATGAGTTCATCTTCCTCCACCCTCAGGGCCCCAATTTTGTTGAGGAACTCGTCTGCCGATCTCACAGTGGTATTGCTATTATTGGTCAAGTGGCAGATACGTACGCTCAGCCACTTGGCCAGTTCAGAGGTGGGCGTGCCCTTGAATGCGACAATGGGACGGAGGGGGACGTTGGGTTTGTGTATTTTCGGTAAACCATAAAACCTGGCAAGAGCTGAATCGCCAGGGCGTACCCTTTTCAACATATCTTCCCCCATCCTCCCATTCCGTTTTAAGTCATCAAGAAGCTTGTTGGTACGGTTCCTTAACGTGGTGGAGGGATCTTTACTCACTACTCTATAAGCGGCACTGTCTTGAAGCAATTCCACCTTATTTATATACACCCCTTTATCCATGACAACAGTTGCCCTCCCCTTATCGGCTGGAAGTATGACAATAGTGTCATCCTTTCTAAGTTGATTCAGGGCTGCTCTTTCTTTCTCAGACAGCGTTTCATAGCGTCTATGGTTCATGACCAGGCTTGTGACCTGTTGCCTAACCAAGTTCTTAACCTCTTCACGTGCTCCAGTGCGCTGTAAGGCAGGTTCTAACGCTGCCACAAAGTCAAGAGTGCTCGCATCTGTAAGGTTATAACAATTAGGCCCGGTGATGAGATCGAAGAGCCGGGCGCAGACTTTGACTTGCCTATAAAAGACTCTCTCACTTTCTGGCGCTCTAGCCCTGATGATGTCGGCAGGGACGGCGAAAGCTTGGCGCTTTTTAATTAAACTTTTATAGTTTTACTACCCTGGTGTTCATTTTATTCTTTGATATATATATATATTGTTCATCATATCAAAAAAGGCATTTGGTAATTTGCCTTGAGCGGTCTTGTTATTTTTCTCAGATGTGCTGGCAAAATCACCCCATCCAGTCCCACATCAAGCATCAATTTTCATAAAAACATATTAATTTCTCTACATGTTGCTTGTCAAAAGCCTCATTAGAGGTATACTTCCCAATATCAAAGTCTTGTCCCCATATAATTCAAGTTCAACCCCAACAAATCTACTATTTCCATCAGTCAATAGCAAATCTGGCTTTAAGTGGGGATTAATACAGACAGTCCTCACTTAGTATCTATTCGAAATTATAACAGTCCCCAAAAAGGCATTTACGACCTGGATTCGAAGTTCCAATGGACAGTCCCCTACCACCCATGGTCATTCCTAGCTCCATTCAGTGTTTCGTGTTGCCATTTTCTTATTATACTTTTTCTCTTTCTCTGCTCTGTAAGCGTCACAACTTTTCATTAACATAGAAAGAGCTGCCTTGACTGCTAAAATACTGGCTCTTTCTACACCAATACCAGCAGGTATAATAGCAATACGAAGTAAAAATAAACTGATTTTTATATTTTAGGAATTCTGAGAGTTGAAGTTCACAGGTCGCAAAGTTGCCATGGTATATTTCACCCCTGATTTAGATGAAAAGTACTGATCCATCCACTCATTTCAGATACTGATCTATACTTTGGATTTGAAACTATACTTCTTGTCACTGAATGGCCTTGGGCGATTATTCTCCTATCAAAATGGCCTTGCTTTAAATCAAAAGTCAAGCGGTGGTTCTTCAATGAACCTAGTGCCTTTGAGATTACTAGTATTTTTAATTCTGTGACTGAATGTGTGATTTTATTTATTTATTTATTAAATTTATATGTCGCCCATCTGATTCTGCAAAGTGGTGGAACAACAAGCATGAAAATAAAGTCAAGTAATACTCTGGTCAAGTATATCTGTTTTTCTCCATCCCTATTGCAAAAGCCATTCCCTGCTGCCCTTCTACTGACTGAATGCTCATGAAGAAAGATTTGGTTGTTATGTCTCTGTGTCACATACGGAAAGTCCCATAGTTAACAATTGGGGTAGGTATAAATAAAGTCAGGGAAAGCCGGGAAAATTGCTTAGCAGATCAATACTAAGCTAGATGGATCAAAGTATTAAGCTAGCATCAGGCAGCTTCCCATAGTTTTTTTTTTCTTCTAGTTGTTTGAATCCTTTTCCAACAAATCATGTAAAGTTGTCAAATTTATGAAACAGTGGTATTGCCAAAAATATAATACAGGCTTATGATTGCTTACAACATTTCTGTCATGGCAAATGAGACTAAGAAACAAGAAAAACTGAGAGATGCATTGCAACTGTGAACTCTACTTACAAACTCTTATCACAATCTAAACTGCAGGTTTGCTGCTCCTGCTCTCTCCACCACAGAAAAAGATGTCCATGGCCAGGTTTCCTGAAGTTTTAAAGATTCTGTGGGTTAAATATACACATTCAAAATACAATTATCTTGTTACTGCTATCTAGCAGTTCCAAATGCATTTCCATGGCAGCAGTGTATGAAACAAGTCAGGGGTGGTGTCATTGGAAGTTGGAAGGTATCAGTTATCTCAATTTTTTTCCATCTATTCAGACCTGATTCTGGGGGAATCATCCATCATTACTCTGTTAGATAATCTAGGGCAGGGGTAGGCAACTTTGGCTCTTTTATGACTCGTGGACTTCAACTCCCAGAATTCCTGAGCCAGCATGGCTCAGCTTGGAAACCTCTCCCTTTCCCTTCAGCATGGCTGGCTCAGGAATTCTGGGAGTTGAAGTCCACAAGTCATAAAAGAGCCAAGGTTGCCTACCCCTGATCTAGGGAAAGAGAGAGAGGCAGAGGGATGTTGAAGCTGCTTTATATCCCAGCAGCTCTGGATACTGTGGATAATGCTATCCTCTTGGGTAATTTCTTTTAGTTAAGATTCAGGGGATGCTTTCCATTCCTTTGAGTGAACAGTCTCTCAGAAGAGTACTGAGAGTACCACCATCATCAGGCACTTTGGAGTAGGTGCCATCCATATGATGACTTTCAACTTTACTTCTCCCTAACGCCTGAATTAGAAGGAGCTCTGCATGTTGAGATAGATGAAGACCAATAAAATGGAACTGAAATCTAACAAGACAGATCTTGCGGATGGATATGTAGGTATCTGTGGATATGTAGGTAGCCATCCATGGGTATAAAATGTGTGCCTCACCTACTTGTGCTGGATATCAGGACACAAGTATGTACCAACACTTTAGAATCAAATTTTCTGCAGATACCGCAAGGAAAGATGTTTCCCAGATAGGGCAGCTTGTTTGCCTGTTCTCAACAGAGTTGCCCTCTCTCAGAAAAAAAAGCAGGTGTACAGTTTGGGAGTGATTTCAGAGTAACTGCTGCCATTGGAGGTCCAGGGATCTCTGTAGTTAGTACTGTTCTCAACAGTACTAACTGAGTTGGTAAAAGTGATAGATTGTTGAATGCAAGTAGAGGATAAAACAGAACATATCCTTATCGGGAAGCTGAGTAGAAACAGAATTTGACAGGAGAGTGAGTGAGATGGGGAAAGAGAAAGGAGGTGTGAACAATTGGGAAGAATTAAAAAAAGTTTTAAAAAAGGAAAATAAGACAACCAGTGAAAAGAAAAGAAAAGAGAAAAGAAAAGAAAAGGGAAGGATACCAGTAGCTTTTGAGAAAAGTCAATTATCCTTTTGCAAATAAGCATGGAATTTTGTACCTCTAAATCAAAACAATTATTATTGCTTGTTTGTACATTACTGTTAAATAATTGCTTACGAACAACTGGTCCTCCTCATAAGTGGCACAGCATATAATCCCTTCCCCATGCTTAAAGTACTATACTATCAGGAAAGTAGCTGATAAAAAGAAAAGTTAACATCAGGGTATGAATTCTAAGTTTACTGTTTCAGGATGGTGGGGATATTTTAAACTATATGCGGTGTACATGTAAAGTTATTCTTGTATCTGGACCAGAAGCTGAAGATGGTGTAATATGGGGTAGCCAGGTGGACTGAATAGAGCTCTTGACAGTGTTCATGCTACACTTTTGCTAAAGCAGCTGCAGATTGACTAAATGAGGTTCACAGTTTTTCTCCTGTGATATGTAAATCCTAAATAACTTCAATCTAGGATTTTTTTTTACATTCTATGCTGGCACAATTGCCAAAATTGTTTGGAAAAGTCTTCCTGTGTGTCCTAAGAATTGCCAAGTGCAGTATGAGGAAACTATATTATTACATGATGTATGAATTCATTTGAGATATCATACAATATATGTCAGGGGTGTCAAACTGCCGGCCCACAGGCCGGACACGTCATGACAAAACCGTGCCCACCCCATTGCTGGCAATGGGGAAAAAGCTCCGATATGTCGCACGATGTCACGTGACGTCGTGACTTTGACATGTCTGATATATATGTATATGAAGATTTAGTAAGCTACATATCCATTAAAGAGAACCTGCACCAACTATAGGTAGTCCCCAATTTATGACAGTTGGGACTGGAACTTCTGTCACTAGGTGAGGTGATCATTTAAGTGAGTTGCACTAATATTAGGACCTTTTTTGCCACAGTTGTTAAGCAAATCACCATAGTTAAGTGAATCATGTGGTTGTTAAGCAAATCCAGCTTCCTCCATTGATCTTGCTTGTCAGAAATTGGCTGGCAAAGTCGCAAATGTCCATCATGTGGCCCTGGGATACTGCAACCATCATAAATGCATGCCAGTTGACAAGCACTCAAATTTCAATCATGAGATCACAGGTACACTATCACTACCTTAAGTGGGAGGACTGGTTGTATGTCACTTTTTTCAGTACCTTTGAACAGTCACTAAACCAGGGGTAGGCAACCTTGGCTCTTTTATGACTTGTGGACTTCAACTCCCAGCATTCCTGAGCCAGCCTACCCCTGCACTAAACAAATGGTTGTAAGCCGAGGACTATCTGTAGCTGCTCAGAAATGTAAAATTTTGATAACTAAGGACGAAAAGCTAAGCTTCTGAAAAATGAATACCAACTCATGCTAGCAACATTTCATTAATGTACTTACTAGATTAATTATCCAATAGTCTAAAGGCCCTCGCAGTATAGCAGTAAGTCATAAGAAACAAAATATTTGTAGTAAAAAAAGCAAACATAATTTTAAAGACCTATCCCCCAAACATTCACACATCCTAAGCATCATGCTTCACCAAAGACCTTCCAGAATTAGTCCATTTTCAATTGTTTCCAAGAGGTCAGAACTTTATGGGCCAACCTCAGTTCAAGTAAGAAGCCATCTCAGAAAAGCAGCCTCTACATGTCTCCGTAGTATTTACTTCATGGAAATAGGCAACTTTCAGCAATTTATCCTGGGGCAAAATGAGTCAGGCAGTCCTGAAAACATTAACAAGGTATCTTCAACAGGCAAACCTAGTAGCAATTAACCAGAAAACAGGGGCAGTCAAGACTGCTAAATATAGACTTTCTACAACATGCAATTGTACATTTGCTTATTTGTTTACATTTTGCTTGTGTGGTTCATCATAAAGCCACAAGGATCACAAAAGGCTGTGTAGGTCAATGGAAATCCTGTCTTTGCCCTGCTGGAAATCCCCCTGAGCCCTACCTGTGGCTTCCAAGTTCCCACCAGGCATTGCCTACTCACCTTTTCAAACTTATCTTTCCAGACATGAGACCCCCCAGAAGAACTTTCTAAAAATGAAAGCTGTATTCTCAGAAGAATGCTGCCTGCACTTGGACAAAGATGTCTAGGATATGGATTTAGCATCCTGAGAATAAGGGTACAAATACAGCTTGTTCTCTTCTGTTTCTAAAAGGTCCTTCTCTGTAAAACCCATTTGGAACAGGAACAATTACACCAGGAACATTAATGCATCTGTGGACATTCACAAGATTCTAACTTACAACTGGAAGAGAGCGCCAGACAAAAAGCGGAAAGAAAAATAAATGCCATAAATACAACAAAAAGACCAATTGTAACAGAATTACACTGATCTACCTTTGTTCATATTCTGCAGGTGGGAAGATGCAAAAGGCAAAAACTACCAGGTGCAGAAAATTATTTGTCAAGCTGATTACCAATGCATTTCAGGCAGGGGCACCTTCCTCTGCCAATTATCACCTCCTTTTCTCCTATGCACCAACCTGCAACAAGGGAGTTTAAATTTTCTCCAGTAAAACCATCTGCGTTCTGCATTTAGAAAACTCTGACTGTGCTCGTCAGAATAAAATACTGAGGTAGGACAGGTTTTCCATAGAAATTCAAAAATGTTCTCCATTTCAAAAGATGATATATAGGTTTGGCAAGCAGAGAGCAATGTAGTACACATGACAAACATTGGAAGAAAGACTTAATTGTCAGAAGGGATTAAGTTGGGCAATACAGTAGAAATAATTTTTCCCCTCCAGAAAAAATATCTGTCAGAAGTTTGACCTCCAGTGATGTGCACAAATTGTGTCTGTGTGGACAATTGCACCTCTGTTGCACTTTTTCAGATTGTGACTTCTTAAACAATATAATTGTTTAATTGTGTGCTGTTATACAAAACAGTAAAATTAAATGAAAAGTTAAAGTGGATGAATATTCATGCCATAAACAATAGGGCTGTGTAGCATTTTAGATTCTATTACAAAAAGATATTTTAAAAGCATGTGGAAATGTGATCTTACAGAGTAAGAAAAGAGAGGGCAAGGGTGAGAATCCATTAAGATTCTTACAGAAGCTGGCACATCTGTCTGTCATTTTATCACAAATTAAAAATATGCTTGGAGGTCAATTGAGTAAGTTTCAACAACAAAATTAAAGATTTAGCATAATTAAATTGATCCTACACAAACAACATCATTTAGAAGTAAAATTGAATTCCTGTAAGACTGATATTAACGATAAAGGTCAGAGACAAGGAAGGTGGAGATTAGATTGCAAACAGTAGAATCAGAACTGCGTAAAAATAATTCAAAGCTCATAGAATTACCTGAAGATTTTGGAAGAAGAGTTAGAAAGATTCTTTACTCAAAGAATATTTTGGCTAAATCAGGAGAAATGATTAGAAAAGATAGTATGAAGGGACTTACTTTATAAGACTCTTTTGCCTAGTTTAGTTACATTTTCAAGTTTATCTTCCCAAATTTACATTCTATAAGACAAAGGATACAATATTAGAATGATAAAAGAAAGGGCATGATATTCTTTTAAAACACTCAGATTTTACCAGATGTTCTGATGGACATTGGAAAGAGATCTGAGATTTCTGATATTTATTCTATAAGAAAGGAAAGTCAGATATAGGTAGGTTACTCCTTTTTCTTCTGGAAGTCTTTATGGATGGAAGTACAGACTACCGTCATTTAGTGACTGCCTTGTTTAGTAACAGTTCACAATTACAATGATGATTTAAAAAGTAACTTTATGACTAATCCTTATGTTTACGACCTTTGCAAGTCTATAAAACAAAGGAAAGCAGAAGTCAGATCTTAAGCACAGTTTAAGCAGCTGTTCACTTAACAATTGAGTTGTCAGTCCCAATTGTGGTTGCTAAACAAGAACTACCTGTAAAGTCTTTGTATATTTCTAACAGGATTCTAACAGCAGATATGACATTAGCTGTTACAGAACAGACAAAAAAAGATCAGAACAAACAGAAGTTCAAAAACTAGATCAAGTGGCATTTTTTCTTCATAAATTAACCTGATAACTGTCATACTGGTCAAATTAAAATATTTTCAACTAACATTAATTGACTGAATAATTCATTTTTAAAAACTATCTTTTTGAAGATAAAAAGAAAAATACAGTAAAAAAAAGTAAAACACTGTCAGCCTCAAGTAGATTAAAAAAAGTAATATGTTAGAAATTCATTGTGGAATCTGGAGAAACCTCAGGATGAAAAATGGGCAGTTATACTATTATAATTTCAGATTAAACATGGGCAAATAATAATTGCTTCAATTTACGCTCCAAATGATAGCAATTTTTTTTTATTTTTTTCAATCATTTCTTGAACGTGCAGAGGAAAATGTGTAAATTCTTAGAGATACAAGCTGGATTCTGTCCCTAAACCTTGATCAATCTGCACCATCTAAAACAGAGGTGTCAAACTAACGGCCCGTGGGCTGGTTGCATCATACGGAGGCTGCGCCCACTCCAGCTCTGGCAATGCAAAAAAAAATTGCAATACATCACATCATGTCATATCACGAAACGTCACGTGACGCAGCAAGTTTGACATCTGTGATCTAAAAGGAATTCTACTTTCAATTTTTAAAGCAGGGGTATGATGTCAGGAAAAAGATATTGTTTTTTCAAAGAGTTGAGGGCAGGTGCTCTGTTCAATCTCCCACACATTTTGAAGCATTGGCAACAACTGGTTCCAATGATGCTTATCATGTGGGTAAATCATAAAGGGACTGTGCTAGGTGGAAATTATGGCCATGCAGGTTGAAGGTGGATGATGGATTCACAGATAGTAGAGGCTCTAGTCAAACATGTCTCCAGACTCTAGACCAGGGCTTTTCAACCAATGGTACGGGTACCACCTGTGGTATATTGGCACCTGGCAGGTGGTACGCGACCATCCCAGAAAAGTGGTAGTGGGGAAGGGGAATGAGCTGAACTGGTGGCAGCAGTGCACAAGTCTGAGTGAGAGATGGCTAGAGCTGTAGGGCTGTCAGGGCTCAGTGGAAGCGCCAGGATCAGCGCTTCTTCGGGACTGTCAGCTCAGTGGAAGCATCAGGATCAGCGCCAGGCTCCAGCTGGAGCTCGGCGCTGATCCTGGCACTTCTGCTGAGCACAGAAGAAGCACCGATCAGCTGGAATGTTGCAGCATCTCCAGGGTCTTGTGATTTACAATCAGATGCTTGGCAAATTAATTCATATTTATGACAGTCAGTGTCCCAGGGTCATGTGAAGTGATCAAAACCTGCTGCAACCACCCAGCAGACGGCGAAAATAAAAACCAAACACCCCCCACCCCACCCCCGCTGCCAATCCTCAACAGAAATGCTCACAACAATGAAAACCTCGGACAGGAGGAAGAGCAGCCTGGGTGGGCAGGCAGGTGTCTTGCTCGGCTGTGGCTTGGGGGGGACTTTTTTCAGTGCCATTGTAACTTCAAACAGTCACTAAGCGAACTGTTGTAAGTCAAGAACTATCTGTACTTCATCACTTTTTTCCTTTTTTGGGGGGGGTCATCAAGTTTTTGACACCTTGCTAGGCGACTGGTGGTACTCAGATATTGCCATATCCTAAAAGTGGTACAATGGGTAAAAAGGTTGAAACACCCTGCTCTAGACCAGGAAAGTTTAATAGCAGCTTCAGGCAAAGATTCAAAGGAAACAAGGTGGAAGCTTTGTTTACCCTGCTTTAGGTGTTTTCAAAAGTGCAGCACATCAATTTAAAAACCAATTTGAAAAGATAAGGCTTAAATGGCTAGATAACATCTCTGCCTTGAACCATTTTTCTGGGTTCAAATCTGAAGCATTGCATATCCCTAATGAACCACCTGCCTTCTTTCAAATACTTTTAAATTTCTCTGGTGGAAATAAAAGTACAATGAAATAAAACAAAATTCTCAACTATCACTTGTCACCAGCCTAAAAGGACAAAGAGTTATAAGAAAAGAAATGTAGTGACCTAGAATACAAAATCCTTTCCTTCTCTTAACTGACTCCTAAGTAAGATTTGTTGTGCCAGTACACAGAGGGCAAAAGAGCCAGTTTGGTAGCTTCCGGTTCTGCACAGCTAGTGCACCAGCCAAGGGATCGAGACCTATGGCTGATTTCTCTTTGTTTGAGGACACTTAATGGGCCCAAAGCCACCCCGGAGAGGTGGCAAGGAAGAAGGGAAGCCCCGCTGATCCTGGGGAGACAGTGGTTGATCCGGATGTCTGGGGAAAGCTCTCCAAAAACCGACAGAGGAAAAGCTAGCGTCATTCGTCAGTCTAGCCCAGGGGTCTGCAACCTTAAACACTCAAAGAGCCACTTGGACTCGTTTCCTAGAGAAAAGAAAACACTGGGAGCCACAAAACTTGTGCACACATGCTTTGATTGAAGAGTTTAATTAAAAAGAAATAGAGGCTGCTGTACATGAGTTCTCTCTCTCTCTCTCTTTCCTCTCTCTTTCTCTCTCTCTCTTTCCTCTCCCTCTCTTTCTCTCTCACTAGCTCTCTTTCCTCTCCCTCTCTCTCTCTCTCCTCCCCCTTCCTCTCTCCCTCTCTCTCCCTCTCCCTTTTTCTCTTTCTCTCCCTCTCTCTTTTTCTCCCTCTCTCTTTCTTTCTCTTTCTCCCTCTCTCTTTCTCTCTCTCCCTCTATCTCTCTCTTTCTCTCTCTCCCTCCCTCTCTCTTTCCTCTCTCTCTCTCTCTCTCTCTCTCCCCTTCTCTCTCCCTCTCTCCGATCTTCTGCTCACCTGGCAAGCTGGCTTCAGGCTCTTCTCCAACAAATTGACACACATTATTGGGCTGGCTCTCTCCTGCCCTTCCTGCTTCCTGCACAGCAAAGGGAGGAGCCCCACCCAATAAGCTTTTCAGCTCATCAGAACAGCATGAGGCCATTCTATTTTACACACAGAGAGAGAGAGAGAGAGAGAGAGAGAGAGAGAGAGAGAGAGAGAGAGAGAGAGAGAGAAGGGAAGCGCAAGTGCCTGTCTCTCTCTCTACAAGTGGCAGAGGAGGCTGGGAGCTGCAGGAGAAAGCTCAAACAGCCACATGCGGCTCCGGAGCCACGGGTTGCTGATCCATGGTCTAGCCCAGGGATAGGCAACCTTGGCTCTTTTATGACTTGTGGACTTCAACTCCCAGAATTCCTGAGCCAGCCACGCTGAGGGGAAAGGGAGAGATTTCCAAGCTGAGCCAAGCTGGTTCAGGAATTCTGGGAGTTGAAGTCCACGAGTCATAAAAGAACCAAGGTTGCCTACCTCTGGTCTAGCCCAAGCTACATGCAGCCGAAGCCAAAAAGTACTAAACTAAGTGTGATTGTAAACAGTGTGACTGAACTGGGTAAGAATATTGATTTTCTCTCTTCTACCTGACTGATTTCCTGAGGGGGGGAAAAAAAACCCCAGAAGTAAAAATCCTCAGAAAGTGAGGGGGTGGTCTTTGTTCCACCCTCTAAATGGAAGCAGCAAATTAAATTTAGGGGGGGGGATTGAAAGATGGACTGGTACTGACATCTAGTAGTGGATGAAAATACTGCCCTAAATATACAGCCCAAAAAAAGAGGCTTGTTGTCGTGACCTTCAGGGTGTTGATTAAACAAAGAGCAGCTGGACTATCTGCAAAGTGAAAACTACAAAAACTTAGAAAAAATTGACCTTCCTGGATTATAAATATTTTTTTAAATTGTGCCTTTAAAGTTATTGGCAGAGAAAGGACTTTTGGACATTATGGAACATCAGAGATCTGCAGAAAGAACATACGAAGAAAAAATAAATACTTACCAGGAGGAAATGTTTTTTCTGTTACAACAGATGCAAATGATATTAATTTCAAACCCTGAGGAAATTAAAAATTAATTTGAAAATTTAAATGAATGCATTCTCAATTTAATGTCACAACAATCAAATGATCAGAAAACACAGAGAGCGAGAGAGATCATGTAAAGCAGACAACTGAATATAAAGACTCAAGTGGAGAAGGACTTACAAGAAACATTGAAAAGATAACTCTAGGATCACAAAGTAAATTTGAGGATAAGGAAAAAGATTTGACAAAATGGATTGCTGACCCATTGAGAGTACCACAAGAAATGGGGAGACAAGGGATGATGAGAGAAATCTTCAATGAATATGAAGGGGCAAAATCTTTTTACAAAGACATGATGTTTGATTTGCCCACAACATTTACAAAATTATGGAAAGACTCCTTGAGGTAACGGAATATATTGATTGGGAGAGATGCTTGGCAAAAGAAGAGGGCTAAAGTGAGAATTGAGGAATTAGATGATGGGGTGTGTCAGAGGGAATATTTAAAAATTAAACACTTGTTTGAATATGGCTGAAGAAATTGAAAGATTTTAGTTTAAGAGGGATGAACAATCTTTTTTTCTTTTGTTTTTCAGTATAAGAACTATAAAAATCTGTGGGATGATTAACATAAAGGAAATGTTTTAGATATTTAAATGTAATTGATTTTAAGAAAATTCCAATGGATAACTAAAAATGGGGAAAATGTTTTGAATACCGTTAAAAGATTAGATCATTAGATTTATTAAATGGAACATTTAAAGATTAAACATAGGTTTAATTATGGGTAAAAAGAACAGAAATAATTTGGAAATAAGTGTATACTAATTCAAGAGGGATACATATTTTAAGTAGTATATTATTTTCTTTTTTTCTTCTCCTTTTTTCTCCTTTTTTCTCTTTTTCTTTTTCTCCTCACATCTTTTCTTTTTCTATGTCTTTCTTTTGTGTCTTTTTCTTATTTTTTAAGATATGAAAATAGATTTAAATACTTTAAGGTAATTAATTCTGGGAAAATTTTAACCAGTAGAAATGTTTTGAACATTGTAGGGAAAACAAATTTAAATAAGAATTGTAAACAGGATTTGTGACGAAGCAACCAAGATGACCAGATAGAAAAGAAGCATGATACTGATGAGATTATTATTGGTAGAAATTTTAGAAAAATCTTTATATTTAATTGTTACCTATCAAATTAATAAGAATTGTATTAATTTAGGTTGCAAAGAGAATATTATTGGAAGAAGAGACAATCAAGCAAAATTATAATGTGGATTTTGGAATATAGAAATTAACCATTTGTGATTACTTTGTAAATATGAACCCAGACAACACTCTGTTTACCAAATATCAAGATGTTTATATTAAAAAATCAATAATATATATATATTTTTAAAAAGAGCCAGATTGGTGTAGTAGTTAAGGCACCCAGCTAGAAACCAGGATACTGTGAGTTCTAGTTCTGCCTTAAGCATAAAGCCAACTGGATGACCTTGGTAATTCTCACCCACCCCTAGGAAGATGGCAGGAAAGCCACTTCCAAAAATACTAGCCAAGAAAACTGCAGGGATTTATTCAAGCAGTTGCTAGGTGTCAAGACAGACTGGAAGACACAAATATATACCCACCAAAAGACAAAATTACTGGTCTTATTCTCTTTAAATAAAAGATAAAATATCTTGCATTATTATCTTGCAAGTCCTAGCTTCTGGACTACAAAGTACAATTTCTGTTTACATTTTAATTTTTCAAGCAGTTTTAATACTTTTATTAAATAATCAAGGTAGTCAGGTTTGGTAGGGGAAAGAAGCAAAGGAACTACTTTTCTTCCAAGTAAAGCCCAGAAATAAAAGCCCAAATATTGATTTAGCACAGAACAACCATCCAGTGGTTTCCATTTGCTAATAATTCACAATACATATTAAAACGAATCTATAATTGATGTACATTGTTCTAAACATTTGCAGGTCTCGGATGCTTTTATTGCATTTTGTTACCTGTTCACAAGTCTGGAGCTTGCAGATAACTGTCATTGCTCAGTTGAAGCATGTCAGTAATTAAGTAATGTGTTCACTAGTGGTATGCAAACTTTGACTCCTCATAAATTTAAAATATCCTATCAAGCAAATGAAATATTTTGCTTTTGAAAAAGTTATTCCTGAACGCAAAACTTTTCATAATGGGAGCATAGCAAAGGGCTCAGAGAAGAGAGAAATAAAATCAGGCTAGTTAATTGAGAAATATCTATAACATTTTGACAGAGTCCTGAATAGGCATACATGTATTCCAAAACAATTGTTTTTGTGCCTGAACTCTCTCCACATCATTCCATTTTCTCCCTTCTTTCTTCCTTATCCATAAACAAATATGTGGATACTGTATAAAATCTTCCTCCTTCAGGACCATATTCCTTACATCTGATTAAATGGATTGTAATCAATCAAGCTTTAAGTAACAATTACAGTCTGAAATCAGAATTCTCACTTATAATAGAAAAGCACATGGTATGCAGTGAAGATCATGTACTTTTCATTATAGAAAGCACCTTATTCTTATCAAATTTCCTCCCCCAAAACCTACATATTAAGTTTAGGTTGCTATCAAAGACTGGAAGAGTTTTGAAGCTGAGCAGAGATCCTGGATCTGCAATATCCATCACTCTCCTCACTAGCACATTGTAAAATACCAAGTATCCACATGTTTTAAACATGCACCAAGGTATTCAGATAGATATGATGATATTGGACAAATTCCAAGCTACTGGAAATTTCCATAATTATTAACCCAGTTCCCTTTGCAACAATGACTGGACCTGGGTGGCACAAAGATTCGTCTGGAAAACAATGGCATTTGGATGGCCCTCCAAAAACATGGTCAGGCATAAATCATGGCTAGAAGTGTCACCTGGCAAAAAAAGGAAAAAAAAAATCTCCTGCTGGACTTATTCATGCCAATTCATTCTCCTGAAATTCAGGGTCTTTCAATGACCTTGAATCTCAATTGCAAGATGCTCAGTGGAACAAAGGAGGCAAGATAGGACTATATATTGGGGCATAGAGGAACAATGACACATCCCACAGCAAATGTTTCCATGTTAATAAGCTGAACAAAATAGAGCAGAGCTGGGAAGCAATCCAATGGGCTTATGTTACAAAGCAGAAGGCGCATAAAGAATGACATCTTGAACCAAGATAGGCTTTACCCCAGAAACCCCACAATTGCTCTGGGGATTGCAGCTACCTCAGACACACTGGGGGCACTGACTGCGATGTGGTGGCTGAGAGCACATTAGCAAAATCTGATCATTGCTGACCTGGGGGGGGAGGGGGGCTTAAAACATTTATCATTGCCATGCAATAAAGGGGAAAGTGCACCGAGAAAGAAAAGTACAGGAAATACTGAAAAGAATCCCAATCATTTTGGAGAGAAGTCCAACATTCCCTTTGCAATTCTCATTCTCAGTTAAGCTACCACCTCCTCAGTCTTCAGCCTTTTTTTTTTTTCTCGTACCACACTTTGGACAGATAATCAGTATTTTTCCTACAATCCAGGAATAGGTAGCCCACAGCCTGCATGGGGCCCAACACCCAATTTCATCTGTTATGTCTCTTCCTACGGATGAAGGAGTGATGTAGGAGAGATGGCCTGACCATGCTCAATTGTTTCTGGCTATTCATATGAGTCGTAACAAAATGTATTTCAAATCCATCAAAGCAGGGCTATCCACTACAGGCAAGCTATATTAAACTTACCACAGTTGAGAAACACTCTCTTAGAAGCATAGCATTCCTTTATTATATTTTAAAATATTGCTGTATAGATATATCCTCATGCCAAAGAGGTGTTTCAGTGGGGGATGATGGAAGTTCCCAGAGATCTAAGAGATCTAGCACACAAACTACAGTTTTGTATTTATTTGCCTCATCCTTTGTCAGGCACAAACAAGATCCACATATAGTTTAATTAGTTGCTTTACTGTTTAAGCCTATACACAAGATTTTTTTCAGACTGAAAGTTTGCACCTGGGTCAAGCTGGATAAAGTTCAATGGTTTTTAAGGTGTGTTTGTGTCTGTGTCAGTCTTAGCCCTCTTGTGCCCACTTAGGGATTCCAAACTAATTTCCCTTTTGACTCCTCCTAGTTTCTCTCTAACATCTTATCATTGCTATGAAATTTTTTCTGTTCAGTTCTATTTATCCTTTTACTTCTCCTTTATTCTTAAAATATACTCAGGATGATTTACAAATAAAAAGCAACAGTATATCACAATTAAATATAATTATAACAGACAGGCATAAATTCAGATAAAAGACTAGATGATTATATAATTTGAAAACCTGGTATATTATAAATACCAAAGAACAAAAAAAGTCCATTAAACACACATTGTCTCTATTTTGAATACCATGAAAAATGTAGTTCCCACAGAGTTCTGGCAAGAGAAAATTTCATGCTATCTGGAAGCTAATTTTTTGTGTTCGTGTAATGCTAGTGTTCTGGACCGTATAGCTCTATGTAACTTCGTATAGCTCTATGTAACCCTAACTAGTGAGCGTGGATCAGTATGTTAGAATATCTGGCAGTTATTGGGTTAAACGCTGGGTTTGTTGATGGGTCAGTGGGAGGAGTTTCTAAAGGGCATTGGGAGACTTCCTGGACACAAGCCAGATTGGAATGTCTTTGTCTGAAAGAAGCATGGGCCATCAGATGTCACCCGATGAGCCTGCACCGTTATAAAGATGGTATGGAAGAGAGCATCATTCTTTTACCTATAGGAATGGACAAGAGATGTATTATCAGAAACAACCATCATGAATGCAAGTAATCTTTCTGATTAAAATACATTTTTTGTTATGAAATCATTTCTATTGAGTTATCTATCTGACTTGATTTAAAAGAAGGCGTTTTTAACTCAGAGTCAGAATAGTAGTCTAAATGTTGTTTCTCTTCACCCATTAAGTAATCACCGCATAGTTTGTTTCATTGTAAAGGAGAAATTCTTTGATAAAAACAAAAAGGCTCTTATCCTTGGCTCCGAGTCTATGGCATCTGACAGAAATCAGAGACAGCTATCAAAATAACCTGCTATTTACTCAGAATCCGGATTATCGTGTTCCTTCAGGAATATTGATAACAAATGAATCTGCCCCAGTGGATATCACTTTGGTGTGTAGCAAGTCAATTTTTACTTACTAGTGATGCCACCAAAGAATAGAAATGGAATGAAAGAAATTCTCCATTAAGACTTTTCTGGTGCAACAGGGAAAGGAAAATTTATTAACTGTTATGGAAATGTTATCTTGTGTTATCTGGCCTTAATTTATTAATTTTTAAAATGTTTTATTTCTTGGGACAAGTATGTGAGGACAAACAAAGAAAAGAGGGAGACTCTGATAATTAGTTATCTTACTATATAGTGTATATAGTACACTATACGATAGATTGTTTTGCAGCCCACTAATATACTTGCAAGATATTCTGTGGATAAAGTGGTTGTATCTGTTTGAAGGTTGATGCTGTCTTTACAGAAGAGTCAGCAGATATATCATTGACATCTGCCTACCAGTTAAACAGATGTTTCATGATTCTGAAAGATTAAGGACAACTATGTGTCTATTCATGCCATATTAACAAGATTGGCCCAATAAGAGGGGGGAATGATAAATCCTGGTCTGCCAAGATTATCCCACTTCTCCCCCATTGAAAATCAGTACTGTATGCTCTGCTGAACTTACTACTATTTATGGAAGATCAAGAATTATAAATAATGAGGAAGTGATCACATCCAGATCTGACTACTTCAATGTACTGTATATGAAGTTGCTTGGAAGATGATTTGGCTGTAACAACTACTATCAGACAACTGAGATAGATGGTTTCTCATAATTTAAAACCTCATGTGGATCAATAAACCGAATGGTGCAAGATTCAGGAGAGATAAAATGAAATACATATTTTATATTGTGCACAGTTAAAACATGTACTTCATTGTATAATATGGTCATTGCTGGGCACCAATGCAGAAAACTTTATAAAGGAATTAAACAAGAAGTACCTTATCAACAGTTCTTTTTCATGATGACTAAATATTACATCCAGTATCAATATTCACCCACAGTGATTGAACGGGAAAGTGCTACTGTCTTCAAGTCTTCCTATCAAGTTTCCACAAACATCTGTTTAGCCAGGAACAGAATACTGAGTCAGAAAGGACTTTGATCTGATCCAAATGACTGCTTTTCATTTCTTACACATTTCCAGGCCTATCTCAAAGAACTTGGCTTTTACTTTTAAAGGTCTAGATGTTTGAGGGCCATGTTACTTGCAAAGGGAATATGTCTATATAAACCTCCCAGCCCAGACCATAAAGTCATATCATGTATAGCTTGCCTATAAGCCTATTAAACTACCCAGTATACCAGATAAAACACACAGAGATGATAAGATAAATAAAAGAGAAAAGACTAAATCTTTCTTCTTTTCCTACCAGCTGGTAAAAATAGAAAGAAGAAAGAGAAAACATAAAGTACTCAACGGAAAATCTTGAAGTTCATGACCCTCATTGCTTATACCAGTGATGGTGAACCTTTTAGAGACTGAGTGCCCAAAAACTGGCCCCGCCTCTGCTCCACCCCGTCCCGCCCCGCTCTGCCCCCCATCCCCTGCCCCGCCTGCCCACAGGACCACTCACCACCTCCAGGGCTTGCCGCAGATCGCCCAGGCAGCCCAGCAGCCCTGTGGCAGCTATACCCTCTGCCTGAGCCCTGCAGTATCAACTGCATGATGGGGTATGAGGGCAGAGTCTTATCTACACTGCCTGGCTGCCATGTCCTTGGCTATGCTGCTCCGTGTGGGACACGCTCAGGGGCAGCTCTCCTTCAGGGAGGCTGCTGGAGAGGAGGGGGTCATGGGGAGAGGCAAGGCTGGGGCAACAGCACATGTGCCCAGAGAGAAGGCTCCGCCTTTGGCACCCATGATATAGGTTCGCCACCACTGGCCTATACTCTAATGCTTAGAATATGGGAAATATGATGAATTTCAGCTCTTAGTACAAAAGATAAATATGACATAATAGGTACAGGAAATAATTGGTATGCCAGGACTAGAATATAGTAACTGAAAGATACAGTTTAATCAAGAGGAAAAATAGTAATAGAGATAGAGGGGAAGTTGAACTATTTGTTTAAAATATCCAAATGAATTAACTTGGCAATGTTATAGAGAGCATCTATAAATAGATCAATAAAAGCAATATCACCATCCCAGGTAAGGAGAAGATGTAGATAATACCTTACAACAGCAACCTGATGCTGGGAGACATTAGTTATTCCAATAACTACAAATAGTTATGCCATTTGTATCTACTGAGAAACAAATCCTGCCAAGCATTGTCCTTCCAGGAAATTATTGGCAGTGTCCTCTTTCGAAAATGCAAGAAGGCAGAAGAGGATCACTAGTCCTTGACTGGATACTAATGAATAGAGAAGACTTCACTGGAGAAATGGAAATAGTAGAAGCATGGAAATAGTAGAAATGATGATGTAATAAAAGTTGCGCACAAAAACAAATAATAATTTTAAAGCTTTATGGTTTGACTTCAAGAGACAGAAGAGCAAAACAAGTGTTTTCAGTACGAAAATAATAATTTATTTCTCTGCTTTAAGGGAAACTAAAATTCAGCACAATAAAACACATTTCTTAGGCTTAAGAAAACCCACAGATTGTAATAAACTCAAAACAATAATAAATAGGATCCCAGGGCAGATGCATCTGATGAGTAGGAGCTCCTGTAGAAGAAGATACTGAGAGCATTATTTCAAAAAATTCCAATTAATTAAAAAAAAATGGAGCTACAGCCAAAGAAGATCAATCCCTGGGAAGCCAAGCAGTTGAGCAGTCTCCATAAGGTACTTGAGCTATCAGTACCTCAACAACAATGCAATAATTACTAGAAGTTGGCATGGATTTTTTAAAAATAGATCTTGTCAACATAAACCACTAATTTCTAATCTGACAACTTCCTTAATAAATTCTGACTCAGCTGGAGACATAATATATCTTTGACTTCAGCAAAACATTTTATCAAATATTCCATAATAAGCTGATTAGCAAGAAAATCAAGTGTGACCTAAAGACTATGTTGATTAAATAGATACACAGTTGACATGAAAATCAATGGTACCTCATTCAATTGGAGAAAAATATCAAGTGGGAAGCCTCAAGTATCACAATCCTTAATAATTACTTGGATGAAGAAGTGGGAGAGGGGAATTATTATCAAGTGTGCTGATGGCACCAAATGGGTGGTATAAATAACATATTAGAAGACCAAAATAAAATTGATGTCTGGTTAGAGAACTAAGCTGAAAATAACAGCATGAAATTTAACACAATTTCTAAGTTATTCACATAGGAAACAAAAATTAAATGCACAGGTATATGATGGCAATATCTGGATTGCTACTAATACTTCTCAAAATGACCTTAAAATAGTACTTAAGTGAATATGAGCCAGGAGTGTGACATGGCTATAAAGAAGACAAATATATTTTAAGCAGTATCCATGTAAGTATAATTTCCAAGTCATGGGAAGTAATCATTCCTATGTATTCTTTTTTGGCCACTCTAAACCTAGATAAGGATTCAGAGAAACTGGAATAAGTTCAGACAAAGGCAACGAGGAAAATTAGAGAACAAAATTGTATGAAGAGGGAGAAAGGAAGGTAATATATTTAGTCTTGAGACAAGACAACTGAGATACAACAACATTTTCAAATATCTGAAAGGATGTCAAAGTGAAGATCAAAAATGTTTTTTTATCATTCCAGAATGAAATTATAGGAAGACAGATTCCAATTTTGAGGGGAAAGAAACATAAGAGCACTGGAGGGGATAAAGAACAACCTTGAATGACAGGAGGAAGAGCCGCCTCCAGGGCAATGCTTAGATAAGAAGAGAATGAGCCTAGGTCAAGAAAATAATGTGAGAAAACGTATCAGGCAAGCCTAGTTAACATAGAATGAGGGAATGTCATAATCCAGGGCTTAGACTCTCACTCAGAAGTTACTCCAGCTGAATCAGTGGAATGTCAGCCTCAGGACACATCAAGCCAGAAATCACCTGAGGTTAATCAAATCAGGCACCATCAGAACAGCTCTGACAATCAGATATACCATATCCTCCAAGCCTACAAACAGCAGAATAAAGATACTCAATGGGCCAAGCAAGGGAATAACTCTTCCTTAAAAGATAGCTAGCTGCAACCTGATTTAAGAAGCAGTCCTGACCCATATTCCTTCACTGGAAACAATTTCTGATTTCCTGCTCTGCCATGTTATTCCTGTGAATTTCTGCTTGTGAAAACTCCAACCCTTGGATTGGCTGACTAACATGATTTGGCTCTCTGAACTGGGACTGGATTTTGACTATTTTTCTGCGTGCTCTTGTTTGAAAGTGAGCAAGCAATCACCTGGGCAAGCTCCCTTTTTTCAGAGACTCTGTTTTGGTTTACATTCCTTTCTTTGTCTGATGTTAGTCAGCCTTAAATAGATTGCTATTTCCACCTACCAATTATATGCGAGTAAGTTTGAAATCTGAAAAAAGACAGAAGGGGAAACACATTCAAATTTGTGTGATTCTGTTACTATAGCTCAGGGGTGGGGAATTAATTTTCCCAAGGAAATGGATTGTTGGAGAGCTGAACCAACGTACCTTGATTTAATGTCTTCAAACTCCATCACCTTAATTCCTTAGGTTTCTCCAGGTGAGGGGTGAACGCTGCACAGATGCAAAAAAAAAAAGCACTGTCTCTCCTCTCCCTCCCTTAGTCGACAGCCAGCTGAAGGATCACATGGTGACTATGTGGATCTGACTTGGCCTTTTCTTCTATCCCCTGCAGCATGCTTACTTACCTGATTTTTAATTTCTGATTGACCTCAAGCGGGCCAGACAGGGACAATCAAAGGGCTGGATGTGGCTTAAGAGCTGTTAAATGCCTAGGTCTGCTATAGCTGTTATAATAAAAGCAGTTTTGACTTATACAGCATTGGTTTCTTAGTTTGGTCTATCTTGTTGGACTGACAAGTAGTTTGATAGGAGAACCAGTTAGCAAGAAAAGTGGTAGACTTCCCATCTAACTCTGGATGTGTTTAAGACAATATCTGAGATGTTTTAATTTGGATTCCTACATTGGACCTGATGGTTTACATGGCTCCTTCCAATTCTATGATTCTATTAAACCTAGGGACAAGGGTGATGGAGAAGGAAGCAAGATTGTACCTAGGGAGCTGGTCTTCGGAACCATCTTGTTTAAGTCTACAGAACTGTGAAATCATCACTAAGGCTGAACTGTAGCTTCATTCTGTCAGGACGTCACTATAACCATAGAAATGATGTAAAGTGGATACAGAGCACCAGCTGCATGAATAACTGTAAAAAAAAGTAGCATGAAAAAAGATGGGAACTATTTTGATACTTTAAAAAATATTTTTAACACTAGAGATGTTCCTTTGCTGACATGTGGTATAGCAGCATTTTAGAATTAAAAACATATTCTTCTTCAAAATACTGCACTTAATGCAGTCATTTATAGGGTTTTATTTCCTTAATGAAGTAGGGCTATTAAGTCAGTTAGATTGCAATCACTGAAAGGTTTATTTTTAAAAAATGTTAGATTGCTGAAGATTTCTTTGTGAGAGTGAAGTAACTTTCCCTTCTTGGTTTATTAAAATTTGACACAGAATAGAAAAAAAGTCTTTAATATCTTCATCATACGTTAGAGATTATTGAAAATATATTCTATGGTTTTCTAAAACATAATTGCCTTTCAAATTCAGAGAAATGAGTACAGAAAATCTTCACAATTGGTAACTTCTTTTTACTGAATGACTTATTACTACCATCAACCCAAACTAAATTTTCTTAAGTGAGCTCATAAATGTATCTTTCCTTAAACTGTAAGACAGGGGGTGTCAAACTTGCAACATCACATGACATGTTGCAACGTATCATGACTTTTTTTCCATTGCTGGCAATGGGGTGGGTGCAGTTTTGGCATGACGCATCTGGCCCACGGGCCGGCAGTTTGACATCCCTGCCTCCTGAGTGGATTCTGGTGATCTAAGAACTGACAACGTATTTCTGTTTTATGGCTCACAATGTACTTTTCTGTATGTTTTCTGAGTCTGATGTAATGGTAGAGGATTGCAACCTTAGCTGCAAATCCTATATATACTTCTTAGGAATAAGGCTCAGTGTCTGAATTGCATTAGCAGAATTACTGCCATGTTTGGAAAATTAGTCCGTATAAATGAAGGTACTGAAAAGGAAAGAAAAAGTGGAGAGGGAAAAAAAATGTATAAATACTATTTAACAAAACAAATAGTGATTTAAGACCTCCAACATGGGGTATAGCAGCATTTTAGAGTTAAAAACATGTTCTTCCTCATAGCACAGCATTTAATGCAGTCATTTATACAGTTTTGTTTCCTTAATGAAGTAGGCCTACTTGCAGACAAATAAACAACCTCCCCTAGAGGATAGAAATCTCCTCCCAGTCCCGCTTTAGTTCTCACTTTTGTGTGGTGGGAGCAATCACTCCCTAGTAGCTGCAATGGGTTCTGGAAAGCAAACAGCACTTTTACCATTCACAAAGAAACAAACAAAAACTACTTTCTGAATAGA
The DNA here is from genome assembly GCF_016545835.1 of Crotalus tigris. Lineage (NCBI taxonomy): Eukaryota > Metazoa > Chordata > Lepidosauria > Squamata > Viperidae > Crotalus > Crotalus tigris. The sequence continues at coordinate 6,360,901 of NW_024096469.1, forward strand.
TCTCAGAGTGAAGCTCTTAGAAACACTTTCTGTAGAAAGCATATAAAATGGCCTTGAAGGATAGGAGGAAGAGCCGCTACCAAGGCAACACTCACATAAGTGGGGCTGGAGTCCATTCAGGGAAACCAGTTTGAATAAATGTTTCAGACAGGCCTCTCCCTGGTTCACACTAAGACAGAGGGAGGGAGGGGGAGACACAATTAGATATGTACAATTCAGGTTGGTGTAGCTGCTACACTAAAAATGGTCCTGACCTATATGGAATTGGTTTCTTAAGTCTAGAACAGATTTCTGCATTACTGCACATCAAGGAACCCATACATCTGTCATTAGGAGACAGTTGCACAGCTGTTGGATTTATACTTAAACCCTCTGCTCCATTTTGTTGTTTGAATGTGCCCTACCTTCCTTCTGCCCATTTACCAAAAGGAAGTCAGATCACCAATCAGCATGCAGGACATGCTTCTCCACACAACATGTCATTGAGATTTGGGTGGTGTGCATGTTGGCCCATCTGCAACCATCTGCAACCTATGTTTATCAATCAACCTCTTTTGCAGTATAGATATGCACTGATGCCTATGCACAGTTGTAGACAAATCTAAATCAAGCTTTACTCTGGTCTATCTTAGAGGGCTGACACTTTCTGATTGAATCCTCATCCCTCTACAGATAAAAGCTAAGCCAATCAGCCTTGATATTTACACAGCTTATTCAAATGTATGTTCCCTAAAACTGAATTTATCATCTGCCTAGACTAATATTCTTACAGCTACTTTTTTGACTAGGCTGTTGCTTTCAAAATTAATATCGCATATATTTTACACATAGTAAAACTCCCCTTATCCAAATAATACATGAGAAACAGGCAGAGAGAATTATTTGTAGATAATATATTAATTCAAAGTTCAAAGAAATATAATGATTTACCTCAGCATGGTTCATGCATACTGAATTAGAGTAACGATGATTTAGACAGCCCAATTTTCTTATTAGAATAATGAAGCTCCTTTTTATTTTTTAAGTAAAGAAATTCAGTTTTGAGATGGCTGGGAAAGCCATTTAGACTTTGCAACAGAAAACTAAATATAATGATTTACGACTAAGTGTATTTATAGAATGTCTGAGTATGCCATGCCAAATTAGATCTTGGACAAGTGACACAATACTTTGTGGACAGAATGCTAGGTACAATACTAGGCAAGTACAGTACAACAGTTCAAGGCATGGTCATATTTCTTTTTCTTTATTAACTGATTTACTAAAAAATGGGTACCATCCCAATTGAATGACTAAAAGAAAGAAGATCCATTGCAAGAATGTACTAGTTTGGGGAAAGTGTGAGAAATCTTCAAAGAGCAATTCCTAGCTATCTGCAGATGACCAGACTGAGCCTGAGGGAAGGGTCAAGCATGTCATCAGTCTTGAGTCCCTTTGGCCCATAAGAGATGTAAGTTCAGCTCATTTTGAATTCCCTTGACTCTTATCTATGGCCAATTTGCTTTAACTGTTAGTAGTTCAGATTCTTGTAGAGGGCATTAGCATTTGGTAAACCTGTGGTCATTCGAACCATCTTGCTTCCCGAGTCTAGCGTCTGACACTATGATAGAACACATCATAATTTACACATTATGACTATCCCAGTTTGTATAACATGGGTTCATATTCAAGGTGTTGGTAAGGTAAGAACCACTGCCACAATAACAGGAATGACAATAACATGACATTTTCTACATAGAAGAATCTGTTTTGCTTTATATTACTAAAATTCAATATTAAGATGATGAGACAGAGAGATGTTCAGTAATCCTAGGGCCAAAACAAAAAGGTGTTTGCATAATGGCAAGCATGCAAGTTCCTCCAGAATCTTAATGTCAACAAAAGACACACTGGTTCATTAAAGAAGCAAAATATATACATATAGAAATCGCCATCTTTCTAGAAATACAAATATAATCCCCAATACCTTATATTCTGCACCTCTGAGATGGATAGCTCCTGGTACCTACTGTGTAAGAATCTGAATCTGATCAAAGGCAGGGTTATTTTAGCTTTTTTTCTCTCTTGCTTTCTTCTTTCCTAGAACTGACTAATTTTCTCTGAACCTCTTCCTCCCTTTATGGTTCATTCATTCCTTCTCCATGTCCTGGGCCAGATTTATATTCCATCCCAACAATTGACAATGTAGTTTCTGCTTTTTTCTTTGAGCCTTAGTTTCGCAGCTGTATGGTAACAAATATCCATTTTTCTCTTATCACGGTCACAAGACTAAAAATGGCTACAAATACGATTAATAGTGACTAGAACGCTACCTTGATTATTTCCATTGTTCATTTCTGTGTATGTTAGCCATGATTATTTCTGCTGTTTTCATCTATAATCATAAATTGAACCAAACTGGATTTAGTGGGGATTTTGATCGGATTCTCCAACTGAGAATGCTATCCTTCAACTTAATGTCATCCATTCCAAATTATCTAAATTATTGACTAGCGGAGAATCAGGGACTCTTTGATGAATTCATCATCCTGCTGCTGGCCTGCAGATATTCTAGAGAAAGAAATGCTTAAATCCGTGTCATCACTGATTGAGTCAGTAGGTAGCAGCATTTGCACAACCTTTTCTGGATTTAGAAGCTAAGTGGGTTGGGTGTGATTAGTACTGTACTAGGATGGGAGACCACCAGTGAATACTCATGCTGTCAGGTAAATTGGAAATTTTAAACCTCATAAAGGAAGCTATGGCAAAGCATTTCCATATTATTCTCAAGAAAACTATGTAGATGTACTGTACAGAGGAACTGAACGTGACTCCAAGGAGACTTCATTACATTTACAACATCCTTTGCCGAAAGAGTACAAGCTCTCTTTGCCCTGCTATAATTCCATAAAGTACTATTTATTCTGCATACTTAGAACATTTATTTTCAGCTTGCTACAGAAGTCTTCATCCTATAGTAGCAAACCATCCATAATGCTTTTTGTTACAACTAGAATCATAAAAAGATTTGGTTCCTTTACAATTTTATGCAGTAAAATTGGTAAGAACTACTTCTCATGCAAAATAAACAATCAGACCTTCCCTTAAAAGGCTTTCTAACGAAAATCCCACAAACAAGCCTCCTAGGCTGCTTTTATGCCCACTAAGGTTTTCAGAGGAAAAATAATTGAAATGCAAAATGGGTCAAGAAATTCCTTTCATTTATCCCTTTCTCTTCTCTCCTCTTTTCACTTCTTTCTCTCTCTCAAAAAATAAATAAACCAGACATTACATTTAATTTGCAATTCTGCCCATAAAGAGAGCTTTCTATTTTTCATGTGAAGGTACAGATTTTGAGAACCCAAATCTCTTCAAACATCACTGAGTATCACATGGAATATCATCTCCAGCAGAATTGTCAGCTCCCCTGACAAAGTCTGCCTCACAGTATGGACTATATTTATAAATAATATAATTCGTTAATTTGTAAGAAGATACTGTAATTCCAGAATCTGAAGAAATAACTAAAATTGTGATTGTTTTAATTGCAAAAAAGGTTTATTTTCCTATATCAGATTCAATTTTACTTGTCTTAATTTGGAATTCTGCACTTCCAATTTGACTTGATATCATGTTTCCTCAAAAATAAGACCCAGTCTTATTTTATTTTATTTTATTTGCCTCCAAAAGAGGCACCAGGTCTTCGGGGGTTGTCTTTTCCATGGTCTTACCTGGTGGCAGGTAAGCACCAACAACCCCACCCATCTGGCCCACTTCTGCAGCAGAAGGAAATGCCTCTGAAGCTGAGAATGGAGCTCTGAATTGATGCACATGGTGCCCCCTGGGCTGCATTTCACAGCCTCTGACATTTCGGAAAGGCCTCTGACAGCAAAATATAGGCCGGAGGGACATTGCAGAAGAAGTGGGCCGGTCGATTCATGGGAGACTTGGCTGCAATAGTAAGCGGGTGTGGGGGGACAGCTCCACCCATCAACACCACTGCCCTAGCTTGATTTTTAGGCTTATTTTGGGAGTAGGGCTTATATTAGGCCCATCCTCAAAAATCAAGCTAGAGCTAATTTTCGGGGTAGATCTTACGTTCAGGGAAACACAGTAATCTTGTTACCTGTGGCTTGCACAGATTATGATGAATCTTTCTCAAATACCTTCAGGCTTTAATAACCATTGCTCAGAGCCTGCAAACAGCTGGGTAATTAATAATAGGTTCCCTGACAGTCTTAAGGGTGAGACTATGTTAAATAACCCTGACTGTTCACTTTGCTTATCCTGCGACCCCCACTCTCACAGATTAGGGAGTTAACCTAAATGGTTGTCTTAAAGGGGGGGACTGAAGGGGTAATCTATCCCCAGAGAAATTAATGAAAAAAATAAATAGAAAAAGATAATTGAAAAAGATAATATATTGTGAGTAAAGCTGTTTATTAAGAAGGATTTTAAACCCTGTCCTGCAGGGGAGACATAGTATAAAACTGTGCTATCTCTAAACAACATGTAAATATATTTTAAAGTAAAACTATCCACTGAGTAATATTAAAGTTAAGCCTTGTCTTAAAACATCACTTGCAGAATGGAAAAAGTCAATTAATTGCAGGCCAGCTTAGCATTGCCCAACTAACAATCCTGGATGAAAAAATACAGCTCAGATATTGCTCTGCTTTATTTCTATATCCATTGTATTTTAATTTTAACCCAAAACTTCTCTCCTTTAGTCTAGCCTGTGCATGCATTTTCATTTCAGTCTTTCAATGAGTCTTTGCTAAGAATGTATAATTCTCTCCTGAATTCAGTCCAGCTAAGATTGCTTTTTTAAGGATTGTTAAGCTTTAATTCTAATAAGCTATCTTTTTTATTATTGAACCAGTCCATACTGATGATGCGGCAGAAAAAAGAAGAGGAGAATCCTTCATTAGAAAGAGGAAGGAAAAGATGAAAAATGAAACTGAAGAATGGGGAGAAGAAACCCAAATACATATTTTACCCGATTTTAAAAAGTTGAGAGGTGAAAAGCATGGACTATAAAAAATGACTAATAATGTAACTAACATAATAACAAAAGGTTAATTTTCAAATAGCAATTTTCCTTCTCTCTTTTATTTACTTAATATTAAAAAACAGGATTGATGAAAAATTGAAAGTGTAGTAAACTACCTTAATGTATTCTTATTTTGCACTGCATAAGCTATCATCACTATTACCTCAGTATATTTCATTAGTTTAATGGATGGTGCACATACACTATTCAAGCATACATATAAACTCTCCAAGCAAGGAACATAGTTACTTCAGAAAAACAATATATTCTGTTCTGTAACCAGTTAACAAGTCTTAAAACAATCGTGGAGGGCTGCATTGTTACTGAACTCCAGCAGTGAAACATAAACTCAAAAAATAGTTTGCAAAAAAGCCCACAGCTTCAAGAACAAGGAGGAGCTTCAGTAGCCTCAGTGCCAAAGTAGCACAGAAATAAAATAACCAGGTTAGGAGAAGCTTAGTGTTAGTCATTGTCTAATTAAAGCCAATGTACAGTATAACTTCTTAGTCAGTGGTGGAAGCCAAAGCTGCAGCAAAAAGAATTCAGAGGGCATTCCTTTAGAAACAAAAATCAGGAGCTAAACTCCATGGAGGAAAATCTTTCTATATCTGATGACGCTTCCCACCCTGCTTTATTACAACATTGTAATATTATATTGTATTTTGAAGTTATCATAGATTGATTTGTAGCTATTGTGTGTATAGACAAGCATACACAGTCCAAACAGGAGATGGTTCCCATATGAAATGGATAATATGTACAATGGCACTTAAGAGGAAAAGTACTAAGGGTTGGCAGAAAAGTACAACACTGTGTCTGACCAAGCCTTTTTGGAAGTTACGAAAGTGAATGAAAATAGTACTTCAGAACCATCAGACAGATGAACATAGTGGCCTTCCCACACAAGTCCTTCAGGAATCTGAATGTAATATAGCCAGCAAGACACTGAGTTAGGTAGATATGAGTAGGTTTCTGTATATGTATAAGAATATAGAATTTTAAAAATATAGAATTTAAAACTTTTCATTTACAAAGTGAATACAAATGGTAAAGCTGCATTCACTACACAAAAAGCTTAGAAGTGTTATAAAGCTTCTTTTATGATCTCTCTGTACAACAACTTTGGTGAGAAATATTGAGTATAGTACTGTAGTTACAGAATACCTCAACCTTTTTATTGTTGTTGTTGTTGTTAATTGCGAAGTTGTGTCCGACCCATCGCGACCCCATGGACAATGTTCCCCCAGGTCTTCCTGTCTTCTACCATCTTCTGGAGTCCATTTAAGTTCACACTTACTGCTTCAGTGACTCCATCCAGCCATCTCATTCTCTGTCGTCCCATTTTTCTATTGCCCTCAATCTTTCCCAGCATTAGGCCCTTCTCCAGTGAGTCACCTCAACCTTTACCTAAAACTAAATCCAAGTTGGGAAATAGGCTAAAACACAGAGCATACTCAAATAAAAATTTGTTTTTAAAGTAGAAGTGTGGATTGAGATTTAAATACTTAATCTCTAAATACAGCTCACTAACTAGGTATTATATATTGTTCATTTAAAGTCAGTTTTCATCTCCATTTGACAAATAGCTTTAAAAAATCAAACTATATGCATGGAAATTTTACGTTCAGCCAAGGCTTTTGTAGTTTCAGAGAGGCCTATTCTTTCTTAATTTCCCTTTCTACTGTCAATTTCCTTAAAAAAATCCCTGATCTCAGGATTAAGATCCTAAGATTACGGCCGTTTCCTGAGGCTTGTTATGCATTTATCACAGCCCTTCTATACCAGCCTAACTTCTTATAACTCAAGGCAGTTTACAAAGTTAATGATATTTTAACAAGATCTTCTAATTTAATTGATTACAATATTTGGAGAACTAGTCAGGATTATAAAAATAAGACATAACTAGGAGGAAAACCTGTTCTATGAGCATCAAGAAGAATCTATTGTCAATCTCCTTCCAGCAGCTCACAATCAAGAAACCAGAATTCTTAGCAATTCAAAGTAAGCAGGTTTATTGACTGAGAAAGGTGATAAGCTACTGAACATTGAAAACTGAACTTGGTGCTTAGAGTACTTAAATAGTACTCTTTGGAGAGTACTATTTTATTTACTGCATTTATATTCTGGATCGACCCAAATGGAGATAGCTTTGCCATGCATAGGAATAACGCTATGAAGAAGATTCTATTGCAATAAAAATACTCTTTTAAATGGAGCTTTCTTGCTGCTGTTAATCTTCTTTATAACTGAACCTTGGTTTAACAAGGATATCTTAACTGTTCTTGTTCTGTAGTGTTCTGGAAATGTCTATTTTCACTCCGAAGGTCATAGAATTTTGCCACAGACTCCTAAGGCACTGTCTCAGATTCTGAAACAATGCATGAAGCTAAGCACATATATGCAAGTTAAAGTGTTACATTATGAGAATAAAGATTTTTTACCTTGCTTTTAATAGGAAGTAACTTGGCCTTTTCAAGAAAACCCATTAAACATTTTAAAATACACTTATGAAGGTAGATTGCTTTGAGTATGGCAAATACAGTATATGCACCTGCTAGCGTAACTGCATTTATGGAGAGTGCAATAAGCTTTTTGCTCTTAGGAAACTCATTCTCACATTCCTTCGAGGGTTGTTTAGAAAAGCTGAAAAGGGCAAAAAAATGGGTGGGCAAGGCTTTAGAGTGAAATAGTGTGTCCCACTCCCTAGAGGGGCAGCTTCTTTGCGATAAAGAAGAATGAACATCTCAGAGAAGGAAGACATCATGCTGAGGGGGAAAAATGCTCTCTGTTTTTAGCTGCCTCTGAAAATATATGAGCCTTGATGGGCTTGTGGTGGTGAGTGATTCCATTATTTCAAAAGGAATTCAATGACAAACATAGCTGTGAGATCCTGAAGTCAATTCTGCATGGGACCTAGGAGGATTTTTATTTTTAATGTAAAATGAAAGTGAAGAAGAGACAGACATCTTTGTATAAGACAATCTAACTAGGCCACCTGCCTAGTAATACAGTTATCCTTCTGGGTTCCAGAAAAAAATCATCTTTTTTTCCTCTCAAACATTTTTCCTCTCAAGGATTTTGTTCCAGGGTCTTTGTAACCAGCCTGGCCCTAACTGACCTACGATGTTTCAATTTCCAAATTAGTTAACTGGGCAGCTGTTCTTTTTCCCAGCCAACATTGCTTTGCAAAAGCACAAAAATGCCTGGCAAAAGACTTGCCACTTCCTTGCCATTTCCACTAATTAGGCAAAATAATGGTATTAAGTGTCCCACTGATGGTTCTTCTCTTGCCTATCTGCACTGATACTATACCTGTTAGTCAAAAAAAGAGAATCTCATCAATTAGTTATCTCTACAACCTGATAGAGACCCTTTCTTATCTCACATAAGTTTAATACCCCTCTAAGAAGTGACTAGTTCATATTACATTTTCTGTGCAAATTTCGTTCAACTGGTGTGTGTTTTCTAAATTTAATTTTTCCTTCTTTTATGTAACCCACCCGGCGAACACTTGTTATTTGGAGGACTAAAAATACATTAAATAAATATTCCACATACATATCTAACAAACAAAACTGAGGAGTCTTAATGCATGACTGCAGACAAGAGCAATTTACATTAGTGTAGCACTAAGAACCATTTAGCACTAACTAATACTTATACAAAAGGGGCAAGCACCCCAGGATGAGAATGAAAGGAGCCTGCTGGTATTTAGATTCAAAATGGTGCCAGAATTACTTTTAATCTGAACTTTGAGGAAAAAGCTGAAAGAAGCTGTGGGATATCCTTTGGAGATGAAACATCCTCAGTGAAGCTGAAGAGTCAAAAAGAAAAATACTATTTTTCGATTTCCGGTTTGATGTTGCGGTGTAACGGATGCAGGAAGAAGGGGCTCTGTCTTCCACATTTGATTTTTCCCCACTGGGGACCCTAAAAAGGGTCGAAAGTCGCTCCGGAGAGGCAACAAAGAAGGAGGGGACACTCATTGATTGCAGGAGGGTGGTGACCCTTCTGTTTGATCTGAGGAAACCTTCCAAACCAGCAGGGGAAAGACTGGCTACATTCATGTGGCCAGTCAGAAGCTGCTGACAATTGAAGAAAATAAGCACTACTGAGCAACATGGATGGAACTGGGTGAGACCCTATCCTCTCATGACTTTAAGACTTTTTCCTGGAAAAAAACCACCCAAAGCAAAGAATCCTCCCTGAGGAGAGAGAGAAGGGGAATTTCTGCCCCATTCCCTCAGGAAAAGAAAAGCGGTGAATTAATTGCTTGGGGGAAAACACAGAAAATTACAAGATTAATTTGGAATCAATACATATATATATAGCTTTGAAATTTGGGGACTAAAAGTGCCTTTGAGTTTGTTTGTTTTTTTGTTTAAAAAAGAGACTTGAACAGCTTGTAATATAAGCTTGGACTTAAAAAGCTGGAAGACAGCATCAATGACATCAAGTGGCGAACCACAGCACCACAATTTTTTATGTTTAAGAGAAACTTGGCTTGAAGCCCAGACCCAGATAAGACTTTTGTTGTCCTTGGAAACTTTCACTTTTCTAGACTGCAGCTGGGAAAAGGGAAAAAAAACCTCTTGGGCTACTTATCTGTGTGGCAGAGACAATAAACTATTTTGAAACTGACTTTTAGAGCTGTGTCGTGGAGCTATTTACCTGTAGAAGAAACATGCATTATGGATTGAGATGATGGAATACTTTGGATTATAAACCTTTGACTGATGAACAACTTTTGCTTTTGTCTCTCTGGACAGAAAGGACATGTTTTTCATTGGACAGAAAAACTTGAATTTTGCTTATATTTGCTTAGGGGAGGCTTAAGGATAGACTGGTAGGCTGACTGGATAACTTGGAGCTCAAATGACAATTGACTGAAACTTTTTAAATCCCTAAATAGGCTGAACTATAGAGACCACATATAAAAACAAAATGGATCTTCCACACTCAGCTTTAAATGGTAAAAAACCATCTCTAACTTTCATCTCCAAAGTCCCCAGCTTGACATATCATCAAGAAAATGTTGACAAAGCTCAGAAGGAAATTCTTTCTGTGTTAAAATTAATACAATAGACAATTGCCTTAGCTCATGATGAGACTAAAAATAACACAAAGGAGATAAAAGAACAATTTTCTAATCTAAATCCACAAATTCAGAAAATGATTATAAAGAAGGAACTAGTAACCCAGAAAATAGAAGGAAAATTAGAGGAAGCAGATTCAAAGATGGAGGACCTAAAGGAAGGAATTAACAAACAGATTCAGACAAACAAAGAATTAGAAGACATAGCGACAATACCAGAAATGGAAAAGACATCTTACCTGTCAAGATCTCAGAACACTCTTGAGGATAAGGAAAAAGAGCCGATCAAATGGAAGATAAAGCTGTTAGGAGAATTGTGGGAAATTGAAGAAGGAGAGAGGCTGTTTAATGAATATCAATGGGCTGAGCGTTCTTCCAAAAATACCTTAGCCAAATTGTGTTACTTATTTCAAACAATATAGATAAAAATAGAGGAAGAACTACTTGATGATTCAAAGGCATTGACTTGGAAAGTTAGTTGGCAAAGGAAGAAAGCTAGAGTAAGACTGAAGAAACTAGCAGTCCTGACCCATTAGATGGGATATTATACTATTAAAGAGATGTTTGAATATGGCTAAGAGAATAGATAATTGTTAGAAATAGAAGTGTTATTAGAAAGACAGGATTTATAACTAGAATTTTACATTTTGGTATGAGAAGGGAAATATGAAAATGCTAAGAGGGTTTGAACAAGGGAAGCCTTTGGTTGCCCAAATATAATTTATTATGAGAAAATTATAAGTGATAGAGACACTTTGAACACTGATGGGAAATCAAAATTAAAATAAAAAGTGGGAAAAACAGGATATTATTGAACAAATGGATATTAAGTGCAAATGCAATTGAGATATGTTTTGGTTAGAAAAGAAATTTTAAATTGATACTATTGATATTATATATATTATTAGAAAAATGTAACAAAAATGCTGATATTCAATTGTATATGTATTAACAGCAATAAGAATTGTATTTGCCCAGTATGGAAAATGTATAACACCAGAAAAAGAGAGGAAGCACTTGATGGTGTAGTATTGTACCTGGATTGAGAAAGTTAATATGTACCACTGAATTATTAATGGACCCAGACAACACGTTATTAAATACTTATGATTGTAAAACTAGAAAATTAATAAAATATTTATAAAAAAAATAAAAATACTATTTTTAAGAATTTAATTGGAGAAGAATGCAGCATACAAGTACTTGTGTTGAAATGGAATAAAACTAAGCCTGAGTTGGGTGGAGTGTGGGAAAGTTACATTATAAAAAACTAGTTTAATTTTCCACAAAACTAATTATAGAACATTTTGACTTAGGGAAATTTGTGAATTTGGTTTTGGCTTAGTATCATGTATGAATCTAGCCAACTGTGATCACAATAGAAATATGGCTGAATAAACTAGAAAGCACCTGATATCACCTTTTCTGACTGGCAAATTTTTATTAAAAGAGTGGCCAAACTAATTGCTCTCATAGACTAACATGACTCTCTTGCTCCAATGGTTGAATAAACAAATCAGTCAGTATAGTTATCTTTGGAAACAAACCAGGAAGGAGTTATCAGATATAATATTTCTGTATATGTCAAAGAGGGCAGTGTTAAACAAGATAGAAACTTCAATGAGGGAGAAACTCTCAAAAGAATGATTGTGAGTGACAACATCATATCCCAAAATAATGTATTAGTTTCTAACCAGAATGCTTAGGACAATCTTGAGATACATAATAATATCAGAGAGGAATGCAAAGGAGAGACGAATTGTAACAATGGGTAACTTCATTTGTGTGAGAGTGTCTATATATAGCTTGAAAACTCCTGTATATTTTGTGGAGGTCTTGATCCTCTCTGAGTCTGCAGACCTTTCATTACTCTCTGCTTGTATTATTCTCTGCTTGTTTGTTTGTGATGTGTTCTGGTCTTCTTTGTTTCCTTCTTAGGTTTTTGCTCATCTCTATTGATGACTAGTTTGTCTAAATGCCAAGCTTCCAGGAATTCTCTAGAGTTTTTGGATTTAACTTGGTCTACTCTAGGATATTCACAGTTTCCCAGTTGAAACTACAGTTGTGTCTGTTCATTATGTTGTGAGAGTAAGGAGTTCTCATTATGTCTTCTGACTGCTAGTTGGTGTTCATGGATGTGCTTTGTTAGTCTTCTGCTTGCTTGTCCTACATAGTGGCAGCTACAGTCCTTACTGTATGTTGTAGATGAGTTGTTTTTATTTCTTGGGCTGATGGGTTTATTTGTTTTAATTATACTTTTTTGTTCTAATTGTAACAAATCTCAAATAGGTTACTTATCTAGAAAAGCCAGATAATTTTGTTTCACTGGCTTTTTCAAGTGTAATCCACACTTCTTGTGTGAATATGTGGGTTGTATGTTTTTTTTAACCTTATTACTTTTTTATGATACAAAATAAATTTTGGTATATTTTTTAATTTGTAGATTGAGGCATATATTTGATGGAAGGGATTTAAAACTGAATAATTGCAAAACTGTTTATTCTGGGGCAATGTTCCTCAACCTTGGCAATTTTAAAATATGTGTGAACTTCAACTCCCAGAATTCTCTAGCCAGCTTTGAATTCTGGGAATTAAAGCCCACACATTTTAAAATTGCTATGTTTGACAAACACTGCTCTAGTAATTAAAGCATTTGACTAGGTAGGCAGATCTGAGTTGTAGTTCTGCTTTATGCATATAAAGAGCCGAGGTGGCGCAGCAGTTAGAGTGCAGTACTGCAGGCCACTTTAGCTGACTGTGTTCAGCAGGTCAGCGGTTCAAATCTCACCGGCTCAAGGTTGACTCAGCCTTCCATCCTTCCGGGGTAGGTAAAATGAGGACCCAGATTGTTGGGGGCAATGTAAATATATATATACATTGCTTACTGGTGTACACCGCTTAGAGAGTGCTTGCACTTAAAGCGGTATATAAGTCTCATAAATAAATAAATAAATAAATAAATAAATATAAGCCAATAGGTGACCTTGGGTCAGTTATTTTATCTCTGCTCTTAGAAAAAGGCAATATAGGTAATCCTTGAGTTATGACTGTATGGGCAGACTCCCATATGATCAACTCACTTAGAGATCCCCACCACTGCTCTTCCTGATGCAGTTGTTAAACGATGGGGCAGGTTGTTAAGTGGAGCATGGTGAGCCTTGGAGTGGTGGAAGCCCTGGGGGCCCAGCATAAGCATAAGCCGTCTGTCCCAGGCCCCCTCGTGGCCTCTTACTCCAAGGCACCCCATGCTCTTTCTTCTTCCCACCCCTCAAGGTCCCTGCACTTCTTGGACCTTCTTCCTTTCCCCATTGGATCCCCACAGACTTGGGCTTGCTTCCTTCCCCTCCCCCCCCCCTTGGTCCCACAGGCCTTGGGCTTGCTTTCCCACACAAACAGGTTCTTGCAAGACTTGGGCCTGCTCTCAATTCCCTCCTGAAACCTTGGGCTCATGGGCTACCAGCAGGCAACCAGCTTGGAGGACTCGGCCTACCCCTCAGCCAGCTCTAGGGTACAGCAGAAGCTTTCTGTTTTTCTGCAGCTTTTGACTGAGGTGCTCAGCTTTCCTACAGAGGCAGGCATGTGCCATTCTGTGAGCAGGTGCTATTCTCAACTATTCTGCAATCCTTTGGAATGCTCAGTTTTTAAGAAGTTCTGTTTTTAAGAGGAACCAGCAAGGTGGGATGAGTAATCAGTCATAAGGGCAAATGTCAATGGGGGTGCGGCAGAGGCCATAACTTTGATTTTTGGGGAAGGGATTCCATGTAACTTTGAATTATCACTAAGCAACTGGTCATAAATTATGGACTACCTATAGCCAACCACTTCAAAAATATTATTTAGAAAACTGCATGTGCCTCCCCTATGCACATGCCAAGAGAAGACTCAAACCCGCCTGCTCTTTTTTTCCCAAAATTAAAATAAACAGGCTATTGAGCTTTTTCTCTGAAATTTCCAGCAAAACAATCAAGTGTTTATTTAAGTATTATTATTTATTATGTGTCATTTAGATACAAGTTGATAAAGGTAGAATCTTATCTCTTTTATTTAAAGCACAAAGAACTTACATCTTGCAAGAGAAATGAAGATTCTATCAACAATTCTGTCCTCAGTGGTGTTGTAATAACATGTAATTTGTTTCATGGAACATCAGGTATAGAAGATACTTCCAACCATTTTCAACAGAGGCACATATAATTTAGATACATGTATTTGCATATTAACAGAGAAATGTGCTACTTCACTCATGGTCTTAAATGTCTTTTCTATATAGAGGAAAAGGAGAATAAATTAATTAATGGGACATTTCTCTGTTTGGCAATCTGGGAAGCCTATCTCTAAAATTTCAGTCGCAGTTTCACAGCAAGTAAACATAGAGGTTACACATTTAAAAGAGGAATCACTAACTCTCCTAGCTTGAGAAGAGTGAATAGAATAAGAAGACCCATAGCTCAGGGACAGAGCACCTGATCCGCATCCACATTTTCAGAAGCTGAATTCCTGAAAACTTTATTTCAAAACTGAATGAGAAGAAGGATTGCAGGAAAAAATGATGCCCCAAACTCTAGTTGGCAATAACTTTTGTTAGCAGACAATATTGTACTGTTTTGAATGGACATACGGCCTAGGTCTGAATTAGATACCATATTTATGAGAAATGTAAATGGTATTTGGGACTGAAAGTGGAATGTACTGAAGTGAAGCAACATGGCACTCATTGCTGAAAATAAAATAAGGGGCTAAATGAACACATGAGCCACATATTGTAGAGCAGTGCATCAAATCTATTGCTGAACTGGCATGCACGATAAGGAAGCAAAGCACCTCTGACGGGAGGAGAGAAACATTTTCTCTGCATTTTATTCTGTTTTTCTTTTCTACTGCCTGTAATTATTCTAGCATGGGAGGTGGAGACATTTTGTTATTCCAACAGTCCCGAGAGGTCTGCATTAAAACATTCCCCGTTCTGTGGTTCCTCCGAACTGCCATTGCTGCAGCTTCTCTCTTGGTGAGGAACATAAACGGGATTTATGGCTGGTTGACATTAGGGATGTTCCCTTTGTTGATGTTTTAATTCTTGGTGGCAGCACAGCTGCATCTAAGGTAAGAGAAAGGCAAAGAAGCCACCAAGTATGGGGGTAACCATGGTAACTTCATGGAAGTTAAATAAAAAACTTCTTTTAAAAAATAAAGATAATGAGGTCCCTGAATCAAGCTTCATGAGCCTTGTTGTTTCAAAGATAGAGATAGAGCTACCTCAGGACTCCTAATTACCTTTGCAACAGAATAGTGTAGCAAGACAGATTATACATAGAAGCATTGCCTCTTTTTGCAAACACAAAACCCAGCATGCAATTTAAACTGCATCCAATACACAGAAACAAAAGAGGCACAAAATAAAGGAGTTAATGTCCCTTTGCTAAAGGCAGAGCAACCTATAAAAGTAGCAGTCAAGTACAACAATCTGCAGTGAGAAGGCCAAGGAAGCCCAGCGACGTAACTATGGCGGCCACTAAGGAGAGAAATGGTTTCCTTTATGTATTATAGATAGAGACTGTTGACAACACAATGGGAATCAGTCTGTGTGTTTTCTTCCTGCTATAATGCTGCTTTAACTCACTGCAGCAGACAGTGTGCTTTAATGCAGATTACCTGCAGAGTATTTCAGCACAGAACAGCACGCTCCATCCACATCTGCCTTCCAGACAGGTATACAGTATGACAAGACAATACAACCCAAACACATAAGCACACAATGTGATATGTCGATCTTGGTTTTGCTTTTATATATGTATGTATGTATGTAGGCATGTAGGTATAGGTGTATAGGTGTATAGGTATAGGTATACGTATATTAGATTTTTAAATTGTTAACTGAGTTTTTTATACCTTTTAGCTTTTAAAATTATTAACTGTTTGTATTTCACTCTTCCTATGGTAGTCTATGACCAGAAGGTGACAAAATTAGTGGATCAGAGGGATGCTGTGGATATAATTTACTTGAACCTCAGTAAGGCATTTGATAAAGTAGAACACAGCCTACTATTTGATAAGATAGAAAAATGTGCGTTAGACAGCACCACCACCAGATGGATTCGTAGCTGGCTGACCGGCCATACTCAGTGTGTGATCCTCAATAGAATTGTATCTACATGGAGGAAGTGTATAGTGGGGTGCTCCAGGGCTCTCTTCTGGGCCCAGTGCTCTTCAACATCTTCATCAATGATTTGGATGAGGGGATAGATGGGGAACTCATCAAATCTGCAGATGACACCAAGCTGGCAGGAATAGCCAACACTTCAGAAAATAGGCTTAAGATGCAGAAGGATCTTGACAGACTTGAACATTGGGCGCTATCTAACAAAATGAACATTGGGCGCTATCTAACAAAATGAAATCCAATAGTGAAAAAAGTAAGGTTCTATATTTGGCTAAAAACCCCCAAATGCACAGGTACAGTATAGGCAGTACCTCGCTCAATAGTAGTAACTGTGAGAGGGATCTTGGAGTCCTAGTGCAGGGCTTTTCAACCAGTGGTACGGGTACCATCTGTGGTACATTGGCACCTGGCAGGTGGTACGCGACCATCCTAGAAAAGTGGTAGTGGGGGAGGGGAATGAGCTGAACCGGTGGCAGCACCGCACAAGCCTGAGCGAGAGATGGCTGGAGCTGCTCAGTGGAAGCGCCAGGATCAGCGCCAGACTCCAGCTGGAGCTCGGTGCTGATCCTGGCGCTTCTGTTGAGCCCTGAAGAAACACTGATCAACTGGAAAGCAGCACTGATTCTGACGCGTCTGCTGAGCCCAGAAGCAACGATCAGCTGGAATGTTGCAGCATCTCCAGGGTCTTGTGATTTACATTCAGATGCTTAGCAATTGATTCATATTTATGATGATCACAGTGTCCCAGGATCATGTTAAATGACCAAAACCTGCTGCAATCACCCAGCAGATGGGGGGAATAAAAACCAAACCCCTCCACCCCATCCCCGCTGCCAATCCTCAACAGAAATGCTCACAACAATGGAAACCTCGGACAGGAGGAAGAGCGCTGCCGGGCGGGCGGGCAGGCAGGTGTCTTGCTCGGCTGTGGCAGGCAGGTGTCTTGCTCGGCTGTGGTTTGGGGGTCACTTTTTTCAGTGCCATTGTAACTTCGAACAGTCACTAAGCGAACTGTTGTAAGTCAAGGACTACCTGTACTTTATCACTTTTTTCCTTTTGGGGGGGGGGCATCAAGTTTTTGACACCTTGCTAGGCGACTGGTGGTACTTTGTTGTTGTTGTTAATTGCGAAGTCGTGTCCGACCTATCGCGACCCCATGGACAACATTCCTCCAGGTCTTCCTGTCCTCTACCATCTTCTGGAGTCCATTTAAATTCACACCTACTGCTTCAGTGACTCCATCCAGCCATCTCATTCTCTGTCGTCCCCTTCTTCTATTGCCCTCAATCTTTCCCAGCATTAGGCTCTTCTCCAGTGAATCCTTCCTTCTCATTAGGTGGCCAAAGTACTTGAGTTTCAACTTCAGGATCTGGCCTTCTAAGGAGCAGTCGGGGTTGATCTCTTCTAGGACTGACCGGTTTGAACGCCTTGCAGTCCAAGGGACTCGCAGGAGTCTTCTCCAGCACCATAGTTCAAAGGCCTCAATTCTTTTGCGCTCAGCCTTTCTTATGGTCCAACTTTCACAGCCATACATTGCAACTGGGAAAACCATGGCCTGGACTATACGCACTTTTGTTGGCAGGGTGATGTCTCTGCTTTTTAGTATGCTGTCTAGATTTGCCATAGCTTTCCTCCCCAGGAGCAAGCGTCTTTTAATTTCTTGGCTGCAGTCCCCATCTGAGGTGATCTTGGAGCCCAGAAAAATAAAATCTGTCACTACCTCCATTTCTTCCCCATCTATTTGCCAGGAATTGAGAGGGCCGGATGCCATGATTTTGGTTTTCTTAATGTTGAGTTTCAAGCCAACTTTTGCACTCTCCTTCTTCACCCGCATCAAGAGGCTCTTTAGTTCCTCTTCACTTTCTGCCATTAGAGTGGTATCATCTGCATATCTTAGGTTGTTGATATTTCTCCCGGCAATCTTAATTCCAACTTTTGATTCATCTAGCCCTGCCTTTCTCATGATGTGCTCTGCATATAAGTTAAATAGGCAGGGCGACAGTATACAGCCTTGCCGGACTCCTTTTCCAATTTTGAACCAATCAGTGGTTCCGTGTTCGGTTCTCACTGTTGCTTCTTGACCCGCATATAGGTTTCTCAAGAGACAAATGAGATGGTCTGGTACTCCCATCTCTTTAAGAACTTGCCACAATTTGTTGTGATCCACACAATCAAAGGCTTTTGCATAGTCAATGAAGCAGAAGTAGATGTTTTTCTGGAACTCCCTAGCTTTCTCCATGATCCAGCGTATGTTGGCAATTTGATCTCTAGTTCCTCTGCCTCTTCGAAATCCTGCCTGTACTTCTGGTAGTTCTCGATCCACATACTGCTGGAGTCTAGCTTGTAGGATTTTAAGCATAACTTTACTAGCATGTGAAATGAGTGCAATGGTGCGATAGTTTGAACATTCTTTGGCATTGCCTTTCTTTGGAATTGGAATGTAAACTGACCTTTTCCAATCCTGTGGCCACTGTTGAGTTTTCCAAATTTGCTGGCAAATTGAGTGTAGCACTTTTACTGCATCGTCTTTTAAGATTTTGAATAGCTCAGCTGGAATACTGTCACCTCCACTAGCTTTGTTGTTGCTCAGATTTTCTAAGGCCCATTTCACTTCACATTCTAGGATGTCTGGTTCGAGGTCAGTGACCATCTCATTGTGGTTATCTGGGATGTTAAGCTCATTCTTGTATAGTTCTTCTGTGTAGTTTTGCCATCTCTTCTTAATCTCTTCTGCCTCTGTTAGGTCTCTGCCATTTTGGTCCTTTATCATGCCCATCTTTGCATGAAACGTTCCCTTCATATCTCCAATTTTCTTGAAGAGATCTCTGGTCCTCCCTATTCTGTTGTTTTCTTCTATTTCTTTGCACTGTTCATTTAAGAAGGCATTCTTATCTCTTCTAGCTACTCTCTGGAATTCTGCATTCAATTGGGTGTATCTTTCTCTTTCTCCTTTGCCTTTCGCTTCCCTTCTTTCCTCAGCTATTTGCAAAGCTTCCTCAGACAGCCATTTTGCTTTCTTGCATTTCTTTTTCTTTGGGATGGTTTTAGTTGCCCTCTTGTACAATGTTGCGAACTTCCATCCATAGTTCTTCAGGCACTCTGTCTATCAGATCTAGTTCCTTAAATCTATTTGTCACCTCTACTGTATATTCATCAGGAATATGATTTAGTTCATACCTGAGTGGCCTAGTGCTTTTCCCTACTTTTTTCAATTTAAGCCTAAATTTTGCAACGAGAAGCTCATGATCTGAGCCACAGTCAGCTCCTGGTCTTGTTTTTACTGACTGTATAGAGCTTCTCCATCTTTGGCTGCAGAGCACATAGTCAATCTGATTTCTATGTTGACCGTCTGGTGATGTCCATGTGTAGAGCCGTCTCTTGGGTTGTTGGAAAAGAGTGTTTGTTATGACCATCGTATTCTCTTGACAAAATTCTATTAGCCTGTGCCCTGCTTCATTTTGTTCTCCAAGGCCAAACTTGCCTGTTATTCCGGTTATCTTTTGGCTTCCTACCTTAGCATTCCAATCCCCCATGATGATAAGGACATCATTTTTTGGTGTTAATTCTATAAGGTGCTATAGGGCTTCATAGAACCGGTCAATTTCATCCTCTTCAGCACCAGTGGTTGGGGCATAGATTTGGACTACTGTGATATTGAATGGTTTGCCTTGGATTCGAATTGAGATCATTCTGTCATTTTGGGGATTGTATCCCAGTATTGCTTTTCCTATTCTTTTATTGACTATGAAGGCTACTCCATTTCTTCTGAGGGATTCTTGCCCACAGTAGTATACCTGATGGTCATCTGAGTTAAATTCACCCATTCCTGTCCATTTTAGTTCGCTGATTCCTAAGATGTCGATGTTCAGTCTTGTCATCTCTTTTTTGACTACGTCTAGCTTGCCTTGATTCATGGATCTTACATTCCAGGTTCCTATGGAGAAAAAATCTTTACAGCATCGGACTTTCCTTTCACCACCAGATATATCCACAGCTGAGCGTCCTTTCGGCTTTGGCCCAGTCGCTTCATTCTTTCTGGCGCTACTAGTACTAGCCCTCTGCTCTTCCCCAGTAGCATATTGGACACCTTCCGACCTGAGGGGCTCATCTTCCAGCGTCATATCTTTTTTCCTTTTAGTACTGTCCATGGGGTTTTCATGGCAAAGATACTGGAGTGGTTTGCCATTTCCTTCTCCAGTGGATCACATTTTGTCAGAACTCTCTGCTATAACCTGTCCGTCTTGGGTGGCCCTGCACGGCATAGCTTATAGCTTCATTGAGTTACGCAAGCCCCTTCGCCACGACAAGGCAGTAATCCATAAAGGGGGTACTTGGATGTTGCCATATCCTAAAAGTGGTACAATGGGTGGAAAAGGTTGAAAAGCCCTGTCCTAGTGGACAATCACTTAAATATGAGCCAAGAGTGTGCTGCAGCTCCCAAAAAAGCCAACACAATTCTAGACTGCAAAAACAGAGGGATAGAATCAAGATCAGGTGTTAATACCATTTTATAATATTGCATTTAATTTTTGTCACCATGGTGTAAAAAAGATTTTGGGATTCTAGAAGGAGTGCAGAGAAGAGCAACAAAAATGATCAGGGAACTGGAGGCTAAAACATATAAAGAACGGTTGCTGGAATTGGGTACATCTAGTTTAATGAAGAGAAGGACTAGGAGTAACATGATAGAGTGTTCCAATATCTCAGGGGTTGCCACAAAGAAGAGGGAGTCAAGCTATTCTCCAAAGCACCTAAGGGCTGGACAAGAAGCAATGGAAACTAATCAAAGAGAGAAGCAATCTAGAACTAAGAACAAATTTCCTGACAGAACAATTAATCAGTGGAACAACTTGCCTCCAGAAGTTGTGGATACTCCAACACTGGACGTTTTTAAGAAGGGATTGGACAACCATTTGTCTGAAAAGGTGAAGGGTTTCCTGCCTGGGCAGGGGGTTTGACTAGAAGACCTCCAAGGTCCTATCCAACTATGTTATTCTATTCTATTCTATTCTATTCTATTCTATTCTATTCTATTCTATTCTATTCTATTCTATTCTATTCTTCATAATAAAGATTTGACTGAATGTTATATTTCCAGTTATCTACCAGCTAACACCAACTTGTTTTTTTATAATAGTATTATATCTTTACTACACAACAAAAACTTCAGGTAAGAGGAATATAACCCTCAACCAACTGGAAAATAAATCTTTGGCACCAGGGCATCTTCAGCCTATGCAAAATGTCACCATCTACTCCATTGTCAAACTGGAACAGTTTTCTGGGCTCTATCTTTTTATAATCACTCTTTCAAAAACATTTAATATGCAATGGAAGAGACTGAGTTTGACTGTTTGGATAGCTTGGTGAAATCAATTTTATTATTTAAAAAAGCCACTTAGACTCCCTCTGCCCCAATAGTGTTTGGGAATGAAGCAGGATTTTTCCTAATGTAAAGCAGACAAATGGCAAAAAAAGATATAATCTGTAATGATCCCATATTCATTAGACAGCATATAATTGACAATCTCCTACTGTGAATACAATAATCCTTCACTTTTTTGTCTCTCCCAAATCATAAAAAGTGTTAATATTTACAATTTATCCACATTATTTTATCAGTTTTAAAGAAAAATAGTTACTAAAGGCAAACAAGAAAACAGTCAGTTTCAATCCATTACATCCCCATACCGAATGCCTTATTAAATATCCATTATATTTTTTGAGGATCCAAGGTTTAGGGAAAGTGGAACAATTTATGCATTAAGTTCAAGTACATGGTTTTGAATAATGAGATTTAAAAAGTTACACTAATGACTTTAACTTCCAAATAGCAAAATTTAGCTAATGCTTGTATCACACTATTTATATCTTCTGCTTGAGTAAAATATGAAGTGTGGGGCCAGGAGGACCTTCACACAATTACATATTGTGTGTCATTTGCAGCTATTTCTGCAACAGAAAGTTTTGTTCTTGGTTATTTGTGCCACCTAGCAGCTGGACTACTGCAATCGTCATCATATAGGGCTGCTCTTAAAATCTTTTTTAAAGCTTCAGCTGGTTCACCCATATAATACAGTACTGTGGGAGCTACAGTAGCTAACAGCTAATGGGGTACACAATTCAAGGTGCTCATTTTCACTTTAAAAATCGATGTGACTCAGGGCTTGGAGATCTCCAAGACCATCTTCTTTGAGTTGATTCTACTCACCTGGGGAAACTTAACGGAGATACTTGTTGAGAATCCCATACCTGAAGGAATTTCATCTACTGGAACTATATGCTCAAGTCTTCCCAGCAATGGTCCCTACCGCTACAGCCTCAATCCCCCCTCCCCCAACATTCAGATCAACCCCATTCCACTTTCAGACAACCATAAAAATATGGCTTTTCAGAGATGTATTTGGGACCACTTAAACATTTTACAGTCTCAGTGGTGACACATCAGGGCTTTGTTACTTGTTTAGGTTATTGCCTTTTTATACTTCAAAATCTCAAGCTAATTGGAGATTTTGAAAATGGAGCAGCATCTAAGCAAAATAAATGTTGCAGATGTTCTGAGATTGTAATAAATTGTTGAGTAATGGAGAGTCATGAATTACATCTAACTGCATTTATGCCATCTTCATCATGCTAGCTTGTATGGCTTTAGACCTTACCATCACTCTCTAATACTATAGTCCAGAAATATTCTCTGTGTGTTTTTGCCACATTCCAGTAGAGCAGGGGTTCTCAACCTTGGCAACTTTAAGACTTGTGGACTTCAACTCCCAGAATTCCTCAGCCAGCAAAGCTGGCTAAGGAATTCTGGGAGTTGAAGTCTACAAGTCTTAAAGTTGCCAAGGTTGAGAACCCCTGCAGTAGAGAGAACTTGATGCTAGTTGATTATGTTTGTTTTATTTTTTACATTTTACCCGTACTTTGTTTTATCTGTGTAGCTGCCCATCTTCAAGGTCTCTGAGCAGCTCACAACAGATGAATTTGATAGAATTGGAAAAGAACTGTGATGCAAAAACTGCCTATAAGAGGAGGGAACATTGTGAGGTCTGGAAAGGTGATATGAGATCAGGACAGAGGTAACCAGAGATTCTACTTCAGAACATATCCATACATATTTCCTAGGCACCAAGAAAGCAAAAAGGAATTGCCATATATTTTTTCATATTCTTCACATTCTCTTCATATTCTATCTATAGTTTCCAGCTAATTCACTTTTGCTTCATGTTCCTTTATCATGTTTTTACATTTAAAATTCACTCATTACCAGTTTTTTTTTCTAATTTTCCTTCTTAGCATTTTTCCCATAAGTGCAAAGTCTGGTGTTGTTGTTTTTTTTTTTTTTTCAGATCAACCAAGTTGATCCGTTGATTTTGGCAGGAATTGATTGACTGGCTTATTGCCCGAGCCTGACGTTATGGGCTGAGAGTGATTGGCACAAAGTCACCTAGCTGGCTTTCATGTTTAAGGCAGGACTGGAACTCAGTCTCCTGGTTTGTAGCTTGGTGTCTTCACCATGATATCAGGCAAAATAAAATTGGCATTGCCAGTACTCTAAGTTTGTGCTGCTATCTACAAAGATAATGGCATCCACATCCTAGAAAAACATCTGGAAAGCAAATTGAGCCAAAAGATGACAAATTACGGTCTCCTTGAACAACCAGTATCAAAAGACTGATGCCTCCCTAATATTCTTTAAGGGAAAATTATACATGGTTGTAACCACAGCTACTATTTTTGCTTAGGGCTTGTCACTTTCCTGCCCCCATCCCCCTTTCAGGAAAACGAAGAGTTCAATCCTTGTAGAATTTTTCATTCACAAATGCCAATCATGAAAGACTAGGGGCATCAAATCTAAGTTGCAAAACTAAATAGTGACAAACTTTATAGCTTTCTGCAGCTCTTTGCCACTGTCTGATACCTGTCTAGATTTTTGCATTCCAAATCCAGTAGTCCCAAAAAGCTTTGTAAATTTAATTAAACTCTTGATACTTTTGCCCTTTTTTGTTCTGATGATCTGACCTCTGGCAAAATAAAATAGAATCAAATCATTATGAAACTCGATGAGGGAAAATGTGCTCAAAATGGGTTTCATACGAAGACTTTAGGAACTGTAAATTAGCAATACTCAAAGACAGTCCAGTAGGAAATTTCCAGGTATCCCTTTGATGGATCTTAGAGATTTTCCTCTTTTGCAGTTCTTTAATTATTACATAAACAAGAACACTATAACTATATTACATGGTGAAGTCACAACGAAAGCCTCTCAGTGATTCAGAAGAGGGGCTGGAATTCTCTTTTCCTCTGGAATAACTGCAAAGAATGCTGCATAGACAAGATTTATCAATGCAGCAGGAAAGCAGCAGAGATCTGCAGTGCTCCTGCTAAAAGATATTGTATTCTGGTTGCCATCACAGCCTCAGCAGGAATTTAACAAAGAAAAAAGGGGGGCAGGATATAGTCATCCATGGCACAAATAAATTAACATACTGAAAAGCTATGCTCTTAGCACATTCCATGTTTTAGAAATATATTTTGACAGAACTGTAGCCAATCTGAGCCATATTCATATGGTCCAGCAGTTTAAAATATGTCTCCATCCTTTGTTAATATACTAGTAGGGGATTGTACACAAATCACACAAGGACACATCAGACAATTCTATATGGACTATAAACCCGTCAGCTGTTCCAACTGTTGCCTTATTGATCCATCTAGCTCTATTGGCTAGCAATCTTATGCAGAATAGCTGTGGCCAAGAAATACAATTACTTTTGTTGCTCTTAATAACCAAAGAACCGTACATTCCTTGTTCGCATACATCATGCTAAGACAGTGGTTCTCAACCTTCCTAATGCCACAACCCTTTAATACAGTTCCTCATGTTGTGGTGACCCCCAACCATAAAATTATTTTCGTTGCTACTTCATAACTGTAATTTTGCTACTGTTATGAATCGTAATGTAAATATCTGATATGCAGGGTGTATTTTCATTGTTACGAATTGAACATAATTAAAGCATAGTGATTGATCACAAAAACAATATAGCAATGCTCGATGGGGAAGCTTACTCTTCCTTGCTCAAAAATGTTGGGAGGGAGGGAAGGGGAAGGAAGGGAGATTGAAGGGGAAAGGAAGGAGATGGAGAAGGAAGGAGATTGAAAGGGAAAGGAAGGAAGGAAGGAAGGAAGGAAGGAAGGAAGGAAGGAAGGAAGGAAGGAAGGAAGGAAGGAAGGAGAAATTGAAGGGGAAGGGATGGAGATGGAGATGGAAGTAAGTAAGTAAGTAAAGAAGGATGATAGAAGGGGAAAGGAAGGAGATGGAGAAGGAAGAAGATTGAAGGGAGAAGGAAAGAAGGAAGGAAGGAGAGAGAGATTGAAGGGGAAGGGATGGAGATGGAAGGAAGGAAGGAAGATTGAAGGAGAAAGGAAAGAGATGGAGAAGGAAGGAGATTGAAGGAGGAAGGAAGGAAGGAAGGAAGGAAGGAAGGAAGGAAGGAAGGAAGGAAGGAAGGAAGGAGAGAGGGGAGGCACTGCCAAGGACGCACAAGCAGCTCTGCACAATTGCCCGGGGAGGGGGGGAGGCTCTGGCGGAGAGCCTGGTGGAGAGCCAAGTGGCCGCCCTCTCACATCCACCAACCTGGAGCCCCCCATCCTCATCCCAGCACCTCTTGCCCTCTCCTAGCTGCCTCCTGGGACCTGCCCGCCCCTCCAGCCATTGCAGCGGCGAGGTCATGGGAGCCCCTTTCATGCCGCGCAGTCCATCGCACGCAAGAGGGGTGCGGCTGGAGCGCCAGCTCCCACTTGGAAGGCACCGCTTCTCCCCTCCTGGGCCGGCCGGCTTCCGATGCACATGAGGGCATTGCCGCCACCTTGCCCTCTTCCCCACCCCCTGGCCGCTTCCGAGGCCTGGAGCCCGGCAAGCCAGGAAGGAGCCGCTCCTGCCCGGCAGCCCCACGGCTGCGCTGGGCGCCAGAGGGCCAAGGCAGCCTTTGACGGTGAGGGAGGCGGGCTGGGCGGCGCAGGGGAGGCTCCCGTGCAGTGCAGAGGGTGGCTGGGGGCGGAGCGCGACCAGGCAACCAGGAGGCATGGAGACCGGCTCGGCGCCGCAGTTCAGCTCAGCCGGCAGTGGTGGCAGCGATTTTCTCACCCTTCTCCTCTCCTTCCTCCTGCTGCTCCCAAAGCGGCTCGGGCGGGAGCCGGGAGGAAGAGGGGTGCCTGGGGGAGCAGCCGGGCTGGCGGAGGGGCTGGCGGGCCGCACGGCACCAGCCCCCACCGCGGCTCCATTGATGGATGGAGGACCAGGCCGGGCATTGCGGGGGTGGTGGGGACGGTGGCAGCAGTGGCCGCTGCTGCATAATCGGGGGTCCCCCCTACCCCCGCACTGCTCGGCCTGGTCCTTCGTCCATCAATGGAGCCGCGGTGGGGACTGGTGCCGTGCGGCCCGCCAGCCCGGCTGCTCCCCCCCAGGCACCCCTCTTCGTCCCAGTGCCTGCCCGAGCTGCCTTGGGGGCAGCAGTAGGAAGGAGAGGAGAAGGGCGAGAAAACCACTGCCGCCGTCCCCGCCACCCTCCCCCCCGCTGCCCGGCCTCGTCCTCCACCCATCGGATAGAGCCGCGGTGGGGGCTGGTGCCATGCGGCCCACCAGCCCCTCATCCAGCCTGGCTGCTCCCACCCAGGCACCCCTCTTGCTCTGGCGCCCGTCCGAGCCACCTTGGGGGCAGTAGGAGGAAGAAGGGGAGGAGGAAGAGGATGGCAAGGAAGCTGCCGCCAGTGCTGGGCTCCAGGAGGCGGCTCTCCTCTCCTACCTTTGCTGAATCTCCTTCTTCCTTCCCGGCAGTGGCGCGCCTTCCTGGCCAGTGGGTCCAATGGTCAGCCTGGCTGGGGATCGCAGGGGCTGGTCTCCCTTGGGCCGCAGCTTGCAGAAGGGCTGGCCCGCTCAGCGGAGCCTCCAGCAGGCCACTCCCAACAGGGATCCCGGGGCTTCCCCGGGCGGCTCCAAGGCCACAAGGCCCTGGCTGTGCTTCTCTCAGGCATCCGGGCACAGGGCCAATCAGGAGCTCTGCAGGAGGTAAGCCCGCCTGAGAAAGAGAGAAGGGAAGCAAAAGTGCCTCTCTCTCTCTCTCTCTGCAAATGGCGGAGGAGGCCATGCGGAGATGGATGCGGAGCAATGTCTCGGTTCCTAAGACCATCGGAAATATGTTTTTTCCGATGGTCTTAGGTGACCCCCTGTGAAACGGTCATTCGACCCCAAAAGGGTCGTAACCCACAACCGCTGCTATAGGACAATTGTGGATATTAGGATATTGTAGTTTAAGCTGTATTGCAAAGTTAGTTTTTCATGGGCTGGCTGCATAATGCAGAGGCTGCACCCACCCTAGCTCCAGCAATGTGAAAAAAGTTGTGATACATCGTGACACGTGACCTAGAGCTAAGAAATATGTTTTAATCTTGTTTAAATCACAGGGTTGTAGGAAGACAAAATAAAGGAAAATATATTCCATCCTCAGTTCTGAATACTCAGATGTGCACTTTGAGCAATGTTCCGTGGTTGAATTTTTGACTGCCAAAGGAGCCATTCAAATTTATCTCCAAATGCAAGTTATTTATGATGATGACTATGTTGACAAAAGTATTGTGTGTCCCTGGCCAACAAATGTACAAATGATGAACCAGTAAGAGCTGATCTATGTAATCAAGAATGAAGTGGATGAGCTGTGACAGCAACTAATGAGTTTCATATGAGAAAGTCTGATGAACCGATTAAGGACAATCTTAGGATCTTCAAAAGGAAATTGTTATCAAGCTTAATATTTCACAGAAATGTATAGGTCACATTGTTGATGTTCTTTAATAACTGAAGATTTGTACAAGATGGGTCCTGTTATGCTGATAGCAGAGATGAAAGCTTCAAGAGTTGAAATTTACCCACAAATGTTGTTTCCCTATAAGAATGAAGGTGAAGAATTTCTTCATAGAATCCTGACAGCAAATGAAACATGGGTTCATCATTATGACTCAGAAACAAAGTGCCAGTCTATGGAAAACCTTCACAAAGCTTCACCTTTGAGGAAAATAAAATTCAAAATCTAGACTTAAACCCTGTTACTTTTTTTTTTTTTTTTTTTGGGAGACGCTGAAAATATTATTCATGTGGATTTCCTTGAACCTAACACCATTATCAACTCAGAGTACCATACTGCAGCAGAGAAAACTTTGAAACAAGGATTAAATAAAGTTGGCCTCATACCTCATGAGCCACCCAGGAAGCAAATGTGAAATTGGATCACTTTGGCTGAAGAGGGAAGTTTTCATGATGGCTTTAAGAAGCTTCTCTGTTGGTTGGCAAAAGTGTGTAGTGAATTGTGATAATGTGGAGAAGTAAATATAAGTAACCAAAGAATTTATTTCAAAAATCATTTTCTGTTTCATTTATTAAAATATACCTATTTAAAATTATGAAGGTGGAAGCATTATCTTTCATTCAACTTCTTATTTGCTCCCAGTTTCCAGGATATCAAACACTTTTCTGTTTTAATTTCAGGTGTGTTTTTAGCAGATTATTCTGTTTTAAGCCTCCAAAATTTAAGCAACTGGTTACACACATGCAAGCCAACTGGAATTTGGATTCACATAAAAAGCAAACATAACATCTGTTTTATTAAGATGTTCATATGCATATAATTTAAGATAAGTAATACCATTATTAGACTGGGTCCTAATCATAACACTGAATGGTTAAATATAAAAGGGATATAGGAACTACAACTTAAAATTACATAAGAAATGAACATAAATCTCTTGTGCTATTATTTGATACTGAAACCTGCTTGATATTGGAAAATGTACAAAATAAGGAGTACTGTATACAGTTTTGGTCATCACGATGTAAAGATGTTGAGACTCTAGGAAGAGTACAGAGAAGAGCAACAAAGATGATGAGGGGACTGGAGGCTAAAACATATAAGGAATAGTTGCTGGAATTGGGTATGTCTAGTTTAATGAAAAGAAGGATGAGGGGGGACATGATGGCAGTGTTCCAATATCTCAGGGGTTGCCACAAAGAAGAGGGAGTCAAGCTATTCTCCAAAGCCCCTGAAGGCAGGACAAGAAGCAATGGACGGAAACAAGGAGAGAAACAACCTAGAACTAAGGAGAAATTTTCTGACAGTTAGAACAATTCATCAGTGGAACAACCTGCCTCCTGAAGTTGTAGATGCTCCAACACTGGAAGTTTTTAAGAAGAGATTGGACAATCATTTGTCTATTATTATTATTATTATTATTGATCATCGCACAGTCAGCCAGATGTTCAGACTGGATTTGGCATTTTGTCTACCTTTCGAGTCCTTACCCAGGACCTGGGATAGGCAGATGTGGATGTTTGATAGTATTACAGATATCGTCGCAGGATTGAAGCAGTTCCTAGTAAGGCCACCTTTTGCAATTGACTAAGAGCAAATTTGTCAATGCCAATGGTGTTCAAGTGGTGCTCCAGTTGTTTTGGGATTGCGCCCAAGGAGCCTATGACTATTGGTACTACCCTTGCTTGCTTTTGCCACAGTCTTTCTATTTCTATTTGTAGGTCTTTGTATTTTGCTATCTTCTCCAGTTCTTTTTCTTCTATTCTGCTATCTTCAGGCACTGCCATGTCCACTATCCAGACTTTTTTTGTTTTTCTTATCAACAATTGTTAAGTCTTGGGTGTTATGTTGCAGGTGCTTGTCTGTTTGAATTCTGAAGTCCCAGAGCAGTTTAATTTTATCATTTTCTATGACTTTCTCTATTTTATGATCCCACCAGTTTTGCTTACAGGCAAATGATATTTTTTGCAGATCTTCCAATGCACCATTGTTGCTACTTTGTCATGCCGCTGCTTGTAGTCAGTCTGTGCAATCTTCTTGCAACAGCTTACCAGGTGGTCCACTGTTTCTTCAGCTTCTTTGCATAGGCGGCACTTACTGTCTTTTGCTGTCTTCTCAATTTTGACTTTGTATGAATTTGTCCTTAAGGCTTGGTCTTGTGCAGCCAGAATTAGTCCCTTGGTCTCTTTCTTCAATTTTCCTGCTCTTAGCCATTGCCAGGTTTTATTATTATCTGCTTTCCCAGCTATTTTTTTCATGTATTGGCCATGTAGTGCTTTGTCTTCCCATGCCTCTATTCTGTTCTTCATTTGGACTTTCTTGTAGGCCAGTTTGGTCTCTCCAGTAGTTAGTAAGCCTTCCTGATATACTAATTTCAGTGCAGCTTCATCATTGTTCTTCAGATATTCTTCCAAAGCCATTTTTTCTTCTTCAACCATCTGATGTACTTGTAGCATTCCACGCCCACCTATTTGCCTTGGTAGATAAAGTCTATCAATGTCACTGCGTGGATGAAGGGCATGATTCATTGTCATTATTTTTCTGGTCTGCCTATCCATTGCTTTTAGTTCTGCTTGAGTCCAGTCCACTATTCAAGCTGTGTACCTAATAACTGGGATTGCCCAGGTGTTGATTGCCTTTATGGTATTTCCTCCATTGAGTTTGGACTTTAAGATCTTCTTCGCTGTCTTGATGCATTCACCTCTAATCTTTTTTTTGACTTCAGTGTGCTTGATATTGTCAGCTTGAAGGATACCCAAGTATTTGTAGTACTCTTCCTCATCCAGACTCTTAATGTTATTTTCGTGGGGCATCTTGATTCCTTCAGTTTTCACTACTTTTCCTTGTTTGATAGTTAAGTGTGGCACATTTGTCCAAGCCAAACTCCATTACAATATCTTGGCTATATATACGGACAGTGTTGAGCAGCGATTCTATTTCAGATGATGTTTTTCCATACAGCTTCAGATCATCCATATAAAGGAGGTGGGATAGTCTGGCAGATGGTTTTGATGTTTGATAGCCATGTCCTGAGTTATTCAGTATTGTTGACAGAGGAAACAGTGCTATAACAAATAGTAATGGTGATAATGAATCTCCTTGAAATATTCCTCTCTTGATATTAACCTCTCCCAGCTTCTCACCATTGATTTGCAACTGTGTCTTCCATTGTGCCATCGATCTTTGCACAAATTTTCTGATGTTTCTACTGACTCCTGTTATTTCTAGGTAGTATTACTATTATTATTACTATTATTATTATTATTATTATTATTATTATTATTATTATTATTATTATTATTGATGCTCAGACTGGATTTGGCATTTTGTCTACCTATCGAGTCCTTACCCAGGATCTGGGATAGGCAGATGTGGATATTTGATGGTATTACAGATATCGTCGCAGGATGGAAGCAGTTCCTAGTAAGGCCACCTTTTGCAATTGACTAATAGCGAATTTATCAATGCCAATGGTGTTCAAGTGGTGCTCCAGTTGTTTTGGGATTGCACCCAAGGAGCCTATGACTATTGGTACTACCCTTGCTTGCTTTGCCACAGTCTTTCTATTTCTATTTGTAGGTCTTTGTATTTTGTTATCTTCTCCAGTTCTTTCTCGTCTATTCTGCTGTCTCCAGGCACTGCCACGTCCACTATCCAGACTTTTTTGTCTTTCTTATCGACAATTGTTAAGTCTGGGGTGTTATGTTGCAGGTGCTTGTCTGTTTGAATTCTGAAGTCCAGAGCAGTTTAATTTTATCATTTTCTATGACTTTCTCTATTTTATGATCCCACCAGTTTTTGCTTACAGGCAAATGATATTTTTTGCAGATCTTCCAATGCACCATTGTTGCTACTTTGTCATGCCACTGCTTGTAGTCAGTCTGTGCAATCTTCTTGCAACAGCTTACCAAGTGGTCCACTGTTTCTTCAGCTTCTTTGCATAGGCGGCACTTACTGTCTTTTGCTGTCTTCTCAATTTTGACTTTATTTGCATTTGTCCTTAAGGCTTGGTCTTGTGCAGCCAGAATTAGTCCCTCGGTCTCTTTTTTCAATTTTCCTGCTCTTAGCCATTGCCAGGTCTTGTTAATATTTGCTTTCCCAGCTATTTTTTTAATTTATTGGCCATGTAGTGCTTTGTCTTCCCATGCCTCTATTCTGTTCTTCATTTGGTCTTTCTTGTAGGCCAGTTTGGTCTCTCCAGTAGTCAGTAAGCCTTCCTGATATACTAATTTCAGTGCATCTTCATCATTGTTCTTAAGATATTCTTCCAAAGCCATTTTTTCTTCTTCAACCATCTGATGTACTTGTAGCATTATTATTATTATTATTATTATTATTATTATTATTATTATTATTATTATTACTACTACTACTACTACTACTACTATTACTACTACTATATAGGAAGGACAGCAATATCTATCTTCCATGACCATAGACTGCTGATAAAAATTAGAATCTACAACAGTTCATTTAGTGACCGTTCGAAGTTACAACGGCTCTGAAAAAAATGTCTGATGACCATTTCTCATTTCACAACCATGTTACACCTTTGCAGCATCCCCATGGCCATGTGATCAAAATTCAGACATTTGGCAAATGGCATGTATTTATGACGGTTGCAGTGTCCCGGGGTCATGTGAACCCCTTTTGCAACCTTCTGACCAGCAAAGTCAAGGGAGAAGTCAGATTCATTTCACAACCATGTTATTAGCAAGTACAGTGATTCATTTAATAACTATGGGAAGAAAGGCCATACAATGGGAGAAAATTTTCTAAACAAATGTCTCGCTTAACAACAGAAATTTTGGGCTCAATTGTGACCGTAAGTCAAGGACTACTTGTATCTAATTCTATAGACATCTGATACAAAATACTTTTTAAAGTCATGTGACTTAATAGATAGAAATTTTTTAATCAGAGTGAGGTCCACCCCTTCTTACAATGAGGAGGCTGTTTCAGGCAACATATATACTAAGTCTTGTGGCTTGCCCTACATTTCCTAAAATAAACTGCCAGTGGGACAGTTCTGCCATTTTAAGGCAGAAGCTCTTGCCGGCTTCTGTCTCACCACCAATACTAAAGCAAATTTGCTATTTTTCTTCAGATGGGTGTAGAAAAATGGTATCTTATCACTTAAATATCTTGGGTGGGCCTGGATTTCGGCAGCATTATGAGCAGTCTGGTTTTCTCAAAGCTGGTTACGCTTAGCTGAGAGAAAAGAAGAATTACGAGGGATGTGATAGCAGTCTTCAAATATGTGAAAAGACTGTTACATAGAAGAAAACCAAGACTGCTCTCTCTTGCTTGAGTACAAGAACAGAATAATGAACTGCAGTCATCAGAAGCATCTGCTTAAATGTTGGGGGGGGGGGTCTTCCTTATAGGAAGAGCATTTCAAAAATCAGATCCATTTTTGAAATGCTCTTCCTGTAAGGAAGGTGTGAGATTTTTTTTTTACCACAGAACTGGTGGATTCACCTTCACTGGATGTATTAAAGTGAAAGCCAGGCAACCATTTTGTCAGGAATGTTTTAATTTGGGTTTCTGCTCCAAAAAAGAGGTTTGTTAAGTCCTTCCAACAATGGCGAATGATGAAGACAAATCTTGCAAGGAACAATTCTTTATTTCGTTTCAGCCAAAACACCAACAATGTGCAAAGGCGCGCAGGGCTCTTTTTATATGACCAGATCACCGGACACAATGGCAACAACCAGGGCACTTTCGCGTCTTGCGCGTGCGCGCAAGGCTGGCGCCACTCAGTCTGGTCCCAGGCAGCTTCTGGAATGCCCGGGCCCATTGCAACATCCCGAACCTGCCTATGCAGGTTCAGGACACAACACCCCTCCCCCCTAGATTGATTGAAACATTCCTGATACCTTCAACATCCTTCCTTGGGAAGAGTGTTATACGTTCTAACAGTCAAATGCAAGGAATGGAGTACCTGAGGTTGGCCTTCAAGCAAAATTCCCTCCATATTTTTTGGGTGAATAGATGTGCCCGAAATCATAAAATAAAACAAAATAACATTTTTAGTCAGTGACTTTAGGATTAGTACCCCTTGGACTGGACAGCAACTTCACAAAATCTTTAAGATATTTGGGTGGGCACTTGGCCCTTTGCAACCTCCTCGGACCAGGAGAGTTTGCTTGGCCCCCCTGCTCGCCCACCAGGCTGGGTGGGCCAAGACGTTGCTGCCCAAATGCCCCAGGTGACCCTGGTGCTGTTGCCTGACCTACCTGCTCGCCTGCCAGGCTCGGTAGACCAGGACTTTGCTGCCCCAAATACCCAGTTGACCTGCCCATCTGCTGGCTGGCTGGACCCTCTGAGCAAAAGCCAGCATCCCTTGGAGGGGTGGTATTCTCCAATTCCATAATGGACCTTTCTTGGGAGCACTGTTCCTCAAACCCAAGGCCAGCAGATGGAGATTCCGGGGTAACTACAGGGCCCCAGTACCCCGTGGACCCCAAGGCCATGTCAGAAGTGCCAGAGTCAGGAGTTGCCTCTCTGTTAGCCCCCTTTCCAGCGGACTTCCTTCTGGGAGCAACTGCATAATTTGGCCAGTTCCCTTGCTGTGTTGCCAGTTCTCTTGTAGGTTGTGAGTTGTGTGGATACCCCCAGTCAGTCTCCCTGTCTGGAGCACTATCTGTTGTGTAAGAATAATGTACATACCCCCGGTGTGACTCCCTGTCTGGAGTAAGTGTGGGCATGTGGGATGACCCCCTGCCCAATGAATTCCTGTTCCGAGCACTTGCGGAACCTTGTGATGGGGTACCCATGGCCTCATCAGCTACTAGGGAAGGCCGGAGATACTGATCCCCAGAATGCACATTATAATCTTCCTCTCCCCCCCCCGAGCAGAGCCAGGAGGGGAAGGGTGAGAGTCCAGCCGCCAACGCAACTGGTCTATGTGCCGCCAAAGAACGCGGCCATCTTCCAATGTCACTTCATATGACAATGGTCCAGAGACCTTGCACACCACAGCTGTTACCCAGAGATGACTTGGCCCATAGTTTCGAGTCCAGACCGGATCACCCACTTGCAGTCTCCTAGGTGCCCGCGGATGTGACACCTGTGACGCCACCCGGTCAGGGTGCAGCTGGTCCATCTTAGTGATGAGCCACGACCCCAACGGAGTTCAGCAGGGCTCTTCCCTGTGGAAGTGCAAAGTGTGGTGCGATGTGCCAGAAGAAAGTCTGCTAACCTGTGATGCCAGTTACCGTAAGTCAGTTTCTTGAGGGCATCCTTGGTGGTGCGCACCATTCTCTCTGCCATTCCGTTGGAGGAAGGGTGGAAGGGAGCCGAAGTTGCATGACAGATCAGGTTGGCCTGAAGAAAAGCCTGGAACTCAGAAGAGGTAAATTGAGGACTGTTATCTGAAACCAGAACATCGGGAAGGCCATGAGCAGCAAAAATACCTCTCAACACCTGGATAGTCTTAGCAGTAGTAGTGGAGGACACAGGAACAACTTCTAGCCACTTGGAATGGCTATCAACAACAACCAAGAAGAACTGCGCCTGAAAGGGCCCAGCGTAATCTATATGTACCCTAGACTACGGAGTTTGAGTTTCCTCCCGCCTATGAACTGGGGCCTGAGGCATTTCAGGCCAGGACTGTTGGCACACCTGGCACCCGTGCACCTGGGCCTCGATGGCTTTATCAAGGCCAGGCCACCACAGATGGCTGCGCACAAGCGCTTTCCTCCTGACTATACCAGGATGTCCCTCATGTAGAGAGGTTAAGATTCTAGACCTCAATGAGGCTGGGATTACTACCCTGCTACCCCATAACAAACAACCCTTGAATGTGGACAACTCATTCTTCTTGTGCCAGAAGCTTTGGAACTCCGCATCAGGGCACTTGTCAGGCCATCCTGACAACACCCACGTCAGCACGCATGTAAGCGTGTGATCAGTGGCAGTTTCTGCAGCCACATCCCTAGCATTGAAGGGAGACTCAGGCAATTCTTGAAAGGACAGAATATTAATGGCTGGAGCAGGATCAGGCTCCAATTTGTTCAATGGCAATCTACTTAGGCCATCAGCATGACCCATTTCCTTTCCAGGTTTGTGAACCAATATATAATCATTTGCTGACAGGGAAATGGACCATCTCAGCATATGAGGAGAAAGGATATGTGGGGTCTGTTTGGTAGTGATAAACAACCCCAGCAGGGGCTTATGGTCAGTCTAGACCATGAAGTGGCGGCCGTATACGAAATCATGAAACTTCTTAATGCCTGCCACTATAGCCAATGCTTCCCTGTCAACTTGAGCGTAATTACGCTCTGCAGAAGACAGAGTCCTAGAGTAATAAGCCACAGGAACCTGAGTGCCGTCATCCTTCAGATGACTAAGTACAGCTCCAACCCCATATGGAGATGCATCACAGGCAATGCAAACAGGTAGCTGCTCATTGAAGTGAGCTAACACTGCATTAGAAGTGAGCAAGGCTTTAACCTTATTGAAACTTTTTTCATGGACTTTGGTCCACTGCCAACAGGCTTGTTTGTCTAAGAGCCTGTGTAAGGGCTCTGCTACTGCAGCTTTATGTGGGAGAAATGCATGGTAAAAGTTTAATAGCCCCCAAAAGGCTTGCAGCTCACCCTTAGATTTAGGGCTTGGGGCCTGCTGGATAGCTTTTAATTTAGATTCAGAAGGGTGAATGCCTTGAGCGTCTATCCTGAATCCTAAGAAGTCAGTAGAATTGACTCCTATCTTACACTTGTCCTTCTTTAACGTAAGGCTTGCTCTTCTAAAACGAAGCAAGACAGCCCTTAATCTCTCTGCCAAGTTTTGAGATGACTCACCAGCAATGAGAACATCATCAAAATATGGGCAGACTCCAGGAATACCCCGAAGTGTGCTCTCCATGACACTTTGGAATATGCCAGGGGCTACGTTCACCCCAAATTGCAATCTCTTTACTCTGAAAGCTACTCTGTGAGTTACAATAGTTTGAGCCTCGGCAGCTGCCTCATCAATAGGCAAGTGTTGATAGGCCTGTGCCAGGTCAAGCTTTGCAAAAATGTGCCCCCCCCTTGAGGGAAGCCAGGATGTGGCTTACTACAGGTACTGGATAAGTGTGCTGCTGCAGCACTTTGTTCAGTGTGCACTTGTAGTCTGCACATATATGTATGTCCCCATTAGCCTTTAAAGGCGTCACTATGGGGGTTTCCCATGGACTAGAATCTACAGGTTCTAAGATGCCCTGCTGGAGCAATTTGTCCAGCTCAGCATCAATCTTACCTTTGAGGGCAAAAGGTACCCTCCTAGGCTTAACCCTAATGGCCGTTATTGTTGGGTCTAACCGTAGTGAAACTGGAGGCCTCTTATAGGATCCAGGCTCAGAACTAAACACATCTGCAAACTCCTTGCAGACTTCTGCCAAGCTCCATGTTTGCAAATTGTGCAGCCCAGTAACCTGGATTCCCAGAGCCTCGAACCAAGTCTCATGCGTTCACCCCCAACAACCAACACATCTAAGGGACCTTCAAAATCCTTGTGCTGCACCTTAAGGGTGGCCTCCTCCTTAACACACACCTTGGAATTTTGAAAATCTGTGAGTATTATATTGGATGGCCTAAGTTTGGCTTGAAGGACACTGCTGTTGCAAATCTTTCTAAATGTGTTGAGGGAAATAATGGAAAGAGCGGACCCCGTGTCCAACTCCATGGATAAAGGAACCCCTTGTAACCTTGCTTTAAGGGACAGTTTCTTCTTTAGGGGTTTATGCATTGCGCAGAAACCCACCCTATTTTGGCAGGAGACCCTGGTACCTTTCAGATGCAATTCTTCATGAGGTTGTACCTTCTGGCAACCCAAACAGACGGATGCTATGTGGCCTTGCCTGCTGCACGCTCTGCAAATGGCAGAACGGAACCTGCAGTCAGCTCGCTTGTGGCATCCTCCACACCCGAAGCATTGAAGAGCTGCTGGGGCCTTTTCTGTATGTTCCTTCTGTCTTCTTCCAGTCGCCTGGTAGAGCTTATCCACCTCTTCTTCAGGATCTGCCTCCGAATCTTCTCGCACGTCCTCCTGGTGGATGGTGGCTGTCTCTGGAGGGCTCCTGGTGGGCCACAGATTCTTTACTGCCCCGCCGGCTGCTTCCTCTGCTGTAACCTCTCGCAGAGCATCTTGGAAAGAGACATCTTCTTTTGCAAAGATTTTTTTCTGTAAGTCTCTGTTTCTTAATCCACATACAAAGTGATCGCGCAGTCTTTCTTCCAAATCTTTAAACTCACACGGTCTGGCTGCTCGCCTCAAGGCCGCAACAAAGTCCTTAGCAGATTCACCTGCCCTCTGGTCCCTTTGTTCAAATGTGTGCCTCCAGGCAATGACAGACAACTTGGGCTGGAAATGTTCTTTCATTAGTTTCTTTAAGTCAGTATACGTTACTGACTCCAGAGGGGCAGGGGCCACCAGATTTTCTGCGATTTCAAAGGCTTCCTGTCCACAGACACACAACAGGGTTGCAGCCTTCAAGCCATATTCTCTGATCTGGTTTACCCTGAAGTAATTCTCCACCCTCGCAACGTAGGATTCCCATCTCTCCGGGTGTGAGACATCGAATTCGGATAAACGGCCGATCTTCGCCATCCTATAGTTTGCACTTCACCACTCGCTTCTCTTAGGGAAGGGGTCTTTCAGCCGAGCTCACCTTCCAGCGATGCTGTACTGGCAGGCTGGGACGCTGATTTTAACGCCGTCTTCTCTCTTCAGGACTTCTTTGGGTAAGTCTTTAAAGCTTCCTCCTGTTCAGCTTGTAAAGTATCCCACCTTCGTTGCCAGTGTTAAGTCTTTCCAACAATGGCGAATAATGAAGACACATCTTGCAAGGAACAAATCTTTATTTCGTTTCAGCCCAAACACCAAAAACGAGCAAAGGCACGCAGGCCTCTTTTTATATGAACAGATCCCCAGACACAATGGCAACAACCAGGGTGCTTTTGTGCCTTGCACATGCGCGCAAGGCTGGCGCCACTCAGTCTGATCCCGCACAGCTTCTGGAATGCCCGGGACCATTACAACATCCCGAGCCTGCCTCTGCAGGCTCAGGACACAACAAGGTTGGACTAAATGGCCCTATCCAGCTGTATGAAACTTTAAGCTCAAAAATGTTATTACCATGGCTAGAATTGCCGTGAAAAGTACTGGGTTGAAAAATGCTTCCATGGTACCTCCTAAGCCCTACAACCAGCAGAAACTTTTTTATACAAATAAAAGGAATGGTGCCTTTAGAACAGGGTGCTTCTCCCTGAAATAAGTTTGTGCATACACTCTTTTGCAGGAGGTCAAATACACACAACATAGACTGCTTCATAGTAATAATAATAATAATAGTAAAGTTGGAAGGGACCTTGGAGGTCATCTAGTCCAACCCCCTGCTCGGGCAGGAAACCCTACACCATTTCGGACAAATGGCTGTCCAGTCTCTTCTTAAAAACTTCCAGTGTTGGAGCATTTACTGCTTCTGGAGGCAAGCTGTTCCACTGATTAATTGTTCTCACTGTCAGGAAGTTTCTCCTTAGTTCTAGGTTGCTTCTCTCCTTGATTAGTTTCCACCCGTTGCTTCTTGTCCTGCCTTCAGGTGCTTTGGAAAATAGCTTAATTCCCTCTTCTTTATGGCAGCCCCTGAGATATTGGAATACTGCTATCATGTCCCCCCTTGTCCTTCTCTTCGTTAAACTAGACATACCCAATTCTCGCAACCGTTCCTTATATGTTTTAGCCTCCAGTCCCCTAATCATCTTTGTTGCTCTTCTCTGTACTCTTTCTAGAGTCTCAACATCTTTTTTACATCGTGGTGACCAAAACTGGATGCAGTATTCCAAGTGTGGCCTTACCAAGGCATTGAAGAGTGGTATTAATACTTCGTGTGATCTTGATTCTATCCCTCTGTTAATGCAGCCTAGTACTGTGTTGGCCTTTTTGGCAGCTGCCGCACACTGCTGGCTCATATTTAACTGATTGTCTACTAGGACTCCGAGGTCCCTCTCACAGTTACTACTATTGAGCATGGTGCCACCTATGCTGTACTTGTGCATTTGGTTTTTCTTGCCTAAATGTAGAACCTTGCTTTTTTCACCATTGAATTTCATTTTGTTAGTTAGTGCCCAGTGTTCAAGTCTGTCCAGATCCTTCTGTATCTGAAGCCTGTCTTCTGGAGTGTTGGCTATTCCTGCCAGCTTGGTGTCATCTGCAAATTTGATGAGTTCCCCATCTATCCCTTCATCCAAATCGTTGATGAAGATGTTGAAGAGTACTGGGCCCAGAACAGAGCCCTGGGGCACCCCACTACACACTTCCCTCCATATAGATGCAGTTCCATTGAGGACCACTCGCTGAGTACGGCCGGTCAGCCAGCTACGGATCCATCTGGTGGTGGTTCTGTCTACCCCACATTTTTCTATCTTGTCAAGTAGTAGGTTGTGATCTACTTTATCAAATGCCTTACTGAAGTCCAAGTAAATTATGTCCACAGCATTCCTCTGATCCACTAATTTTGTCACTTGGTCAAAGAATGCAATAAGATTTGTCTGGCATGATCTATTTTTGACAAACCCATGTTGGCTTTTAGTAATGACTTTGTTTGCCTCTAGGTGTTCGTTGATTCGTTGTTTGATTATCTTTTCCAGGATCTTCCCAGGTATTGAGGTCAGGCTGATAGGTCTGTAATTTCCTGGATCCATTTTTTTTCCTTTTTTGAGGATGGGAACTACATCAGCTCTTTTCCAGTCCTCTGGTAGTTCCCCTGTGTTCCAGGATCTTTGAAAAATATAGTTCAGTGGCTCCGATATCACATCTGCCAGTTCCTTGAGAACTCTGGGGTGTAATCCATCTGGTCCTGGCGATTTGAACTCATCTAGGCTGGACAGGTGCTCCCTAACCATTTTCTTGCCTATCTTAACTTGTGTTTCTGTTTTGTTTTTTATGGCACTATTTTTGATAGGTTGGTCTGTTTTTTCCCTTTGTGTAAAGACAGATGCAAAAAATGAGTTAAATAGTTCTGCTTTCTCCCTGTTGCTTGTCACCTTCTTGCCACTTCCACCCACTAATGGACCAATCATTTCCTTCACTTTTTTCTTGTTTTTTACATGTTGAAAGAAGCTTTTTTTGTTATTTTTGACTTTGGTCGCAAGCCTTAGTTCATTTTGAGCCTTGGCTTTCTTCACTTCATCTTTGCAGGCTCGGGCTATTTGCTGATATTCTGACTTAGTTATGTTCCCCTCTTTCCACTTTCTGTACTTGTCCTTTTTATCTTTCAATTTGTCAGAGAGTTCTTTATGCAGCCATGCTGGTTTCTTTTGAGAGCTGTTATTTTTCCTCTTTGTTGGTATTGTGCTAGACTGTGCTTTTATTATCTCATTTTTCAAAATTTCCCAAGCTTCTTGAGTTGTTTTCCCCTTGAGGATTCTCATCCATGGAATCCTTCCCAAGCCCTCTCTAAGTTTATTGAAATTAGCTCTCTTGAAGTCCAAGACTCTAGTTTGACTGTGTTCTATTGGTTGTGCTTCTATAATGTTGAATTCTAATATTGCATGATCACTTCCTCCCAGGGTTCCTATGGCTTCAACACCGTCTATCATTTCATCTCTGTTAGTGAGAATTAGATCCAAAATGGCTAATCCCCTAGTTCCCTTCTCTACTTTTTGGGAGACAAAGTTGTCTGCTAGGTTTGCCAGGAACCTGTTTGATCTTCCACTTGGTGCGGAGTTTGTCTCCCAGTTGATGTCAGGGTAGTTAAAGTCCCCCATTACTATTGTGGTGTGCTTCCTACATACCTTAGTTAGCTGACTAGCAAAAAGTTCATCTATTTCCTCTGTTTGGTTGGGTGGTCTGTAGTATACACCTATGGCAATGTCATTTCCCCCCCCCTTTTATATTGACCCAAATGCATTCAAGACAGTTTTTATCATTGTTGTACTCTATTTCTGTGGAGATGTAGTTATTTCTTATATAGAGAGCAACTCCACCTCCTCTTTTATTTGGTCTGTTTCTTTTAAATAATTTAAATCCCTCTAGCTGTGTGTTCCATGTGTGAGTTTCATCCCACCATGTTTCCGTAATGGCAACAATATCGTATCTGCCCTCGTTAACCTGAATTTCTAGTTCACCCTGTTTGCTGTTCATACTCTGTGCATTGGTGTATAAACATTTGAGTCCTTTGTGGGTGGCCCTGTGTTTCCTTTCTACATAACCTGTGTGGTGCCTGAGTTCCCCTATTGTCTTACCACCTATTTGGTTAGTGCACTTTATGTGGCACTCGCTATTAGAGGCTTCATTTTGATTGGTAGCAAGGTTGGTATTCTTGTCCACACACACATCTATGCTACATGCACTGATAGCCCTATAGTTTTTAAATTGCCGGGACAGGGTTGTTCCGTATCAATTAACTCCCTGTCCCCGCTGTTTAGTTTAAATTTCCCTCCAGAAAATCTGTGAATTTATAGCCGAGTAACTCAGTCCCTTTTTTTGATGGATGCAAACCATCTCTTTTGTACATCTTTTGATTGGACCAGCTACTGACATCGTGACTAATATATCCGAAGCCTTCCCCTTTACACCACTCCTTTAGCCACATATTGAATTGTGCTATGCGCTGGTGTGGTACTTGCAAATTATTTTGTGTGTGGAATAGGGGAGGAGGATTTCTGTTACTCCAGAGACTGTGCTAACTGTGATAGCTAGAAAGAGAACTGATTGGCATTCCTGACTTGTTCTTAGAACTTCAAGGCTGGCAGAAAATTATTGGGTTTCTGAAGTACTGGAGGGAGGGGGGTAGAAATGGGGTTAATACTGTGCTGTAATGTTATGTTTTTTTTCAATGCCTGGGACTAAAGATGGTAGCTTGGAAAACATGCAAATTCAGAACATCTGCTCATTCTGAATTGGTACCATCAGGTGTAAGGAACCAGAACAACTCTGTGAGTAGGCCCAAATAGTTTCTTTACTGTTATTCTTCTACTCACAAAAATCTCACCAGACTAACTGCATTTTAGTGGTCGCACAGTGATTAGAATGCAGTACTGCAGGCTAACTCACTGCTCACTCCAGGAGTTCAATTCTGAGCAGCTCAAGTTTGACTCAGCCTTCCATCCTTCCAAGGTTGGTAAAATGAGGACCCAGATTGTTGGGGGCAACATACTGATTCTGTAAACCACTTAGAGAGGGATGTAAAGCACTGTGAAGCAGTATGTAAGTCTTAAGTGCTATTGCTAAGTGCTATTTTCTTGGGAACAGAGGTCTTTGAAAGTCTGGCCTCTGTCGCTTCCTCCCACAGAAGGACTCCAAGCTAGATCACCTCTTTACTCCCCCCTCAACTCTAGAGGGAGATTCCACCACAAGTACCAAGAGAATGTAGTCCACCTACTAAATTCAGAAATCAGTTGGGTCCTAAAAATGAAATTATTCTGTTTCTGTAACTTAATTCTTTTTCTCTTGTAATAAATCTGGGTAGAGACCCTTCTGTAAGAACCTTGCTTTTTAGTGCGCTCATATATGACACATATGAGAGAACAATTCTGGTATTAGGTCTTCATTTCACTTTCTGTTTCCTGGCTCTTTATGATGAAATACTACAGAATTATGTCAACACCAAAGTATAAAATGATTATTGCCAATTAGCTATTTTGTATAGTCATGATTTATCTAATTGGGGCATATACCAATATACAATTTTTGCTAGTTTATGATGTGGAAAGGGTA
Organism: Crotalus tigris; assembly: GCF_016545835.1. Lineage (NCBI taxonomy): Eukaryota > Metazoa > Chordata > Lepidosauria > Squamata > Viperidae > Crotalus > Crotalus tigris. Next base: position 6,404,754 of record NW_024096469.1, read on the forward strand.
AAGATTCTTATGTTAGGAATGGAATTTACAAATATATGGAGGTTATCAGTATGCGATCAAAAGCAATTATTCTGGATAGCAGCAGCAGCAGCAACAGTGAAGTAACTAGCATCTATATCAGTGGTTCTCAACCTTTTTAATGCCGCGACCCCCAACCGGTCGTAAGTTGAGGACTACTGAACTGGTGCAGCACCGTTTGCAGAATGGGGCTTTTGGCGGGCTCAGCAGGGCAGAGACAGCCTGGACAATTCCTATTGGCTTTTGAAAGCCAATAGAATTAGGCGCTATTCAAGAGAGTCTGTTCTATTGGCTTTCAAAAGCCAATAGAATAAAAGGGAGTAGCACAGCTAAGGAAAAGGGGAAAAAATGGCGGACTGCGTTGTTTGGCAACCCCCGTGAAATGGTCGTTTGACCCCAAATGGGATCCCGACCCACAGGTTGAGAACCACTGATCTATATCATCGGGTAAAGGAATTCTTTCAAGAAGGCATTCATTTTCCAAGAAAACAGAATGGAGAGTCTGGGGCTTGTCTAAAACCAGTGATGGATTGTATATAAATTGATAAATTGAATTCTAATCAAGGAAGAGTTTTGAGTCAGTAGGAAAACTAATCTAGGCTTAGAAATATAGCCAGTACTGGCTTTCTATGAATCACATCTATATTTGTGGAAGATTTGGACCTGACGTTGTTCCCATTTATTATTTATTAATAAGATTTATAAGACTATTCAATTCAAAAAGTGTGACTCGGGGCAATATACAGCATTAAAAAAAAATCAACCAACCCTTACCCCAAAACCTTATAATACTAAACATATTCAATATATAATTAATTTTTTAAAAAGGGTGACCAGGCAAAATAGAACAATTTGACCAAAAGGGCACTTTCATTCAACTAGAATAAACCTAGAACTAGAGCCTGTCATATACTGGGGAGGATAGGGGGGGGGGTAGATCAATCCATAAATTATAATCAATTATTTTGGTTAGAATGATTTCTATTAATTGTTTTTCATAATGTATTATAACACCCATTTTATTCATTTGTATTAGTGTCAATGGATAATTAAACAACTCAATCCAGAGTTCTCACCTGAGGCATAAATAATCAGCCTCAAATTATTCTAATTTGGACACATTGCCTGAAGATCCAGCTCTCTGGAAAGGACTCTAACACTAGGAAAGGTGGTAGGAAGGAAAAGAAGAGGACAACCACAGCAAGGTGGGTGGACTCAGTTTTACTGAGTGCACCCTCAGGAGATTTGAAAGAGCAGGCTGGGATAGGTTGTCATGGAGAATATCTATCTATACCAGCGGTTCTCAACCTTTTTATACAGCGACCCCCGGTCACATGGACGCGCCGCGCATGCACGGCACCACCCCATGCACGCCGCCGCCCCCATGCGCGCCGCCCCCCATGCGCAACGGCCGCCCCATGTGCAGCCCCATGCACGGCGGCGCCCCGTGCGCAGCGCATGCATGCACAGTGGCGCCCCTGTGTGTGACGCATGCATGCTCGGCGGTGCCCCCATGCGCGGTGCGCATGCTCGGCAGTGCCCCCTGAGGGGGAAAAATGGTGGATCGCGTTGTTTGGTGACCCCCGTAAAATGGTCGTTCGACCCCAAATGGGGTCGCGACCCATAGGTTGAGAACCGCTGATCTATACGGTTCCTAGGAGTAAAAAAAAAACACAACTTGATGGCACATAATCAATCAACTAATTTCTAGTTTGCTCCTGGAAACTATTCCAAGTGCTGCTTTATAATAAACATGTAACATGTAACCATAATAAAGTCCTAGACATTTGGGATCAAGTTATTTAGAGCTATCTCTTCCCATACTGTTTTTTTTATTATTTAGTATCGTATTTTTTATTTTTAATAATCTTAAAAGAAAAAGACTGTTTTTTAAAAAGTGCAAACTAAACAAAAATACTAAGAAGAGAAAGAAAAGAAATTATCTATTTTACAATTACCAATGGCTACTGAATTACCAATGAATTTACTTCTATAGTATGAATAGTATAATACTATAGGACAGGGGTGTCAAACTGCCAGCTCACGGGCCAGATGCATCACGTGGAAGCCGCGCCCACCCCATTGCCGGCAATGGCAAAACCGGCCCGATACGTCGTGCGACATCATGTGACGTCGCAAGTTTGACATACCTGCTATAGGATTTCATAGACTATCTGCCATAGTAACATATATTGCTGCATCCTTTGGTTAGTAGAAAATATTGCCATTTTCAAAACATATCACAAATTTATCCTTCCACATTGTATTCAACAACCAGAGCTTCACATTATGTTCTACTATCTCCAAACTAAGTTATACTTCTCAGTTCCAGCACATTATTTCTCAAACTAAATATTTTAGTTGGCCCCTGCTCTATCATATCAGTAATATGTTAATTGCCTTGCTGTAAAATATTTAAGATTAATTATGAATTAATATTTTAGTTTTGCTTTTATTTCATTAATTTATTCTATAATTATATATTTTAGTCTGGAAGATAAAGTTTTTAAATTAAATGGCAGTAAATACTTCATTGGGAAGTATTTCCCACCTTTAATAGAGCTCTCAGATAATAGAGAGGTTCTACTCATTGAAAAGATATCAATTTGGTTAAGGCACCAGGCCTGAAACCAGGAAATTGTGAGTTCTAATACTGCTTTAGGCATGAAGGCACCTGCATGACCTTGGTGTCTCTCACCCACCCCTAAAGAAGAAGGCAATGGAAAACCGCTTCTAAAATCTTTCCAAGAAAACATCAGGCACTGATCAAGATGGCCATCAGAAGACATTGATTTAAAGGCATGCACACATGTGCATGCCTTTAAGGAAAATGAGGACTATATCAAATGAAGTAGAAAAGAGGAAAAAAACATGTTTTAATATTTCTGAAGGAGTTCAAGATGCAGTACTGAAGTGATACTGTCACTGATGAATCTTCATTAAGTGTGTATGTTTTTCCAACCTTCTCTATACCAGGGATTATCCCAGTTTGGCTACAATCCAATTGCATACCCATTATAATTTCAACAATCATGAAATAGCCTGCTGGCTCCCCTTTTGTTTTCATCTTTTTAAAAATAAAATCAATTACATATGTTTAACAAGAACAAATGTATGTACTAGCCATTCAAATATGCTCTAAAAACATACCAACTAATTAAGGACTTCCTTACTTGCTCTTTATGATCTTAAGTAACCTTCAAAAGGCATTTATCTACCATCAGCTGTTATCTCTTAAAAAACTGTGATGACAAACTGATTTAGCTAATGCACACACTTAAAATCTGTGTTTACAGAATGAACGAGTAAATTCATCCCATAGGGTTTGATAAACTATCTTGAAAGCAAACAAACGCAAACACACTCAACATCTTTAGATAATAATACTTACATACATACAGTAATTATAAATGCCTCACTAGTCCAACCTAAATGAAGCTATTCAGTCTTATTGGTCCACTGAATTAAGGAATATGCTTCTCCAACACACAATTACCAGCAAGTTTTATTAAAATTTCCTCAAAATTCCTATAATGTACAAAGTGATAACAGTAGAGAATTCAGAATGATGAATCCCCCTCCATACACTAGCCCAGTGATGGCGATCCTTTTAGAGACCAAGTGCCCAAACTGCAACCCAAAACCCACTTATCTCCAGGTGCCAGGTGGGACATGGCCCACTGGGTGGGCGTGGCTGTGATGGTCATGGCAGACTGGGTGGGTGTGGCCAAAGTGGGCATGGTCACCTCGATGTTGCTCATGGGGAGGGACGCCTGTAGGCAGGGTTGGGGTATATCCAGGGGGTCTCTGGCAGGTGAGGTGGTGGACAGGAGGTTCATCCTGCGGGGTGAGTCGAGGCGAGGCAGGGCGGGGATACCATTGCCATGGGGCAAGGTGAGGCAGGGGCCAGGGCAGCTGTTGCCTGACACCATCAGCCCCCGCACACAGAGGCCAGCGAGCACATGGGGGCTGCCGGTGTCCATCAGCAGCCACAGCCTGATGGCTCCTCAGCCGGCATATTCTGGGGCTCCGCAGCCTACCACCAGCAGTTCAGAGAAGCCACCTCTGAGCTGGACAGCTGGCTGACAGCTGAGGAGGTGATGTAATGGGTCGTGCCTGGGAAAAGGAGAGCATGTGAGGCCAGGAGAGACGGGACAGGGGAGAGGGAAACCAGCCATGCCGGGATGCATCTGGCCACGTGGGACCTCAGGTGGCTGGTTGAAGAGGGACGATTGCCATCTCTGAGGCATGGCATGCATGCCCACAAAGAGGGCTCTGAATGCTGCCTCTGGCACCCATTCGCCACCACTGCACTAGCCTATCTCTCTGAGCTGGGTTACTCTTAGTCCAAGTTGAAGCAACAGTATTTTCAACAGTTTGTAAATGCATACAAGCTACCTAGATTGCCTCAGGATGCAATTATACTATGCCAATAGACATAAATAATTAAACTCATTCCTGATGGAAACAAAGAATAGCAAACTAATTGTATAGAATTTTCTGTGCCAACAATTACCTGTCTCTGGACAAAAGGAGCAACTTTTTCTTCACCACATTGAGAGTCCACTGGTAATGTAGCCTGATACAGCCTACAGCAACAGGGTGTATCCTGTTTAAGAGGGTCTAAGAAACTTACAATCATTGATTTAGTGACTGTTCAATGTTACAATGGACACTGAAAAAAGTGACTTATGACCAATCTTCATATTTATGTACACCGAGAGTTTATTTGTATGTACATTTTATGTTTGTATGTACTTGTATATCGAGAGCTTATGCACCAGAGACAAATTCCTTGTATGTCCAGTCACACTTGACCAATAAAGAATTCCTGGTGTTGCAACATCCTGGGGTTACAGTATATATTTGCCATTTATGATCTTCCCAGTATGCTTCTGACAAAGTCAATGGGGGGAAGCTGAATTCACTTAACAACTGCAGTGATTGGCTTAACAACCATGGCAAAGAAAAGATCATAACATCGGGTATGACTCATTTAATAACTGTCTTACTTAGCAATGAAATTCTGATCCCAGTTGGGATTGTAAAATTTATGTGGTAAGATCAGCATAAAATATACTGAAAGAACTCAACACTTAGAAATCCAAATGAATCAGAAGAACAGGTCTTGGGCACACGAGTACAAGGAGTGTTTCAACAGTAGATGCTTTTATAACAGAATCCTGAAGCCTCACTGCAGTTCAGTCAGCATGCATTAGCCTCGCTCAGAAAACAGAGTCATTTGAAAACAATAGCAACTCTTCTGTACAGTAGACCATTACTCCCTTGAAACTCTTTCCTGCCATTTGGTAGTTCTGTGGCTTGTAGATGTTTTGTATTGTACTCCATGTGGCTGACATTTTCACGGACCTGGAGCTTGTACCAGAGAATCTAAACCTGAGTCTGAGGCTCTGGGCTTGTGGAACTTCTTTGATCCCCATGCTGGGGTCTGCATGGTGGCTTCCAGAGCTATTCATCCCTTTCCCCAGAACAAATGAGCCAACAAACAAGACCTTGGCAGGAAGCTGAAGATGGTCCAAGAAATAGGTTTTAGACTAGTGGTTCTCAACCTGTGGGTCGGGACCCCATTTGGGGTCGAACCATTTCACGGGGGTCGCCAAACAACGCAGTCCGCCATTTTTTCCCCTTTTCCTTAGCTGTGCTACTTCCTTTTATTCTATTGGCTTTTGAAAGCCAATAGAATAGACTCTCTTGAATAGAGTCTAATTCTATTAGCTTTCAAAAGCCAATAGGAATTGTCCAAGCTATCTCTGCCCTGCTGAGCCCGCCAAAAGTCCCATTCTGCAAACGGTGCTGCACCAGTTGAGTAGTCCTCGGCTTACGACCGGTTGAGTAGTCCTTGACTTACGACCGGTTGGGGGTCACGGCATTAAAAAGGTTGAGAACCACTGTTTTAGACATACTCACCTATCAAACTGGACATGTTCTTTCCTGCCTTGCTTTTCCACTCAGAAAAAAAGAAAGATTTGTTAAGAAGACACTGGTCATAGGGAGACTCATGCAAAAGGGACCTATGTCTAAGGGAAAGGACCTATATAGGTAATTCTCGATTTACAACCATTTGTTTTATGACTATTTAAAGTTATGATGGCATTGAAAAAAGTTGCTAATGACGGTTTTTCACGATGGTTGCAGCATCCCTGTGATCACATGATCAAAATTCAGATGCTTGACAACTGGTTCATATTTATGATTATTGTAGTCCCCCGTGGTCATGTGACCATATTTTATAAGCTTCTGACAAAGTCAATGGGGAAGCCACATTCACTTAACAACTGTGTTACTAATTTAACAACTACAATGGTTCACTTAACAACTGTGACAAGAAAGGTCATAGAATGGAACAAAACTCATTTAACAACTGTCTCACTTAGCAACAGAAATTTTGGACTCTCAATTGTGGTTGTAAGTTGAGAACTACCTCTTATCTCTATTTTCCTAATTCCAATATTTTTCTGTGCAAATTCAGAGGGATGAAACTGACCTTGGATTTCATTGCAAGCAGCTTCTAGATTAGTGAATTTCGCTACCAAACAAACAGTACTTCTCCCATTTAAAAGAAGCAAATGAATTAGTAATAGAGAGAAATGTGATTCTTCTTTCATTATTAACAGAACTCCTTAAAATTATTTAAATCAAAATCTGACGATAAGAAGTACTTTAGATTGAGCCTGATTATATGTGAATTTTCCATAGCTTTCTTAAGGATTTTTTTTCAGTTTTTTCAGCTATAGAGTCTCCCATCTAACCACTAACCAACTCTTACCCTATTTAATTGAGGGGCAGGATCAACTAAGTTCAACTGAGCACTGCCGCTTGCTATAGTAAAACAAAATAAACTTTGCTAACCAGGAACATAAAGAGGAAGCAAGAGCACTGTGCTATTACAAGTATTAAATAAGCAATAGAAACCCCCAGTAAATCACATACAAATTTATTGCAAAAATATAGCTTATACTTCAGGGAGGTTGTTTTTAGGAATACAAAGATTTGATGCAGGGGCGATTATGCAAGCAATCCTGTTCAAACTGGGTTAATTCAACTCCTAGCAGAAATACAACAAATTATGAGGAAAGGCTAGAGAGTGTCAAGGCTGTACAGAAATTGGGAGAGGGCTGATCTGCAAGCAAGAATCCTTAGAGTACCATTTTCCATGAGAAGAGAGGCTTGGTTCTGATGCTTGCTATACTGTGCCCTATCCTGCTTGTCCAAAATTATTTTTCTTTCTTTTCATTTTTTTTCTTTTTGCTAAAGAACATGGAATAATAGGCAAGGTTGGTTTGGCATTGCATATTTTGAACCTGAACATTAATGTTCCATTACTTCTTGCCAATCTCTGTTACCAAAATGTCTAAATATTGCGTCCAAGCACTATGGCAAGGTGGTCACAAACACACACATATATATATATATATATGTACTACTGTTGTACGAAGCTCCATGCTATCAATCTTGAGAAATCAGTATCTGTATTCAATTTTTCCTGTAGCCCAGGAGTGTCAAACTGCCGGCCCACGGGCTGGTTGCATCATATGGAGGCCATGCCCACTCCAGCTATGCAAGAAAAAAAGTCATGATAAATCGCGACACATCACATGACACAGCGAGTTTGATACCCGTGCTGTAGCCAGTCAAGTTTCTTTCATCTTTAATTTATATGTTGGTTTTGAAAGTAACAGAAGCTAAAAGAAGTTGAGAGTTAGCCCAATCAGCTGCTCTAGATTTCCTACTTTCATCCAAGTTAACGCTCTAATAAAGAATACTAGTTTTGAGATATAGATGTATGTTCAGTACAGAGCTTTTTTAAAAAATAAATGAGCCAAGAATAACTCAAAACAGGAAGCAAAATTAGAAAGAGGGCAATATGGCTGGACTCCCATGGAATTCCTTCTTCATGCAGACAGGCTGTTTCAAATAGCTCCTAAATCAATAGCTTTGTAAACAAACCTCCATTAAGGAGCAGTTCTAGTTTTCATCTCATCATTTGAATAAAGATGCAACTGAGAACAACAGCAATTAACACACTAGAAATATTTCTCATGGAACTGGAAGAATTCATTATTGTTGCCCAATTCATAGTTAAAACCTTCAAAGATACTTCAAGTTATTTTGCTATTATAAACAATACACAAAACATTATTTTATCTCCGCGCATCACTGTCTCCTGCTTTTTCTGTTATTCTTCCTGCTGCACTGAATGAACCAGAGACAATAAGGCACATTATGAAGATCATACCCCGTTCTATGCAAAATTAGCTAAGAATTTTGTTCAGCTACAAAAACAAATAGCCCAAGAGCAAGTCTAGAAAGTAGCAGAGGAAGCATTAGGGAAAGAAAAAGGAAGATTGAATAGCCCTTTCCTTGCTTTTCACTTCTTCACAGCAATTTCTGACTCCACTTTATAGAGAAGAGATGACCATTATTGGCTTTAGAATACAAGGCTTCCTAAGACCTATAAATGTGAAACTTGTCCATTTATTTATTTAGTGTCCTTTTGAGTTAGTGACTGCTTGGACAAGTCCCTGCAGTCTTCTTGGCAAGGTTTTTCAGAAGTGGTTTCTCTTGCCTCCTTTCTAAGTCTGAGGGTGACTGGCCTAAGATCACCCTGATGGCTTTCTGCCTAAAGCAGGATTCATTGTCTCCCAATTTCTACTTTGATGCCCAGAGTAATGAATAAAAGTATCATAACTCAGACACAGAGGAAATCTAATCTATTATTATATACAGTATACAAAAGCAGGCCATTTCCTCTATTGGTCCTTCATTGCCATAAACACACTTTTCCATTTTAATTTTGGGCTCCAAGGAGTTGATAATAGCAGGAACATTCTTATTATGAGTTTTTATAGCATCCAACAGTCAACAGAAATATGGTCATCATGTAGAAATTATAAATAACAACTATCTCCAAGAGTTAACAAACTATTTCTTTTGGGATCTACATCAAAGGTTCACTTGACTGAACCAAAAATATACAGTCTATAGCAAGGGAAGCAATGCCAACAGCATCAGATATTCATGGCAGAGTTTTGTTCTTTAATATTCTTTGAATCTCTGGTAAGACTACCACATACTAGTAAGTGCCATATTAAATGTGCACTGTATAGTCAAGGCCATGTTTTTCCCAGTTGCAATGTATGGCTGTGAAAGTTGGACCATAAGAAAGGCTGAGCGCAAAGAATTGAGGCCTTTGAACTATGGTGCTGGAAAAGACTCCTGCGAGTCCCTTGGACTGCAAGGCGTTCAAACCGGTCAGTCTTAGAAGAGATCAACCCTGACTGCTCTTTAGAAGGCCAGATCCTGAAGTTGAAACTCAAATACTTTGGCCACCTAATGAGAAGGAAGGACTCACTGGAGAAGAGCCTAATACTGGGAAAGATTGAGGACAATAGAAGAAGGGGACGACAGAGAATGAGGTGGCTGGATGGAGTCATTGAAGCAGCAGGAGTGAGCTTAAATAGACTCCAGAAGATGGTAGAGGACAGGAAGGCCTGGAGGAACATTGTCCATGGGGTCGCAATGGATCGGACACGACTTCGCAACTAACAATAACAACAACAAATGTGCACTAGGTATGTATATATGTATGTATATATGTATGTATGTACATACTTATGTATGTATGAAGGCGAGAACTAAATGCAAGAAGGCTGTTTGCAAAGAATGCTTTTGGGGATATTAGCTTTCTATAGGAGACTACCTTAATATCTCTTTCTTGAAGTGGAATAGGTGCTCTTCTCTGTCCACTTCCAGCTTCCTTCCAATATTCATAAGGATTAAAAGAAAGAAAAAAGAGGCTCACTAGGCTTGTAAATATTTGACAATTATTGCAATACAAGAATAAGACCTAAACTTTTATTCACCTCTCAAGCCTTTATTTACTTTGGCATTAAGACTTTTATTTCAGAAGTACTTATTTCTGAGTAAAGATGCTTTAATCTGTAAAACTGAATTTCTTTTCCCTACTATAAAGTATAATTCACACAAAGTTTTTTATTTAATTCTTCTTTCAGGGATTATAGTCTTATATACACTACATCCTGAGTCAAATACCTGTCATATGAAATGGTGCTGCTCTTAGAGAGATCCCATTATTTTCTCTCTTTTACTTAGAACGTCTGGGATTTTTAATTGTGCAGTCCATAATATGAAATAATATTTATTTGATTTCCATCCCACCTTTTCACTTTATAAGTAACTCAAGGCAGTAAACATACATAATACTCCTCCCTCCCATTTTCCCCACAACAGTCCTGTGAGGTGGGTTAGGCTGAGAGAGAGTGACTGGCCCAAAGTTACACAGCCAGCTTCCTATACAACAAGAAGCCAAATCTCCCTTTACTGGAATCCTTCTGAGATTTACTAAGCAATATAAGTATAATTAAGAACTTGACTTTCCAGATAAAATCTCAACTTAGCAATACCAATTCCCTTACACAGTTGGTATTATGGATTACTAAGGATTATAAGGGTAGGGGTGGTTTCTGTTCAAATGTGTCTGATTATCAAGGACTGTTTTCTTGGCAAGTTTTTCATAAGTAGTTTGTCCTTGCCTCCTTCCTAGGACTAAGAGAAGGTGACTAGCCCAAGGTCATCCAGCCGCTTTATGCCCAAGGCAGGACTAGAACTCACAGTCTCCTGGCTTGTCCCTTGATGCTTTAACCAGCATTCACCAAACCAGTTCTCAAGGATTGTGGTATTCAAATAATAATTATAATAAAAGAAACATTCTCTTTAGCCCCAAAATATTTGTGGAAAATTATAGGCTAGTTTTATTTATCTTAGCACACAAAGACTGATCTAACTTTGAAAGTACCAATGTAATATACATACAAATAGACTTCTTTTTAACTTTTATAGACAATGCTGAGCTCAATAAACAATGGTAGTGCTTCAGTTTCCTGAATGAGAGTCTATGTGTATGTTTCAGTCATGACTGGTAAGCAATAAAAATACAGATCCCCATCCATATATCCCAAAGGTACAAAGAAGTACAGACATCACTGTCCCTCAATCAAAGGTCTGCTGATCTTCCACTACAAATTTTCCTATGGTTGTTTGCGTTCTTAAAAATATCTCTCAGTATTTTCGGCCTTGGGCTAAACAAAACACAGGACAGATTGAAAGCCACTTGTAAATATTGAAAAGTACATTGGGGAATTTTTTTTTTAGTTAGTGTCTCCTCCATTATAGCCTAAAGCCCAGTTGTTCTCCAAGATAAATGGTGTTTCCTGCCACCTCCTTCTCAAATGTAACAAGATTTCAGTTGCAATTTTTTATTCCTCGGGCATGCAACACTTTAGTCTGAAATTTACCTGAAAACATCTAAAACCTGTGAACAAAAATACAATTCATATACATATTAAACCCAACCTTGGTAATATTAATATTAAGGCCAATGCAAAATCAGGATGATTACAACTCTTTCCTAAAAGTTAAGCAACAGAAAACTATACTTTCTTAACTCTAATAAAATATCTGTTCAATTTCCTTTTTCTCATTCATCACTTAAAGGTCCATTTCCAGAAGTAACAAAATCCATTCAATCATTGCTACATATTTACTGATTAGCAAAATTAAGGATCAAGAAATTAACAAGGCAATAAATAAAGATGGATTTGAGTTTAAGGAGAATAAAGAGTTGGGACGCAGAAAACCACGTAAAACTCAGGAGGCTAAATATATAGGCTACTCTGAAATCCCGAGTCCCAGGTTAGGATGGGATGAGAACCTTTTGCCAACTGCTTATTCAGAATATGGGGAAGATGCTAAATTTCAAAGATGAATCCACTTGACTACTGGAATTTGAAAAATTCAAATCACAGGTATGCCATCACACAATGAATAGCAATACCAAGGACCACAGAAGTGTGCCTGCTGTTTACATATTCACTAAAATACAGGTTTAAAATCTATTTTCTTTAATGCAGAGGGTATTTCTTTTCCCATTCTTAAACAAAATGCAGCAAGTGTCCTAGCTTGGAATACCTTTTTTGATGAAGACACAAAGATTTAGATTACTTTCAAACTCCAACTTAACCTTTGCCACTAAATAGCCTTTTCCTGATAATGTCTTTTTCTTCTCACTATTGCACCCTAAGTAGAATCAAAAAATGAAAAGTGAGAGAATAAAAAATTACTCATACCCAAAATGTTAGTTTAAGATGCAATCCTAAGCAATCATTTGAAGGTAAATCTCATAAATTTGTGGGACTTACTTATATAGAACTGGACTCAAATCTAGTTCATATTGGATACTCTTTTCCTCCCCTTTAATCAACCAGCACACCATGCAACTCTTTTCTTTGCCATTTACATTCACCTAGAGGGGCTCATTTTAATTAGTGTTAACGGGAATATTACAATAGTGCCTAATTAAGATCTCTATTAAGAGTCCAAAAATGCAAACTTAATTGGGAGGAGGTTGTAGAGAAAAAATGATGAAAGTTTTACATTTTAATAGATGTAATTATTAATGGGTATATTCAATTAAAATCAATCATTCAGGTATTTTTGAAAACAAAAAAGGAGGGAAAGAGCAAATCTTCAAAGTGGCACATTCTTGTAAGAACTGCCTGCTGTTTAAGATGAATATTAGGAATTTCAGAATACATAAATGTAGATAAATGTATCAGTTGCCATTATTTACCCAATAATTTATTTAGTCGTCCTCAGTACCAGAATATACTGGTATTGAGAATGAAAATATATATATTCCTGCCCTCATTTAAATGTTTGAAAGTGTATGCTATGTGTGTCTGAAGAGTTTTCAGTGGCCCTGAAACAATTTGTTCTGCCTCTTAACTAAGAGTGCATTTATACACACACATAAACAAACCCATGTCAGCTTTTCTATTCGAAGGTGTCATACTCTTAAGAATTACACCCACCCACACATTTAATACGTATCATTCTTTTGCTCTTGCATTTGATTTCTTTTTCCCAAATCCCAGAAAGAAAAACCCACTATTATTTTCAATAGTCTCATCCTCAGTTTTCCACCTTTGAATGACAAAGAATGATGACTTTTGAGATTCAGATGTGAATGCTCCATTTGGGTTTCCAGTTGATCACTGAAAAGAATTGGTTTTAAATCCAGCATGGCTTGAACACTTCCCCGTTATCCTCAGTCCTGAAGTCCAGAGGAAAAGATAGCTGCTTTTCAAGTCATACCTTCTTGTTCTGGTTCTATGCAAAAGGGCTAGTTTAGAATTACAGACACCTACTCAGACACATTATGCCAAGATCCAGCTCTCTGGAAAAGGCTGTAGTACTTGGAAAGATGTAAGGAAAGAGAGGAAGAGGATGATTAACCAGCAACAAAGTGGACGCATCCAGGTGCTATGTGATGAGTGCACTTCTGGGAGACTTGAAAGAGCAGGTTTGGGATAGATCATCAAGGAGAAAATCTATCTATATGGCCACTAGGATTGAAAATGATTTGACGGAAGTCAATCAATCAACCAATCGACGAACTGTATGGTATTACTTTAATCCCTGCTTTACTTAAGATAAAGCATTGAGTTTAAGGCTGAGTTGAAAGTTGAATCCATCTCTCATCTGAGCTATCACTCTTTTCTCTGAATTCAGAGGGAGAGTGCACACTACACATACAGAAGACCAAGGTTCAATCCTTGGCATCTCCAGGTAAAGCAGAAAAAAACTGCCTGAAACCTTGGCGCTGTCAGTTCATAAATATGTCAGTGAACTAATAGAAAACCTCTTATGTCCCGATGCCCACATCCAAGCTGTCTACCTGCAGTCTCTCCTTCATATTGTATCAACCAGTTCAAAACATCTTGATTTTTATCAGCTGATTTACAGGTATATGAATGAGAGTTCCCTCTTTCCCACATTCCATTAAAGGAAAAAGAAATGTAACGACAACGCTGCGCCTAAATCTCCTTTCCCATTTAGCGCTTAGGAACTGTATCTAACAAAACCAAAAGAACAGAGCTTGCTAACTCCTGTATTGATAGCAAACTGGTAAAAGGCGGAGGTGATGGGGAAAAGAAGGGGAGAGAAGGGAAACAAAAGCTCAGGTATGAATTTGCACAATAGAGTAACCTTCAAGCCCCGCTCTTATTTGCTTTTGTGGGTTGGCACTTTCTCAAGTTATCTCTCATTTCCATAGGAGCTACTTTGCTTCAGACTGATTCTATACTTCTAAGGGAAGCTCTTACTGCGAGCTCCCTGCTGAGGTGTAATAATGTGTGTGTGATAACATAAGAGGAAGGGGGGCACCGTTGGGTAATAAATCCCCCCCCCTTCCATTCTCTGGCAATTCAGCTTGGGATGGTGAGGCTGATCTTGCTCTGAGAGATTAGCTCTGTATTGTTATTCTGCACAGCAACCCAACTTCTCTGGGAAGGCTGCAGAAGAAACAATAAAGAGAAGGATTTTGCTGTGCGCTGTTCCCACCCTCCACTCTTTGGAGCCCGTAAGAGCAGGAGGGTAGAAGAAGAGGGTAGAAGAGGAGTGACAACCCCATCCTCCTCGCTAGTTTCTACCCAGATATTTTAATTAAGAAAGTATCGGTCACCAGAACTAAAAGGCAGGTTTTCGCGTTCAGGAACAGCCCGACCACCCGCTACCCTAGACCGTCGAATTAAACCCAGACATATACTCTCTCCCCCAATCTCGGCAGGATCGAAAAGTTGCCCGGGCAGTCCTAAACCTCGGCCAGATTGCTCAAAAGCAAAAGCCCTCCAGAGTTCAATGACACGCGTTCCCAAGAGCGCCGCGCGGCCACCCTAGTTTCCAAGAGGACTGCAGGGGCAGGAGGTCAAATGTCGCGTCCTCCGGCGTCCGGAACGCTTACGCCGCTCCGAACTCCCCCCCCCCGGCCTCTTGCCTTTGAAGAAGAGGAAGAGGGCACCGCTGGGGGAGGACAAGCTGCGGGGCTCATCTCCCCGCCGCACAAGGATCGGAGCCCGCCTCTAGGAGCGCGCGCGCGCGCGCTCGCCATAGCTGGGGAAGGGGGAGGGTTAGCCAAACGTCTGAACGCCTCCCCCGCGAGAAATGAATCATCTCCCCGAGCCAGAAGCATCAGCAGGGGCACCAGCGCCTGGCGTTGGCGGAGCCCCTGCCTCCGCCCGTCCTCGCGCGCCAGGATTTTCCTTGTGGCGCGCAGATTCCGCGTCCCCCAGCCCGAATCGTGCGCGCGCCTCGCCCACCCCCGCTGCACCTAAGGAGAGAGGGAAAGCCAGGCAGACACCCCCCACACACACACACTTCCCACGCAAAGCCCCCTAAAGCAGAGAAGAAGCGGCGAGGTTAAGCCCGGCCGGCCGGCCCCTTTGCCGGAAGCTCCCGGGCAGCCCTCGAGGGTGACTCACGCGGTCTCAGTAGTCCCTGCGATGGGGGTAGGCAAGCGCAGGAGCTCCAAGTCCCTTTGCACTGAGCGACATCTCAGGGGCTGCCCAGCGTCAGAAGGAGGAGGCGGTGGCTACGGCGACCGAGCGCGTGGAGCGAGGCCGGGAAAGACAGGGAAGACGAGCCTCTCCTGCGCTCGGCTCCGGCTCCGGCTCCGGCTTGGCAGGCTGGCAGAACATGCGGCTGCGCCCGAGCCGCCTATAGCCCGGAGCGAGCGAGCGAGAGGAAGGAACGCGCGAACCCGCCCCCGTCGCGGGGGTGGGAGAGCCCTGAAGAGGCCACGTGCGGCAGCACCTGCGGCCGCCTCCCAGCCTGTCCCCCGCCACAAACTTGCGCAGGGAAGGAAGGGCTCCCCAAGCAACCTCTCGCCCTTCTTTGGTGTATCAATTCGGGTCCCCTCCACCTTCCTATCGACACTCAGAGGTACCTGCTTCCTGCAAAGTGAGAATTCCGCCCGGGTCTCCCAAACCTCCTATTCCACCGGTATCTGAGGAGGTAAGTACTTAAAACGCTGGGAAACCCTAATCCGAGTTGCTTCTCTGAGCGGTTTGCAGAGTGGGAACCGTACAGGCACCGGATGGTTCTCAGAATTGTATCAAGTATGGCTCTTGGCAGAAATCCCGGTATACATGATGCATGAATCCAAGTCCTGGTCTTTCCATCCCAAAAGGTTCACTTGCCAGCCATTCTGTCTCCTGATCAACACACCAGAATTCCTAAGTATCTCCCAGCACTTCACCTGAAAATGCACCTGCTTTATGCTGCCTTCCCAAAAACCAGTCAACCAATATTCCATTAGCAACATGCAAATCTAAAGCTGAATTTCCCCAACCGTAGAAGCTAATATACATTTCCCTCCATAAAAGCAGAGTAAAAGTTTAGCACTCATCTACTACTATTACTACAATACACACCCATACATACACCTGTCATTCTCACAAACAGCACTTTGCACCTACCAGCTTAAACATTCTCAAACCAATATAAGATAAGCATCCCTTTCAAGAAACTGTCTCCAGTAGTGCCTAAGTTTCACACTCCTTCATAGTTCTCAGGACTCATTAAAGACAGTCACTTCTTTCTGAAGAAATATGTTGTTCGTTGTCTGTACTAGCCAGGGTTCATGTCTTAGTAAAGGGCGTGCATTTTTCTCCTTTTAAGCCTTGTTCAAACAGTTTCTTACATCAGCTCATCAATTCAATCTGAAAATATATTAATTCCTTTTTCGGCAGGTATCCAAGGATTCCTTCACCTTTTCTAGTGACAATTTTCTTAGCCTCAGGGCTTTCAACTACCCGAAGGTGTAATGCCGGTAGCTGCTTTATCATCCTACACTCTGAAATCATCAGCTAAAGGCTCCCGTCTATATTCACCCATTGTCAGAAATGAACAAACAGAGGGGTTTATGTCACCCTACTTATAAAATGCTTCTTCGGCACTGCTTCCTTTTCAGAAACAATATTATTTTTATTTACTCGTTTTTTTTAAAGGATTGAAATGGGATAATCATCTCCCATATTTACCTATTGTAGCATGGTGTCTGGTTATCTGAAGGACAGCTATCTCCAATTGTTTCTGCCCATCAGGTATGTTCAGGCAGAGTGATTTTACTCCAGGTCCCTTGAATTAAATGTTGCCATCTTGTGGGATCAAGGAAATATGCCTCCTTTGTCATGGATCCTGCCCTCGGGAACAGCATCTCCCTAGAAATACAGACAAGCGCCTATTTTCCTGGGGTTCCAGAAGGCCTTTAAGACCTGGCTCTATTCCCAGGGCTGGGGTTCATAATTTCTTCAGGACAGATGACAAACTTTTAATTTTTCCAGACATTTTAAGCAGAATTTTGGTATTTTCAAATTTTCAAATATTTGGCTTTATTGTGATTTTATTTTTTTTATTTTGTTGATATATATTTGTCATTTCTTATCTAATAATAACAAAGTGATTATACAAATAATAAAGTAAAAAATTCAAATACAACAGTGACATTATTAAAACTACGTAGTTGCCACCACAGAGAAGCACTTGGTATTTATTACCAGCACTATTTAAACATCACTAAGCACAGGAAATTCACAATGAATGACCATAAAGAATGTATTTTGGAGGGGGTGCTTGTAAGGTCTGGGCACTCCTCCCAAAGAATGTTGACTTATGGATATAATGACCGCTACATGGCAGAAAGAGCTGGTTTCTCTTAACTATAAGGCTGTGGTTTCTTGGAATTGTACAGTCCAAATGCAGCTGCTGCATGAGTGCTCTTAAAGGCAGATTTTTAAAAAAAGAGGTATTGATGTTTGAGAAAGACATTCAGTCATATGATGCTCCCAGGCACATTTGCATAATTTATCCAAAATGGTTATTGACCTTTCAACTAACAAGGAATTAATTTTTATCTCTCTTATCTGCCATCTAGTGGTGGTCTGAATTTGTGCAGCTATTGCTGAAAAGCTGAGATTTGACAAATCACTTTCCTGATGCTTATGTCAAATCACACACAGCATATACAGATCTTATATCTAATAGGGTAGAGGGGGGGGGGAAACAGAGCTATATGTTGAAATCTTATATCCATACCAGACTATACAACAGACATGGTAACAAGAAAGCCATATTAGGTCCTTTTCCAACTAACAAACTTCCAACAAACAAAAGACTCATAATTTTTAATCTATAGAGTGAGAAACTTTCTGTGCAGAGGAAACTGGGGAGCCCACAGGTTATAAAAACACTATGCCATTTTATGTTATGTTCTGAGATCTTTGGAAGGGAGTTTCTTTAATTTCCACTTATGGAAAGAAGTAGAAGAATCTACTACTTGATAAGATAGAAAAATGTGGGGTAGACAGAACCACCACCAGATGGATCCGTAGCTGGCTGACCGGCTGTACTCAGCGAGTGGTCCTCAATGGAACTGCATCTATATGGAGGGAAGTGTGTAGTGGGGTGCCTCAGGGCTCTGTTCTGGGCCCAGTGCTCTTCAACATCTTCATCAACGATTTGGATGAAGGGATAGATGGTGAACTCATCAAATTTGCAGATGACACCAAGCTGGCAGGAATAGCCAACACTCCAGAAGACAGGCTTCAGATACAGAAGGATCTGGACAGACTTGAACACTGGGCACTAACTAACAAAATGAAATTCAATGTTGAAAAAAGCAAGGTTCTACATTTAGGCAAGAAAAACCAAATGCACAAGTACAGCATAGGTGGCACCATGCTCAATAGTAGTAACTGTGAGAGGGACCTCGGAGTCCTAGTAGACAATCACTTAAATATGAGCCAGCAGCTGCCAAAAAGGCCAACACAGTGCTAGGCTGCATTAACAGAGGGATAGAATCAAGATCACGCGAAGTATTAATACCACTCTTCAATGCCTTGGTAATGCCACACTTGGAATACTGCATCCAGTTTTGGTCACCACGATGTAAAAAAGATGTTGAGACTCTAAAAAGAGTACAGAGAAGAGCAACAAAGATGATTAGGGGACTGGAGGCTAAAACATATAAGGAACGGTTGCTAGAATTGGGTATGTCTAGTTTAACGAAGAGAAGGACAAGGGGGGACATGATAGCAGTATTCCAACATCTCAGGGGCTGCCATAAAGAAGAGGGAATTAAGCTATTTTCCAAAGCACCTGAAGGCAGGACAAGAAGCAACGGGTGGAAACTAATCAAGGAGATAAGCAACCTAGAACTAAGGAGAAACTTCCTGACAGTGAGAACAATTAATCAGTGGAACAGCTTGCCTCCAGAAGCAGTAAATGCTCCAACACTGGAAGTTTTTAAGAAGAGACTGGACAGCCATTTGTCCGAAATGGTGTAGGGTTTCCTGCCTGAGCAGGGGATTGGACTAGATGACCTCCAAGGTCCCTTCCAACTTTACTACTATTACTATTACTATATTTTGTAATTACAACTTTTTGTTTTGTGACACATCAGCTTTTGAATAACATCCCGAAGAAGATGTGATTGGTGCTGATTCTTTTGGCACTAAATCAAAGCCTTTTGCTAGCATATTAGCAATGGGTCAACATCTGTCTTATGGGGGCAAAATCTGTTGAGAGGATGATGATTGGAAGATGACTACTAAATGGCCAGTCCTATTACTAGATGGGTTAAAGAAGATTGGTCTGCCTGGTCCAGACTGATGGTTCCCAGTTTAATTCGTATGAGAGTGGTAGAGGAGGTTGATTTTACTTCTGTTTTTTATCTTTTTTTCTCTTGCATGTTTTTCCCCATTCTCTCCTTTAGTCAGAGCAGTTTGCCTAGAAGAGTTTTTCATCGATTTTCAATTTTAGTTTCCTGTGTAAATTATCAGAAGAAGACTTAAATCAGGAACAGGGTATTGCAATTGTCAGTAATAATAATATGCTGGATAAACAAAATGGTGGCGAAAACCTGAAGTGTGTGTTGTGGGTTGCCAATGATTTCTTTAGCTATTCCATACTAATTATTTTTGTAATGTATCATCATTCTTATTAGAATGTGAATATATATATGTATTTGAGCCTATTTTCCTTAAAATGTCATTTTCCAAATTCTCTTAAGCTATGTGTTAACATTTTGGAGTTATGATTAATAAGGTACCAGATACCTACTGTCAATTTGCTATGGCACTGTCTGCTATACAGGATCATATATTTATATCATGACCTTGATTAAGAATTCCAATCAACTATCCAATGAATATTTAGTGTTTGAGGCTCAGTAAGTTATAACCATGTCACCATAAGGAAGGTGGCTAAGAAAACACAATGAGTAGTCATTAATACTCAATCATCAACCTCTCTTTTGAAGGTTATGTTGTTATGGAAGCGAGTCCTATTTAATTAAGAATAATATTTATTGTTGTTTTCAAAACATACCAAAGACTTAGGTCGGTGGTGCCGAAGCTATGGCACGGGTGCCAGAGGCAGCACTGGGAGACCTCTCTGTGGGCACACGTGCCGTTGCCCCAGCCTCGTTGCCTCCCCCTGCGACCCCCTCCTCTCCAGCAGCCCCCCCGAAGGAGAGTCGCCCCTGAGCATGGCACATGTGGAGCAATGCAGCCAAGGACATGGCAGCCGGGAGAGTGTAGACAAGACTCTGCCCTCACACCCCATCGTGCAGAGTTGATGCTGCAGGGCTCGGGCAGTGGGCGTGACTGCCATAGTGCTGCTGGGCTGCCTGGGCGATCTGCAGTGGGCCCTGGAGGTGGTGAATGGCCATGTGGGCAGGTGGGGCGGGGGATGGGGCAGGGGGTGGAGTGGGGACGGGGCCAGGTTTTGGGCACTCGGTCTCTAAAAGGTTCGCCATCACTTACTTAGGTAGTCTGTTCAAATTACCATATATACATGCACATAAACTGAGAATTTTACACCTAAAATACAATCCCCAAAATAGGCTTGGCTTATCATCAGATGAGCTTATCCATGAGTATATATCAGGGGTCTTCAAACTTGGCCCTTTTATGACTTGTGGACTTTAACTCCCAGAATTCCTCAGCCAGCATGCTGAGTTGAAGTCCACAAGTCATAAAAGGGCCAAGTTTGAAGACCCCTGGTATATATGATAAGTGTACCAGATATCAAGCCATCTTACACCGTGTGTCAACCCTTTGAGACAGCCCATACTAGGAAACCAAAGATATGAATGCCCATACTGTGGGGCTCAAGTCCAAAGATGTCCAATTGAGTTCACTACTGTAGTGCTTACATCTAATGGACAGAATCTTGCCAAAGTAGAGCTACAACCTTCTAACTTACTAGATATATTTTGAGGAATTCTAGGATATGACTGAACCCCTTCTCCCCTCCAGCTCAGGACTATGCAGTCTCTTAATCTGGGTCTCTCTCTATGGAAAAAGTCTATATTGCCAAAACTCTCCCTCACTACTTCTCCAGAAGCACATTCCATCACCTCTACTACTTTTATTGTAAGGCTAGAATAGCAGAATCTTGCAAAGTCTGAATGCATCTCCCCCTTCCTCCCCCTATCTACAGGAAAACTGAGGAGGGTCAAACCAGAGATGCTTTCTCAAATTATATTTCTGCTTTAGACTCAAATTTCTTTTGTCTAACCATTGTCTTTGTTATGGCTCTTCCTCCTGTTCCGCAAGATTATTCTGTAAGATTATGTCATGCCAGACCTCTGGTTCTACAGTTACCCCTACACAATATGCAATATTCCCAATAGCAGTTGCTTTCCAAGGTTTCCTGAAAAGAAAGGGGAAGTTCAGAAATGCTTATATATAAGTTTAATATTTTGCCTGTGTTCCTGATTTTGAGCTGCTGGATGCTCTTCAAGTGTAGAGCTGTCGTTCAACAAGCTACCATGTGTTTCCCCGAAAGTAGATTCTTTTCTTTCTCCAGCCACCTTGAAAATATTAAGACCATTAAAGAAGTTTCAGGATTTTCTGGAGGATATTTAAAATTCTGTCGTATGTACTTTGGGATGTCCCCCCAAATCAAGTTCAGGCCCTTTTGTGCTCTCTAGCTTTGGGGAAGGCCTTTTCCCCGCTCATGTATTTGAAAACCTTTCCACTGAAGACTTTGTGCATGTATGCTTTGCCACTAAACTTGCCCTACAGGATTGTAAGATAATAAGGGAAGAAGACAGGGGAAGAGAATATTTTAGGACTATTGTGGATGTAAAGTACATGGCCATCCTGGATTGGACTTTTTAAAATAAAGGGGCCAATCTGATAGAAGCACATAGGAAAAGGTTGGTAAAAAGTGTGTTCCCAGCTTCCCAGCAGCCTCTGATTAACAAACTGGAATCTCCAAAAAAGGTGAAGAATTCAAAGTAATTGCAGCAGAGAAACATGTGCTCTGGGAAAATACTACTTCTTAAAAATAGGAAAACATTTTTTCTGGTGGCTTAGTGACGGTGATGGCGGCTACTTTGTAGCCGTCCTCCTGGGAAAGCGTGAGAACTGCGGAGAACAGCAGGCACCAGCTGTTCCGCGGCTCAAAACCTCCCTCCCGGGAGAAGGAGGGGAGGGGAGTATCGCCTGAATAGAGGTAGAGCCTCTTGAACCCCCCAGGAATTTTTCCCTGGGGGGTGAAAAGAGAGCTCCCTCGGAGTTCAGGTTGCCTCCGCCTCCCAGCTGTCTTTGTTCCTTTGGGAACAAAGCAAAACGCTGCTACCACCTCCGCGCTTAAAGGGACCGGGTGAGTTATTTTTAAAAAAAGCGGACAGAGTTGGATAAAGGATTTTTTTTTATTGGATTTCATATGGACTTTAGTTTGAAAGATTGACTTTTATTTCTTTTCTTTTTCTCTTTTTTGTTTTTTCTTGTGTGGAGAGTGAAAGTAAAATGGCGATTGGAAAGGTTTTTTTTTTTGAAAAAAAAGTGAGTGAAACGGAACGTTATGGATTAGATGGTTTTCTTTCTCTTTTTAAATTTTTTCTTATGGTGGATTTGTGCTTTGGGAAGACTTTTTTTTTTTGTTAAACTCTCCTTTGTTATTTTCTTTTCCCTTTTAAGGGATTTTTTTATTTTTTATCTTTTTTAAAGAAGGAGAAAAGAAGAAATAAGATTTTTTTTTATAATGGCTTCAAAGAGGCAAGCAACTTCTACAGTACCTAAGGTGGCTTCTTCTCCTGCGATTCTACCGGCACAACAACCTAAAGCTACACCACCACCCTCTCCTCCTTTGCCAGCAATAATGGTACAAGACATTTTGTAATGCTAATAAACCAGGGAGATGGTTGGCTTATCAATTGAGAAAGAAGCAGAGACAGAGAACTATAGATAAAATAAATTATAATGGTAAATTGGTATATCAGAAGGAGTTGATTAAGAAATCTTTTTTAGAGTATTACTATAAAACATTGGTACAAGAGATGATTCAACCTTTAAGTGAGCTTTTTAATAATATACTACAGGGTTCAGAGATTCCCCAGTCATGGGGTAGAGCTTTTATATCTTTGATTCCAAAAGAAGATCAAGACCTCACTCTACCAAAGAATTATAGACCTATATCTCTCTTAAATGTAGATTATAAGATTTTTTCAAAAATTTTAGCTAATAGGCTTATCAGGGTTTTACATGGACCAAACGGGTTTTATAACTGGAAGATACATGAAGAATAATGTCAGACAGATTATTAATTTATTAGAATACTTAGATAAAAACAATCAAGTTTCTGCAGGATTGATATTTCTAGATGCTGAAAAAGCTTTTGATCAGCTGAATTGGCAATTCATGTTAAGATTAATGGAGAAAATGAATTTTGGAGAAAAAATTTTACAATCTTTTGGTGCTATCTACCAAAAGCAAGCGGCACAACTTATAGTTAATGGGGGTTTGTCAGAGGTGTTTTCAATAGAGAAGGGGACTAGACAGGGTTGTCCATTGTCACCATTGCTGTTTGTTTTAACTTTGGAAATATTGTTGATTAAAATTCGAGAATCACAGCAAATAAAAGGAATAGAAGTTAATAAAAAAGAATATAAATTAAAGGCTTTTGCGTATGACTTGGTGGTTACCTTATCTCAACCTACTCATTCTGTAATAGAGTTATTACAATTAATACATCAGTATGGAAAGGTTTCGGGTTTTAAAATAAATAACAATAAGACTAAAATATTGCCTAAAAATATGACTAATTTGGACAAGCAGACTTTGGTTAAGTTGACAGACTTTGAGATTGTTAATAAGGTAAAATATTTGGGGGTTATTTTATCTGCTTCTAATGCAAAACTGTATAAAAACAATTATGAAAGGCTGTGGGTCAATATACGAAGAGATTTGGAAAACTGGGAGAAGTTGCAATTATCTCTTTTGGGAAGAATTGCGGCGATCAAAATGAATGTTTTGCCAAAGTTTCTTTTTTTATTTCAAATGATACCTATTTTAAAGAATAAGGTTCATTTAGATGAATGGCAGAAAGGTATTAACAAATTTATCTGGGCAGGGAAAAAAACCAAGAGTAAAACTTAAAATTATACAGGATATTCGAGAGAGAGGTGGACTCAAGGTACCGAATTTGAAATTGTATTATGATGCTGTGGCTCTAACATCAATAAGTGATTGGGTTAACTTAACAAATGTAGAAATACTCCTCTTGGAGGGTTGGGATTTACTTTTTGGATGGCATGCCTATTTAATTTTTAATAAAAGGTTGATAGGGCCTTTAAATCTCATATTATAAGGATCTCTTTACTTCGAGTTTGGAGGAAATATTATAGAAGTGATTTTAAAATTCCGTTATGGGCTATACCGGGGCATGCGATAGAAGGGATAAGGAGAGGAGTTAAGATGGATAATGTTTCTTATGCACAATTACTTAGATGGAATGGTAAAAATTAAATTAAATTAAAATCTTTGGAAGATTTAATACAAGGAAATATTATTTATTCATGGTTTTATTATAGACAAATAGTGGAGAGGTGGAAGATAGATTGTAATGTGGGTTTACTTAGAGAAGATGAGAATTTATTAAAACAAATAAAAGATCAAAGACGAACTCATATTAAGAGAATCTATGGGGTGTTAGTAGAATTGGATTCAGAAGCAGAATTAGTTAAAGAATGCATGGTTAAATGGGCACAAAATTTTGAAGAACCGGTTCTATTAGATACTTGGGAAATTATTTGGGTGAGGAATGTTAAATTTACACAAGCCCAAAATTTAAGGGAAAATTTTTATAAAATGTTTTATAGATGGCACCTTGATCCACAAAAAATGTCTCGTATGTATCCTGACTTACAGCCTAAATGTTGGAGATGTGGATGTTTGGATGCTACTTATTATCATATTTAGTGGTCATGTAAAAATATAAAAGCTTTTTAGATTAAGATATGGTGGAATATCCAAAGAATTTTTAGAAGAAGGGTAAAATTTACCCCACAATTGTTTTTATTAGGTATTGTTTCTGATTGTGATACTAAAGAGATTACATTGATGTTAAATTTAATCACAGCGGCAAGGTCGTTAGTGGGGCAATGTTGGAAGAAGGAATCTTTGCCTACTTTACAAGAGTGGTTTTTTAAAAGTTTCTTATTTGGCGGAAATGGCAAAGATCTCGGCTTTCTTGAAAGACCAATCGCAAGAGAAGTATTTTTTGGTATGGAAAAAATGGATAGACTTTATACAATATAAGTTGGATATAAAAAAATATTATTTAGCTTTTCAATAACTTATATTTAAAACTTAAGATATTTCATAGACTTTATAGATTTTTTAGACTTTTTTTCTTTTTTTTCTTTTTTCTTTTCTTTTTCTTTCTTTCTATTTTTTTGTATTTCTTTGTATTTTTGTCTTTTTATACACATATTATTGTTAACTATTTTATAACTTGTTTAATTAATGCATTTAAATTTGGTTATGGTTTATATTTGTTTTAAGACTTTTTGAAAATTTTTTAACTAAGCCTGTATTCAGCTCTGGGAAGGTTGGGGGAGGGTAGGGGAGGGGGGGGTGGGGAAGGGATTTGTATTGTTTTGTAAAATCTAAAAATTTTCAATAAAAAAAAATAGGAAAACATATGGTCAGGAATTTATGCTGTTTCCCCCCTTTTTAAATTTCAGTTTGCTATGTTACACCTCATATTCTTTTATGGCTCTGTAATACTTATGGAAAAGTTTAAAGTCAGCCTTCCATCAAATATCAGGCTATGTTCGTGAAGATTTTTTAATTTAGAAACATTCTGTGGTCTCTTATAATATTTGTAACCTTTCTTTCAGGAGAGGAGATTTGGGACCTCTAGGCTTCCACCCTGCAAGGACTCAGCAATTAACTAAAAAAGCATAGGATGAAAAGGATCACGCTACAAAAATCTGAGAAAACGTTTAGGTATGTACAAAAAAAAAAAGTTTATCTACAAGGCTAAAACATTCAAAATATATGGCACCATACCTAACCAGTAAAATAAAACTATTAGTTTAGAGATTTGAAATATCATTATATATGCCAGTGATGGCGAACCTTTTAGAGACCGAGTGCCCCAAAACTGGCCCCACTCCGCCCCCTTCCCCCTCCCCAACTGCCTGCAGGGCCACTCACCGCCTCCAGGGCCCGCCACAGATCACCCAGGCAGCCCAGCAGCGCTATGGTGGTCACGCCCTCTGCCTGCACCCTGCAGCATCAATTGTGCATGATGGGGTGTGAGGGCAGAGTCTTGTCTACACTGCCTGGCTGCCATGTCCTTGGCTGCGCTGCTCCGAGTGGGCCATGCTCAGGGGCGACTCTCCTTCAGGGGGGCTGCTGGAGAGGAGGGGGTCGTGGGGGGAGGCGAGGCTGGGGCAATTGCACATGTGCCCACAGAGAGGGCTCCCAGAGCCATCTCTGGCACCCGTGCCATAGGTTCGCCACCACTGATATATGACTTCACATTTATAAACAAAAATAAATAAATACAGTAAGAAAAAGAAACCCCAATAAAAGTAACCCAATATTAGAGAGTTAAGAAGAAAAACAAGGACTGGAAAACATAAGGTTAGCAGAAAAAAGATCAAACTGAAGGGTTTTTCAATAAAAAATGGGAGATTAGAAAAGAAGGGAGCAACTTGGTCTGGCAAGAATAAAAAAGAAACAAATAAATAAATAAAATAGAAACAAAGCTATGTTTAAAAATGGCAGCACAGCAGCATGTTTAGCCAAAATATTTTAATCAGGATGTATTTAACCAGACATAATGGCTTATATGTAATGCTAAGCCATAATGGGTAGATTTATATATCATGCAAGCCAGAAACAAACATCTCATTGACATTTTATTTATTTTATTAAAATTTTATGCCACCCTATAAGGTGACTCTGGATTAAGTATGATAAAATCCATGGAGTGCATTTTTCTGGACTCTGCCTTTCATTCCAGTTTAAGATTGAACTACTCAAATATTTTCCCAGTCATACTGAGAAAAATTATGTCAGCTATCTCTCACGTGTCAGAAGTCCTAAAGTCACCTAATCCAGTACAAAACTCTGCTACTTAGCAATATGGATTGCTTGTGAGAAGGTCACCGTTACAATACAGCAATGAGCATCTGCAGCAGTATCCTTGCTCACATTTGAAAAATCACTGAATGTTTTATTATGTATCAGATTTTATTTATTATATTTGACTTCTGGTCACTTACTAATAAAGTTCTGATCAGATTTATGTGAAATAGGAAGTTGAAATTGATAATGTATTGCTGTTCTAAAAAAGTCAAACACAGTTTCAGTTATAGATCTTGAAAAACTAAGTGGATGGACATTATTTTTTTTTTTAGGTAATACAAATAGAGTTTAAATTATTATTTTTTAAATGAAATACTCTTTATCTAAAAACTATGATTTTCATTTCAAATATACTAATCATACAATAAAAGCTCTCTAGAAAGGAAGGGAAAATGTGTCTGTTGGAATTCTTTCCACCTTGTAATAATAGGTCAGCTCCAAATCTGCTATCTAGAAAGAAGGAATAGCATCTAGAACAGAGCAACCACCAGCATTTCAAGCTGCTGCCCAACTGCTTCGATGCATTGGGACAATTTCCCAGTTCATAACTGGACTCAGCCCATTTTCGGTACTAGATGTTTGTTTTATAAGCTTCTCTCACATCAGACCACATCCCACTTTGTTCTGTTTTAGGAAATTCTTCTGGTGACAGATAGGCTGAAATACCCTGAGCCCTTGATATAATTTATTCCTAACAATTGACATATATTTATTTATCATATTTATACAATACTGTATCACAATACTGAATTAATTATGTTATATTCACACACATTTGCCTATTAAACAGACACTCTTCATGTTTTTCATCTCATGGAAATGATTCTGTGCAGTACAACTGCCCATTCCTAAAGGCTTCTGCTTCTTTGACTGACTCATATATACATGGACTGATAAACATATTGTTATTCTTTCTTTATGTGGTAGTGAAGTTGAGTCGAGGGTTACAAGGGTTAGCTGAAATAGAAAGAACACAACAAAAGTAGTCAAAGGCAGAAGCAAAAGTTGAATTGATATTACTTTCCCTTTACATTCTATCATAGCTTGTTTTGCCATAGATCATGAGTACGGTATTTATACTTACTAAATTAATTATAAAAAGTGTTATCTTAAAACATAATTGCTGACCTCCAATCTGGCATCTTTAGCCACTGGTCAAGGCTGGCTGAGGCTGCTGGAAGATTCGACCCTCAAGTGTGCTAAGCTACATGTTACTTGCTCTGTTAAATATGACTATGTTGAATTGCACATTAGCAATATTTAATGATCAGAATCGCATTATTGTTTAATACATGTAAATAACTTGCATGGCAACCTTGATTCTTGGTGATTAAAATGTTATTTGAATTATTTAAATCATTTTCATACT
This sequence comes from Crotalus tigris, assembly GCF_016545835.1. Classification (NCBI taxonomy): domain Eukaryota; kingdom Metazoa; phylum Chordata; class Lepidosauria; order Squamata; family Viperidae; genus Crotalus; species Crotalus tigris. The sequence goes on from NW_024096469.1 coordinate 6,433,470, forward strand.
AATAAATACAATATTTTAGGCGAAGAACAACTATAAATATTGGATGAGAAAAAAGACAGTCCAAAGAATGCTTAGGAAAACAACCTGAAAGTTGAATCCTAGAGACATTAAATTTTAAAATATGATGATATATGTGAGATGGGGGAGAGAAGAATTGGCAAGAGAAAGGGGTCTTCAGATTTCAATATTTAATGGATAAGATAAGAGCAATGTTTGTTTTTCTGCTCCATGTGGGATATTTTAATTCAAATAAAATAAGTTAGTAAATACTGTGACCAGCCAGTACAATAATTGTTTCGTATTTGAGAGATAAATAACTAACTACACCAAATGATAAATATACCATTCTTATACCGATATTATTTTCTCTCTTGTAACAGCTCTCTTCCTGATAGTATAATATCCTAGGAGGTGAAGTGGGGGAGGTTATATTTTTCTCCCGTTTACTTAAAGGACCAGTTGTTTTTAAGCTTTATGTAGCAATAATATTGTATGAGCAGAAAGGCTCTTTCCTTTCCCTTCCTTTACTCTCTTTTTATTCTGTCCAACTCTCCACAATCTTTTCCTCTCTCATGTCTTCCTAATTAATGCCCAGTTAATCCTTTGCTTACTTCAGGAGAATACAAGTGTTGTACCATTTCATCACGTCAACATCATATCCAGTATTTGAGAGGCTGACACAAAGAGGAAGGGATCCACTTATTTTCCAAAGCACCAGAGGGCAGGACAAGAAACAATGGATAGAAACCAATCATGGAGAGAAGCAACCTGGAATTAAGGAGAAACTCCCTAACAGTGAGGACAATTAACCAGTGGAACAGCTTGCCTCCAGAAGTTGTGGGTGCTTCATCACTGGAGGTTTTTAAGAAGAGACTGGACAGCCACCTGTCTGAAATGGTATAGAGTCTCCTGCTTGAGCAGGGGATTGGACTAGAAGACCTCCAAGGTCCCTTCCTACTCTATTCTGATTGAAGGTAGAATGCTACATTAAGTCCACATCCGCATCTATAAAAGAAGAGAAATAAAGAATTATTACTTATTTATTATTTATTTATTTATGAGAGACTTATATACCGCTTTAAGTGCAAGCACTCTCTAAGCGGTGTACACCAGTAAGCAATGTACATATATGTATTTACATTGCCCCCAACAATCTGGGTCCTCATTTTACCTACCTCGGAAGGATGGAAGGCTGAGTCAACCTTGAGCCGGTGAGATTTGAACCGCTGACCTGCTGAACACAGTCAGCTAAAGTGGCCTGCAGTACTGCACTCTAACTGCTGCGCCACCTCGGCTCATTATCACTTTTATTACATGAAGTTTATGTTCATTTTTTCCTCTTTCCAGGTTACTTGCTTATTTCTATAAATGTTGATCTAAGGCAATTCTCCCACTGACTTGAATTCTAAGAGGCCTTTTTGTGAAAGGTATGTTGCCCTGAGAAGTAAAGTTATGCGGCACTAAATGTTTTAAAAAATTCCTCCAGAAGACAGATGGAACCGTGATGGGACAGATGTAGATGTGTCTATATGCATGTCTGTCTTTTGTAAAAAAAATAATAGTAATAATAATGCCAAGCCAACAGAGAGAAGGAACTGTATAGTGTGACATACTTTTGTGAGCAAAATGCACCTGCTGTCTTTGTGCAAAGCATACAAGTTTCTGGGGCAAATATCTTAGGTTGTTCCCTACTGCCTTATGCCTAATGATACCAGCTTTTATTATCCAATTTAGTGCCTGTCCTCACACTAAATTCTCCATGTCTCCTGTAACCACACAGAGAGGCCGCCCTATTGCTCCTTATCAAACATCTCCCTTCTAACTTGTCTTTGCTGATCTAAATCCTGACTGTGGTCCAGCAGTTGGTGAAGGAAAAGTACTGCTTATACCACAGGTGATTAGTATCTTTCACTTGTTTCTTTGAGCACTGCAAGAGCCCACCTGCTGTCTCTTGTCATATCAGATTCACATCACTGGTAAAGTTTTGCCAACTATAATCCAGCCACCCACTGTGTAACCAGTCAGTTAACCCTTTGTGTTTCAGAAAGAACAATACAGCAGCATTGCTGGTATCACTACTATAATTAGAAATTTGACTGTATTCCAGGCCTCCCTGGTGTCCAAGACATAATAAGTGACTGCATTTAATATTTATTTATTTCATTTATTACAAGGATCTGCATGCTGCCTACATATTGGACTCTAGGTGGCTTAAATATTAAAATAATAAAAATATAATACATGTAGTAAAATCACAAATACAACCAAATCCTCCCTCACTATAGTCAGCTATTGAGGATCCCTCATCCCAAAGGACTCTTTATACCTCCCTATTTCTATCCGCCCCACTTTCTAAACACCAGAACTCAGAGGGGAAGATTATTCCATATTGAGGTGGCTAGTATTGAGAAAGCCATTTATAGGCTCCTGTTCCTTTGACTTCTCAGCAGGTGGATTCTTAGAGCACCCTTCCCAGTTAGAATGTGCTGCTCAGCCAGATTACCCCTGAAACAGGAAGCCCTGGAGGTAACAAGGGCCCAAGCTATGAAGAGTTTTATAGGTAAATGCCACAGCCATGAATTAGGCCCCAAACCTTACTGACAACCAGTACAGCTCCCATGATGTAGGTGTTTTTTATTAAACTGGTATCAATTAATAGGCAGGAACCTGCATTTTATGCCATTTGTAACTTCCAGGTCATCTTCAATGGCACTCTCATGTAGACGAAATTACAGTAGAGATAGTCCTTGACTTAAGACCATAGTTGGGACTAAAACTTCCCTCATTAAGCAATGTGGTTGTTAAGTGAGTCATCATATAACTGCTCAATTTTGCAACTTTTTCCCCCCACAGTCTTTAGGTGAATCCAGCTTCCCCCATTGACTTTGCTTGCCAGAAGTGGGTTGAGAAGGTGGTGATCATGTGACCCCAGGATGCTGCAACCATTGTAAATACATGTTTGTTGTCAAACCTCCAAATTGTGATCATTCATCAGAGCCACATTTAAAGGGGTTAAAACAAGCCTCTGCGGCCTTCCATGGGGAGCCCAAGGGGGCAAGCAGTTGTGAGGTTGATTGGTGTCATGAGAGCCCTCCCTTTGCCAACTAATTTGTAACAGAGTTTATTTCTTGCCTCCTAAAAGTTTTCAAAAATTTTAAAACTTTTTAAAAACTTTTAATTCTATAATTTTAACTCTTTAACATTTTCATTTTTATATACTGTTTTTATATTTTGATTTTTTTTTTATTGTGCACCATCCAGAGTCCCTCTTTGAGGGAGATGGGCAGTTCAGAAATGTGAAAAAGAAAGAAAGAAAGAAAGAAAGAAAGGGAAGGAAAAGAAAGAAAGAAAGAAAGAAAGAGAAAAGGAAGAGAAAGAAAGAAAGAGGAAGGAAGGAAGGAAGGAAGGAAGGAAGGAAGGAAGGAAGGAAGGAAGGAAGGAAGGAAGGAAGGAAGGAAGGAAGGAAGGAAGGAGAGTGTGATGACTGGTTGTAAGTCACTTACTTTAGCATTGCCATAACTTCAAAAGGTCATTAAATGAAATGGCCATAAATCAAGGACTGCCTATAATCTGAGATGACAAAAGTATGAAGGTTCCTAGTCCAAAAAGAGTTGCATCGGGTAGATCAGCTAGAGTTGGCAAAAAGGATCTCCTAGTAATGGTTTTGCCATTCTGCTACACCAAGAATTGTGAATCCAGGAGAACACTCAGACTGCAATGGCACCCCTTCAACAGCATGAAACATCCATGGATTCAGAAAGCCTCTGCACCATCAGCAACCCTGTCTTGCTAGGATTAAGTCTGTTTCACTCCATCCACTTATAGCCTCTAGAAATTCCCAAAAAATTTGCACATCATCTCCTGCTTGGCCTGTCATGCAGATGTAAAGCTGGGTACCATCTGCATATTAATGACAACTAAACCAAACTGACAGATGACCTCACCCAGCAACTTCATGGAAATATTGGAAAGAAGGCCAAGATCTGCACTGACATACCCTCTCCTCTATAATACCAACTGGAAAGAAACACTCAGAACAGAGAGACCCTTTGTAAAACAATGCCCCCAGTCAACAAAACCTGTGGCTGACCAAAAAGGATATAATGAGGGATGGTACTGAATGCCAATGAGAGAGCCAGGAGGAGCACAGCATGTCCATTGTCAGCCCTGCAAGGTAGACCACATCAGGAAACATAGACACTACAAGAATTCCAGGAAAGCTACTTTACTGTGTAGGCTATAATAACAGAATCTTGAAAGCCCATCAGAGTTTCTGCCTTCTTATACTAAACACAGTCAAGGTGGAGTTATTTTAATTCCCCCCCCCCATGTTTCCTACTTTCCTGAATTTTTATTTTTCCTTTCTTAACAGATCATGCACTTGTCCATCAACATTATATCTTACCTTTCTTTTTGCCATCTTCTCTCTCACCATCTATAATTCTTCTCTGCTCCATATGCAGAAAGACCCAAGCAAGTCACGATAGGAAATGTCTACGGATTTCTTTTCTGCTGCCCTTATTTGCAGATGGGCCTGGCAACTCCCCAAGCCGTGCCTGACCACAAAGAGTCAGTTCCCCCTTGTTTCTTGTTGCACAGCAACTGGCACTGGCAAGTCTAACCTTGCAGAAAACAATGAGTCTCCTTCATTCTAAGGTTTATTGTTTATTGATAATGGTGGCAGGTGACAAGAATGTAGCTTTATGCCGAATTTCAGGTGGAACTGGTGTACAAGGTACGAAACATGAAAACCTATTTTTCTTTCCCACAATCTCTCCAATTACTGAATAGCCCTTCCAATAAATAAGCTATTCCAGAAGTCTCCTCCTATGTTTAGAATCCAGAATAAGTTCTATGTCATAATTATACTTCTCATCAAAACCGAGGTTAGTGACAGGGTAAGCAGAGAGTTTGAATATGATGTGCATGGTGGTTCTTTATCAAAACAGGAGCAACCAATGGAAACCTGGAAGATTCTTCACTGAAGTAAACAATTGTAAATGAAAAGCCACTGATTGTGTAACTGGGAAGGGGCCAGTAAACATGGAATCCTGCTTTTGTGATAGTATGTGGGAATGACCTTGGGAGGGAGAACTGCAGGTTAACCAGCATGCAAAATGTATCTCAGCCCACAGAAGGAGCAGAGAAGCATTTCAGAAGGGACCCTTCCTAGTTTTATAGGGAGTAAAAGGAGAAGAGGGGGGAAATATTTTCAGACTTTGAAGATTCTATTAATGTAACCTTACAATAAAAATAGAGCCAGTACTCCTGCTTTTGCTTCTTGTCTGGACTACCTCACTGGGCTAACACTAGGCAATTCAGTAGGTCTTTCACCCACCCAGACTCCTCAAGCTTCTATTCTTCCAAGGCTCCTGAACTTTTGCTCTCCATATTTTTCTACTCCAGAGCACTATGGTTCCATACTTCCCTCTGCCTCCTATGCAGAGGAAGAGCTGTTTACCTAAACCACAGGTTCCTTTTTCTTTTGTCTAATATTGGTCCCCCAAACTCAACCTCGGTCATCTCTTGATAAACAGAGCCATTCCTTTCCTGATGTTAGTTCTGTTACTTCTCAATGTAATAGCAGTCATGGCTTTCCCACTATGGCACCCACCAGAGCTTTTCAAAGATGACAATCTCTCCCCATTCCATCTTGCTCACTGTTTCTCTACTCATGCCACTAACCACCAGCTCCCATCCAACTCAGTTCTAATTTTCCCCCAGCCAGTCACTACCTATCCAACTAGAATATGCCTCAGTCTTTCAGCCTTCTGCAAATCAGGTCTTCCATATTATTCCTGTCACCATTCCCAGTTCTTAATCTCTCTCCTCCATTATCTCACTATGACCATTTCCAGCTTTCTCTCAATCTGACCTAGTCTACTTATCCCTTCTTCTATTTCCATATATTTCCTCTGTAAGCTCTCCCAACAACCATTTTCCAATCATCCATCTCAGAGTTCCTTCTCTGTTCTGCTTTGGAAAGCTCCTTTATCTCCCACAATTCACCGCACCCTGGGAATCATGACCAGCCTGTCAAATTCTCCAAGTTATATCTTCACCTGCACTTCATTTTCTTCTGGTCAGAGACAGGTCTTCAGCAGTATCACCCTCGGGGAGGAAGGGTCTTTAAGATATTACAATATCAAGACTAGTGTTAGCCATGAGTTATGCCACTATGATAGTTTAAAAAGGGAAGAAAGGGCTTCCGGTTTTGCACAGTAATGCAGCAGCTGAGGGATCGCGGGATTGCCTGCTAAGGGACCCTAAATGGGCCTGAAGTTGCCCTGTCCCATAGAGGCAACAAAGAAGGAAGGAAGTCCTGCCAATTGCGGAGAGACAGCGGTCGATCCAATTGGTCCAGGAAAAGCCCTCCAGAAACCAGCAGGAGAAAGGCTAGCTTAACTTCAGAGTCTAATCCATGCTAGTTTAAAATTGGTAGAATCTGTTAAGATTTTCCTTTTAAATCATGAAAATAGAAGTAAACAATTGTTTATTACTGACTGGTGCTGACATCTAGTGGTGGATAAAAATATACAACAGCAGTTGCTTTATTACAGGGATTGGCAAAGCCCAGGAAAAGATAACTTGTTTTGGGTGACCTTCAATGCCTTAATAACAGAGAACAGCTGTAACAAAAAAGAAAGAAAACATTTTGGGCTATCTACAAAGTGAGAATTATAAACTCTTAAAAAAAAGAATTGGCCTTTCTGGATTACAAATACCAACTCAACTGTGACTCTAAAGCTTTCTGCGGAGAAAGGAAAACCCTGATTTTTAGCTATCATGGAAAACCAGAGATCTGCAGAAAGAATATACCAAGAAAAAACAATTACTTTCCAGAAGGAGATCTGTGCTATATTGCAACTAATCCAAACAACAATGATCTCAAACCACAAGGAAATTAAAAATAACTTTGAAAATATAAATGAACACATCTCCAATTTAACTTTACAGCACAAAAATTCTCAGAAAATAAAAACAGAGAGTGAGCAAAAAAACCAAACAATTGAATATGAGGCAGAGGAGAGAGATTTCAAGATGGAACTTAACAATAGAAGAAAGTATTACTTAAGCCAGATGGAAAAAAACTTACAGGAAATACTGGACATGGAAAAGATAACCTATACTCTAAGATTACAAAATAAGTTTGAGGATAAGAAAAAAGATTTGACAAAATGGATTCTGCCAGGAGAACTATGAGAACTTGAGAGAAAAAGATGATAAATAAAATCGAGAAAGAAAGAAAGAAAGGAAAAGATTCTCAATGAATACAAAGCGGCGAAACCTTTCTATAAAAACATCTTACCTGTTTTGCCTTTTGTACCTCCAACAATATTTTTAAGATTATCGAAAGATTCTTTGATTCAGTGAAGCATATTGATCAGGAAAGATGTTTGCCCCCCCCCAAAAAAAGGCTAAAGTGAGAATTAAAAAATTAGATGGTGGGATTTACTAGAGGGAATATTTAAAAATTAAACATCTGTTTGAATATGGTTAAACAAATAGAAAGATTTTGCATATAAATGAAGATTAGTTTAAGATAGATGAATCCCTCAAGTAACATAGTATTTATTCTTTCTTTTTTCCTTTTTGTTTTGTTTTTTGACGTGAGAAATATAAAAATGTTGGGATGGTTTATATAAAAGAAATTTTTCCTCTTGAGTTTTTTTCTCCTTTTTTTAAGATATGAGAAATGTAAAAGTGTTGGGATGGCTTGTATGATAAAGAAGACTTAAATACTTAAGTGTAACTAATGTCAAGAAAATCTTAACCAGTAAGAATGCTTTGAATATTGTGGGAAAAACAAATTTAAATAAGAATTCAGTAAACAGGATCCATGACGAGGCAATCAAGATGATCAATTAGAAAAGAAGCTTTATATTGATGTGGTTATTATTTGCAGAAGCATGAGAAAAATGTCTATATTTAATTGTCATTTATTCAAATAATAAGAACTGTATTAATTTAAGATTAGCAAAAGAGAATATTATTGGAAGAAGAGAAAATCAAACAAAGCTATTATATGGACTATAGAATTATAGAAATAAATTGTTATTGATTGTTTTTTAAATACTACCCAGACAACACGCTGTTTACCAAATATTAAGGTGATTATGTTAAAAATCAATAAAACATATTTTAAAAAAATAAAAAGGGAAAAGAGAGAGAGAGAGAGAGAAAGACAGGCAGGCAGGCAGGCAGGCATGTATACATGGTTTCAGAATTATATAAATAAAGTATAGCTGAGAATAAAGAAGCATAGCAATCCTTTCAGCAAGTTCAAAATTGAAATGTATTTTGTATCTCAGTAAGCAATCAATTATTTCATGTTTATTGTACATACAACTATTTTATAGCCATAACTTTATTGTCCAAAGAATTCAAGGTATATTGCCTTACTCGCCCCATTTTATTATCACAACAACCTTGTGAAATAAATTGAGAGACTGTGGTACAGTATGACCCTGTGAGCTTTATAGTAGAGTGAAGATTTGGATGGGGTCTAGTTAATTATACTTCAGGGCTAAAGGACCTGTGGCACTGAAGATGCTGTTGAATTATATTTCCAGCATCCCTCATCACTGCCAGAACTGACTGGGGAACAGCATCTGGAGAACCACCGATTCCAACCCACTCCTAGTCCATTAGCAAGTACTGTTGACAAACTGTAGCTGGCAATACTTCTTTTCTCTGAATATTTTTTGTGAGAAAATTAAACAAGCGAGTATAGTATGTTTTGTAAGTTGTGCTGATTCCTTCTCAAATCATCTAGAGTTCATTTCTTATAACGTAGAAAATGGGAAAAGGTACAATATCTAAATACTGAGTTCCTTAAGTAGCCAAAAAGATAATACCTAAAATCTATTTGTGCAAATGCAAAACAGAACTCATTTTGCAGCTCAATATTACAAATCAAGAAGTACATCACTGTTAGCCAGAACATAGTGGAGGAAAAACTTCCAGTCACTGTGAAGAGATTGTGAAAGATTGCTAGGCAACCCCATGCTGCCATGCAAAAAAAAAAAAAGTCCTACCCTGAACATAATTTTCATATTATGTTTTATTTTACTTATTATTTATTTATTTAGAAAAAATGTTTCTGTACTTGGGCTGTTCAAAAGTCATGTGTCAAACAAGTAAAGCGTTTAAAAGCAACTAATCAGCAACCAATTTGAACAATTTATATAATAAATTCTCCAAAGGGGCTGACTTTGGTATATCCTGTGCATATATGTGCACATGTTCATGCACGACTTAACCATGTGAGACCTTTAGGAAAAATATGGATTTGGAAAAATAGCCATGAATAGAGTTAGATCATAAAGACAGCTTTTGTGCAGAATTAAGGCTCCACAAAGGGATGCTCAGTTGTAATCATAATATTAAAGTTTCATATTTCGCAGATTTATCCTTAATTTAGAGGAAAATTATTTGCAATGAAAATGGAGATGAGGGAGGGATTTCCAGAATGTGTAAAAAAGAAACACCTCCCACTGAGTTCTAAAGTTGAGTCTGTACCCTTGGTTGCCACAGTTCTGAAAAAAGCTGGAAGTGGGAGAATGATCACAAGGTACGCTGTGCTTCTAAAGGAGGAACAGCCTGGTGTGGGATGATTTAGTACTGATAACAATTTGGAGTTCAGATTGTAGCAAAAATGAAATTCAGATCCTGCGACATAAAAACAATATCAGCTCACACAGGAATCATAGGCCCCAGTTCTGAGCATTCAGTGTCTCCAACCCACAATATTTCCAGGTAAATACAATGAAATCAGAAAAAGTCGTTAAGAACCTGAGAAAGCAACCGTAGATTAATGATTAAGCACTATTATATATTCATATGCTCACCAGATCTTTAAAATGCTCATCATTCCTGCTTCTTCCTCCGCCAGTTACAAAACCCAACAGCTTAAAAATTAGTTTGAAAAGATAATCCTGGCCTGCAACAAGGAAGAAGTGATTTACAACCTTAGCAAAATGTTACTGCTGTTATTTTGGGGTGTAGGGCTTTCTCTATTTTGAAAGGCAAAGGAGGAAATTTTTGAACTCTGCCTCGAGTGAGTTCAAAATACCACTTTGCTAACTGAATTAGAGGAGTGGCACTATACGAAAGAATACATTTGCATGATGGCTGTGACCTTTGGTTGGAGAATGAAATAGAAAAATCTCTGATTTCCTCCTATGTGTGAATGCTCCATCCTGATCCAAGGCTAGGAGAAGTTGCTATAATTACTTCAGTTCCACAATGTCACATACCATGTAATATTGAGATGCATCTCTGGCCTTTTGCCTTTACCATAAGCTGACAGCGCTCCCCGTTGACTTTTCTTAGAGCTACACCACTGGGGCTAAGGGCTGAACATTAATCCTATTCATCTTATTAGCATTTCAGAAAACACAGGATCCCTCCTCCCTCCTTCCCTCCCTCCCTCCCTCCTTCTCTTTCTCTAAAGGCAGAGGTAAAAGGGGAGGACACAGCTTTCTATTCATCTGTGACTTTACTCACTGATGCGAATAAAAGGATATATTCGTTTCGATATGCAGATTACATAGAGTAAGGCAACAGGAATGTTGGCAATTACCTTCAACATATGAACAGTATATAGATCTGCATGGAGATTGTTCATTTGTGTTTATGTGTCTGTTGGTGTGTGCTTATACACGCACACAAACTTGCCTATGAGTCAGTTTTTGGCTTGTGGCAACTGCTTGAACTAGTCTCTGCAGTTTTCTTGGCAAGGTTTTTTTGGAAGTGGTATGCCATTGTCTCCTTCCTGGGGCTGAGGGAGAGTGACTGGCCCAAGATCACCCAAATGCTTTTGTTCCTAAGGCAGCACGATCAGAGCTCAGGGTCTCCCGGGTTCTAGCCTGAAGCTTAAATCGCTACAGTATATCAAACTGGCTCATCTGCGGCTTTCAAATGTGTGCAACGCAGTGCCCATAGTGTCAATAAACAAGGAGAAGTGCCAAGGGAGGTGGTTGTGCTCACCACCATCAAGGTGAGCACCACCCCTTCCCTTGGCACCTCTCCTTGTTTCTTTCCTGAGTCTTTTTAAAATATTCTTTTTAATAAAAAGAATGTTCAGTATAAAATAAAGCATCAGCTTCCCCTATCAATTTTATGAGAGTCCTTTCCCATATAAGTCCCATATGCCTTTTTAAAAAATAAAGACAGCAGATGGCTATAGCCAAGCATTTCATTTGGAAGTGCAACCACAAGCACAAAAGAAACAAAGATAAGCAGTGGTGACGGGCAATTTTCTGGAGGACTCGACAGAGAAGCAACCTTCACTCTTTTATGTTCTGATAAGTGGGTGTTTTGTGACTGGCTATATCCCCTGGGCCAGCCACGCTGGAAAGATGCCTTTGGCAGGATCTCAAATTTCCAGATTTGTCCACTAGTCCAAAAAGCTTTCCTATTTCCTGTTATCATTTGTAGCTTTGAGCTATATCAGAAGCATACAGGGCAGGGATACTAAGCTCCTCTTTTGCCTTACCATTTTCTTCTTGCTCCTGCCTCTTTTACAATTTTAGGAAATCTTCAAAATTCCATATGAGAGATGATGATACAGAGTCGGTCATGTCCAACCCTTGGTGATTTTATGGGCCAGGTCTCCACATCTTCTGATCTTGCATTGCTTCTTTGAGTTTTTTTCTGTGCTTTGGCTGGTGTGAGCTTTGATGGCATCTGGCCATTGTGCTGTTTGGATGCCCAGTTTCCTTTTACTGCTAACTTTTCCCACCATAATTGCTTTCTCCAGTGAATATCAGAAAAAAAGAGCAAAATTGGAGAAAGTTATAAAGTATGATTGTGCCTAATTTCACAAGCTCTTTTTGTATTAAAATCAGACATCTATGCCTTTAAAATTGCGCATGAACAGGGAGAACACAGGAAAGGAGATCTCATCACAAGAAGCTTGGCCTTAAATTCTGGCATTTTTAAAAACTAATTTAGGTAGAATTACATATGTAATTACCAGAAAATCTTATTAAAAGTTGCAATAGCTTAGAAAGCCAAAATCTCAAGGTAAGCTACCATTTGCCTATAACAAGATTATATATTTTAATACCCGCACACATTTTTAAAATATGTTCAAAAATGTTTCATTATTGGGTCTTTTGATTGTTTTAGAACTTCTGTTGGTTATTCATTCATTCTTGTGAAGAGTTCAACATATTTATCTTCCATATTTTTTATTTTCAGGTGTATGGGCATCGACTTACAAGCATTTTGATTTGTGCAATGAAAATGCACAGTTCTCAGGTGAAATGTAAGCTTTGTTTTGTAACAAGTTGGAGAAAGAAAAAATGAGATATGACATTATCCCATCTTATTGGGTAAGAGTATGCAACCTCAGGGCATAGAGGTTTAGAATCACAAATTTTGTAACATAGCTACACATCGAAGACAAGCATGACTAATAAGAATCTTATATTACAAACTAAAACAATTAAATATAGTCACATTGGCCAATAGAAATGTCTACAATTGAAAAATATGTTGCAGATATGAGCGTATTTTACCTACCATTTTGGAATAAATAAGCAATGCTGTCCTTCAAATCCTGAGAACAGAAAATGACAGATGTATCTCTGATCTTTCATCTGTTATGGACAGATGAGCAGAAACTAATTAAAAAAAAGCATGATGGTTTTTATATTAGCAAATGCGGAGATTAAATTTGGATGAGCAAAGAGAAAAGGCCAATTAAAGCCAAATGGCGTATTCCACTTAAGTGCTGGCAGGAAAGGAGACGTGTGTGTGTGTGTGTGTGTGTGTGTGTGTGTGTGTGTGTGTGTGTGTGTGTGTTTCTAGCCTGGTGCCTTACCCACTACACCAAACTAGCTTTTGCAGATATGCACTAAAAATATAAGATGTGAAGCAGCCCTCAAGTAGTTTCCAGGAATCGTAAATAAGCCTCTCATCAAAGTGTATGAAACAGAGGCATAGAATCAAGGTCACGCGCGGTATTAGTACTGCTTTATAAAACCCTAGTAAGACCACACCTGGAATACTGCAGCCAATTTTGGTCACCTTATCTCAATAAGATGTTGTGAATTTGGAAAAAGTTCAGAGAAGAGCAACTAAGATGATCAAAGGCCTGGAGACTAAAACATACGAAGAACGGCTGCAGGACTTGGGTTTCGCTAGTCCAGGGGTGTCAAACTCACAATGTCACGTGATGTGTCACAACGTATCACAACTTTTTTTCCATTGCCAGCAATACAATAGGTGCAGTTTCACCATGACGCAGCCGGCCCGTGGGCTGGCAGTTTGACCCCCCTGGGCTAGTCTAAAGAAAAGAAGAAAGAGGGGAGACATGATAGCAATGTTCCAGTATCTGAGGGGCTGCCACAAGGCAGAGGGGGCCAGGTTCTTCACCAAAGCACCAGAGGGCAGGACAAAAAACAATGGTTGGAAACTGATCAAAGAGAGAAGCAACCTGGAATTAAGGAGAAACTTCCTGACAGTGAGGACAATTAACCAGTGGAATAGCTTGTCCGTAGAAATCATGGGGACTCCATCACTGGAGATTTTTAAAAAGAGGCTAGACAGTCACTTGTCTGAGATGGTATAGGTTCTCCTGCTTGAGCAGGGGGCTGGACTAGAAGACCTCCAAGATTCCTTCCAGCTCTATTCTATTCTGTATTTAAAACATGCCCTCAAAAATTTCACTCTAAGATTCAGTTTAGATCATTCATTAGTGAAGCTTGGTCCCTTCAGTTTAGTATCACCTTTTCAGCTTTTCAGGGACAAGTTTCAGAAAAGTGGATTCACTTCATAGTCAGTTTATATTTTTCTTGTATCTTTGGGGTTCTTTTTGAAATCCCTGATGGTCTTTCTCCTGTACAAGGTTTCTGGGAATGAGTAAAACCTCTGTTAGTTTTAAGAAGCCAGGTTTAAAAACAAACAAATAAACAAAAAAGACAGCCCTTGATAGGATTTATACTGGTTTATCATAAAATGAAAGAAAATATTCTAAATATGCGGAAATCATGCATCTTCATCACCAGCTAGGTGGAACAATCCAAATCTACAGGTGATCATTTGTGATTGACCCACATCAATGGGCAGTTATATTTAATCAGGACAAGAGGACCTAAATTGCAGCTTGTGTATAGAAGTATTTTATGGCAGGACCTGAAGTCTAAGTATGGAGCTGTCTGTGGCTGTTTTTTGTCATGGATGGATCTGTAGATAGATAGATAGATAGATAGATAGATAGATAGATAGATAGATAGATAGATAGATAGATAGATAGTAGTTGACTAGATAGATAGGTAGACAGACAGACAATAGAGAGAGAAAAAGAGAGAAAGATAACCCATTTAACTTTTTTTTACATAAAAGTAACTGAAAAACAGCTTACCTTTGGGTACGGTAAGCCTTAAGTTACGTACAAACATAACCAGAAGGATGAGAAAAAGCATTTCCCAAGAATTCACAAAATATGAGAAGAATAACTTCTGAAAAAGTACATGTTACAAGTATAATTTATAAAGGGTTGTTCTGCTAAATTATGCAAGGTAAGGGAGAAATCTAAAATACAGTTATTGCAGTGTATTCATACTGAGATCTTGAATCTTCATTAAGCAAAATAACCTATTTAATTCATGAAGCTCCTACTGCATCAGCAAGTACCACAACAGTGCAAGGATCACTGTGGTATATATGCACTCAAAGCTGATCAAAGCAATTGCTACATATAGTAAATTATTAAGAATGTTTTTGATTATTAAATATGATAGGAAATAGCACTGCATGGATGAGTGATTACCAAATTTCTTTTAACACGTATAGAATGCTTTTCCTAAGAAATTTATATTTGCATAAAAGAACTTATCCATGCATCCCGTTTCTACCTGAAATCATCATCCCACATAGATCTACCTCAGTAAAGATATTTCCCATGCAACTTCCACCATGTCAGTGTGTAAGTTTTTCTTTCTAGAAATGATAACAGCATAGCATTCTAAGCACTAAACTCATTACAGACTCCAGAACACATATTAAAACAACATTGTAGATGGATATGATGAGAAAAATCCTTCAAAATTTTAAGAATTAAATTTTCCCCTCCATTTTTACTGAAAAATTCTTTACATAACTCACATTCTGTTCACTGATTTTACATAATTCTAATTGCACAAATTAATCATCAGAAAACTTGTGTGTGCGTGTATGTGCATGTATGTATGTATGTGTATGTTTACATAGCAACTGATGCACAGTAAGAATTATATTATAAAAATGGAGGAGTTGCTCAATTTCCTCTGATAAAAGTGTTTGGTAAGATGTTACAAACTTCAAACCACTTCTATTCGTACCATTTCTTTTCTTTCATTTTTTCCCCTTCCCTCAGATTAAATTTTAAATTGATTTGCTGATGCCAGACCATTCATGTCTTTCAATATGTCATCACAGGTAATGAACCATGCCACAGATACATTTATAAAGCTCGATTAGCTTCCTCCATCAGGAAAAGAATGGGTTGCTTTCATTTTGAAAACTTGCTCTGAAATTGTAAAATTCAGAAGAAGGGTAAAACATAAAAGCTACCCCCCCCCAAAAAAAGTTGTGAGTTTCTTGTGTTCTGTGAGCCTGGCTGTTTTATGAAAGACCAACAAGAGCCCATCAGTTTGACCCCAGGCTATATATGTTCTTTTCTGAAAGTGTTGCTGGCTGAAATAAAGGCCAATATGGACAGTAAAGAATCACAAGAGCAAAATTAAGGTTACAGGGGAATTAGAAACCCTTACTCCTTAGAAACTGAGTATTTCCTTAGCTGGTGTGATGATAAAAGTTTCTGATCTAACTCCACAGACATTTTCTCCATTTAGCTATTTGGGTCATACATTGCACTAAGACATCATTGTTTGAGGCTTAACACATTGTGTGAATCCAATAAATGCAGTTTGTAAACCATGGATTGCAAGTTCATATGAACCCAGCCAACTGTGGTTTAGTCAACAAACCACAATGAAACCATAGCTTGGAGAAAGACATTGATTCGATTAATGTCATAGTATTAGTATGGTACATTGTTCAGTTGTGATATTTGAGGTGCTAATGTACTCTTCTCCAGATTACATTATTATTACTCTCCAGTTGTTTTGGATTTCAACTCTGGGTTGGATATTACTTGGCCAGAATCCAGTGGGGTGGATAAAGCTAAATCTTGGAATGTTTTCTGGGATTCTTTGAGCTCACTGTAGTTGAGGAAATTGATAGGCTACGCTGCAGCACTATCATATATAATCATGGATAAGCTGAAAACTTGGGTGCTCCTCCCCAAAAATTGGGTTTTGCTTATTTGTGAATGGACTTATCCACAAGTATATTCAGTACAGTTCTTCTACTTTGGCTCATCTAGGTAGTTAGATAGGATGTGTAATTGCTGGATCCAGAAAGTTGTCGATGTCTCTCTGAGGGAGAAGTAATGCCAGGAGATGATTGACCACTACCTCTTGAAAAAAATCTTACTTAAATCCAACAAGTTCTTGATAATTTCTACCCTGTCTCCAGCCTGGTCCTTTTAGAGCATGGGTTCTCAACCTTGGCAACTTTAAGACTTGTGGACTTCAACTCCCAGAATCCAGCTTTGCTGGCTGAGGGATTCTGGGAGTTGAAGTCCACAAGTCTTAAAGTTGCCAAGGTTGAGGACCCCTGTTTTAGAGGAAGTTGTTGAAAAAATAGTGGTGATTCAACTACAGAAACATACTGCATTACTGTATCCATGCCAGTCAGGACTCCTACATAGTCTTGGAATAGAAACAACATAGGTTGTTCTGGTCCAGAACATCTGTCAGTATCTGGATTTCTCCCCCTTTATCCGAAGTTGAGATAATATGGATAAAGCAACAGGTCTTCTCTGTGGTGGCCCCACAATTTGGAATTCCAAACCCCCATAGATTCATAAAGTTCATTCCTTCATGGCATTTAAAAGAATATTGAAGACAGTTTATTTCACTGAGACTTCAACTTTATAATTCAGTGTTATTGCAGTCCCCCCTAAGGGAAGGACGACTTTTTGTTATAGGTTTTAATATGTTGTAACTCATCCAGACTATTTTGATTTGGGTGGACTATAAAGTAGTGTTAAATATAAAGTTGCAGATCACCCTGTCTGGATGCGCATGTCAACGCTGCTAACATTGATGTTCCCGCTCTGACAACTGATGGAAAATGCAGCTATTTTCTCTTCTCCTTTAACATGCTTTCTTGCTCTTAGAAATTAGGTGAAGTGGGGGGGGGGTGTTGGGATGAGAGCTCAGTTAGCCATAATAATAATGCTGCTGTGGGAACCCAAAGACAAGCTGATAACGTTTTGGCGGGATGAGAAGATGAGGACAAAGCCCACGCTTTAAGCTAATTGGGGAATGTGCTTTATGACACTTTATTGGGGGTGGGAATTGCACTTTGCTACTTTGTATCGGGGGGGGGGAAGGGAATTTAGTTTTGGGTTCAGCTATGTAGTGCTGATACTTTGTTTCCTGAATAAAATGTTCTTTCAGGAAGAATTTTTCCTTGAAGTTCTTTTGATGGGTTTCATCTATCAGAACCATGACAACGCATTTAGAAGATGCCTGTATAACAGAACTTCAGCACAAAGTATAAAACCTTTGCCTCACGTTTGTTGATCCATCCACAGCCAGTCTCTTGATAGGTGAGAGCCACATGACTGGCTAATGTTATTCCTGTTCTCAAACCTGGAAAAATAAGAAACTAATGAATTCAGATCAGTCAGTCTGAAATTAATACCTAGGAAGATTCCAATGCCATAAAGCAAGATTCTTCTTACCAGAAGTCAGCACAGATTTGTCAAAAACTTGTCAGACTAATTTTATTTCATGTTTTCCATCAGATAACTTCTTGTATAAATTTTGGAAATTCTGCAGTCATAATATACTATACATGTAATAAATGTAATTATGTTTTCATCCTATTTAACAAAGATAAATACAAAGTTTACTTAGGAAAAAAATCAAATGCATAGGCATAAGGTGAGAAATCCAATGCACAGGAATAAGGTGGGAGATAGCTGACTGCTAACAGCATGCGTGAGAAGAATCTTAGATCTTACTTGATCACAAGCTGAACATGAGTCAGCAGCATGACATAGCTGCTAAAAAGGCAAATGCATTTTTAGGCTACATTATTAGAAGCATAGTTTCCAAATGATGAAAAATAAACTAGATAGGATGTTTTTTTTAAGAATGTGAAGGGAAAGAGATCAGGGATTTAAGCTGCTTCCAAGAATTTTGTCCAACACAATATTAATCTCTCTAACTAAGAAGAAACCATCCATGGACATGCACAAAGTAATGTTCCTTCAAATTCATTACTTAAGCATAGAAAAGATTAACTAGTTAAGGTTTCAAGAGATAAATGCAATGTTAAATTATATTCCAAAAATGTGGAACTTGTCTATGCAAGAAGATTTTGGGGTATATTGTGTTTGGGCAAAAAAAAAAAAAAAAGTGATTTTGATATCCTTGAAAAGATGTGGGTCTACTGAATTTTAAGGTTGGGTTTAATGATATATGACCATTCTTAGCCTTCTGTCTATTATTACTTATGGATCAGGTTTAATTCATCAAACAGCATATTGATTAATTGCTTATGTGACATCAAATTATTTTCAACTCCTAGTGAACACATTGATTTCTTTTCCCCATTACTGTCTCTGACTAGGTCTTTCAGCTTTCTAACAGTGCACTCATTGCCAGGGTGAGTCCATTCACCTTACTTCTAGTCATATTCTTCCTCTTTTTCCTTCCACCTTTCCCAGCATTTGAGTCTCTTCCCAAGAGCTAGATCCGTGCATAATGTGTCTCAAGCAGGATAATTTGGGCTTGATCATTTGCCTCAAGGAAGAACTCTGGAATGATTTGTTTGATGATTCATTGGTTTGTTTCCTTTGCTGTCCACAGTATTCTCAGGAGTCTTCTATGCCAAAGTTCAAAAGAGTCAATATCCTGCTTCTTCAATGATCAACTTTCACTTCCATAGAGTGTTACAGGGAATACCCTATACAGGGAGTTCTGGTTAATGATGGTGATTGGGACCAGAATTTCTGGAATTTCTGCATCAAGTGATGTAGTCATAAAGTGAATATATTGCTTAGCAATGCCAATCCTGGCAGTCCCTGTTGCCATTATTAAGTGAGGTTTGTAGGACATTAAGCATGCATCTCCTCACATCTAGTGTAGTTAGAGTCTGGCTAGTAGAGAAAAGAAGGACTAGAGGTGACATGTTAGCAATAGTCCAGTATTTGAGGGGCTGCCACAAAGAAGAGGAGATCAACTTATTTTCTAATGCACCAGAAGGCAAGGCAAGAAACCATGGATGGAAACTAATCAAGGAGAGATGCATCCTGGAATTAAGGAGAAACTTCCTAACAGTGAGGACAATTAACCAGTAGAACAGCTTGCCTTCAGAAATCGTGGGTGCTCCATCACTGGAGGTTTTTAAGAAGAGTCTAAACAGTTACTTGTCTGCAATGGTATAGACAAGGTCTCCTGCTTGAGCAGGGGGCTGGACTAGAAGACCTTGAAGCTTCCTTTCAACTCTATTCTGATTACATTATTACCTGCCTGCTGGCTTCCAACAACCAAAGTAAGTGGAAAGCTGGCAGGAGGCTGCAAGTCCCAGTTAGCTTGTACTGTAAGTAAGGAGGCAGACAGATAAGTGGTTGCTGCAAATTGGGGAAGGGTGGACGGGGGTGTGGAAAGAGCTGATGTGTGAAATCTGAGTGCAGTAGGGCTTAGGATGGCTGCTGCTGGATGGGGGGGCATATGAGGATATAGTATGAGAGGCTGGTATGGCCCAAGTGTGTTAGGGTGGGGGTGGTTGCTGCAGGGTGCAGAAGGGCCCATGAGGGGCTGGTGTGGCATAATGCAAGTGCAACAGGGCTTGGAGTGGCTGATGCTGGGTGAGGCAGGGCACACAAAGGTGTACAAGTTGCCACTGTGGCACAAGTGCATGGGGGTGGGGGTGACTGCTGAGGAAGTCTTACCAGAGCCATTTGTAACCTTCCCTGTCAGCTTCTCCATTGATTTTGCTTGTGGGAAGCAGGGAAGAAAGATTGAAAATGACATTCATGTGACTCTGGGATGCCACAACTGTTATAAATGTGAGTTGGTTGCTTAGTGCCCAGATCATGGTTATGGCCAGAACTTCGAGGATGGGTCATAAACAGTGGTGGGATTCAGCCAGTTCGCACCAGTTTGGCAGAACCAATAGCTAATTTTTTGTGGCCCAGGCCCAGAACAGACTTTCGGAAGCGGCTTCCACACAGAGAACCGGTTGTTCACATGTTTGAATCCCACCACTGGTCATAAGTACCATTCATTCAGTGCCATCATAACTTTGAACGATCACTGAATGAGTGGTTCTAAATAGGACCACCTGCATTAGCATTATTTTGAAACTATATAAAATTAAGTTTCTTTTTCTTCCCCTTTTATCTTTGCTATTTTCTCTTTCCCTTACTTTTGCTGTTTGTGTATTTAAGGTTTGTTTCATACTTTTTATATTTTGAATGAAATAAAATTTCTTTGAAAATATATTAAAACTTAAAATGTTGCTGAAAAAAACCCTCCCAAACTAAAAAAAAAAAAGATCCAGGCTTGCTTTCTATTATTCCAATCTGCAAACTAATTAAGTTACAGGAAGGCAGATTCAGACTGAATAGAGGGAAAACTTTTTAACAGTGAAAGTGGTTCAGCATGGGTGGGAATGGGCAGGAGTGATGGCTGGATTCCCTTCACTGGGTGAATGGAAGTGGAGGCTGAATAGCCTTCTGTGGGAGAATTCTTCCATTGGGATTCCAACCATGAGTGGAGGCATGAATTAATAGTCTAAACTGCCTCTTCAACTTCTTTAAACCCATGACATATGATAGTAATGGAGTCTGTCCTTAAGACCATATGCCATTAATGTCAACCACAGGAAATCAGAAGTCCAGGCAATTCAGATGAATATATAGGTTTTTACATGTGAACATTCTCCACAAGAATCTGAACTACTGATGGTCAAAGCAAATTGGTGGTAGATAAACATCAACGGATTTCAAGGTGGGTTGGACTTAAGATCTGTGTGAAGGGATTCAAGACTGATGACACATTTGACCCGTCCCTCAGGCTCGGCCTGGTCATATCCTACCTGGTCATAAAATGGGCCAGTCACGTGACTAACATGATTTTACAACCTTTTTGCAGCAGCCATTAAGTGAACCACCATGGTCATTAAGCTCATTACGAGCTTTTTTATCGAAAAATCAGAAGTGCCACTTTTATCGTAAAACACAGTCACCATTTAAAGCCACTTTTCTTTCTTCCAACACAAACTAAAATAAAATGCACTGAACATCTAAACTGCTATTTTAAAATTAAAGAAGCTATTTAGGTACTATAGAAGTTTCATAATAGGAAACAAGTAAAGTGTGGAATTGCGACAAAGAAGAATTAAAACCTTCAGGGCTACAAATAGGATGCGTTGAAAAATGTCACATGGGAGATTCATTGCCCATAAGACCTGTGATGAGAATAAGTGCCCCATTTCCAAAACCCTTTGTGAGACACCTATTTTGTAGACCATTCAGGCAAACCAAATCATTTCCTGGAATGTAGCTCCTGAAGTTAAGGAGGATTTTTTTACAAGCTATGATATAAAATTATGCCGAAGGCCACTAGTCATATAATTGGGTCTCATAGAGATGCATTGCTTGATAAAGAGAATACTGTTTCATGCATATCTACTTTTGCTGTCCCCTTAGCAACATAAATTATTCAGGAAAATTTCCCAGAGAAACCAGATAAATCTATTTATTTTTAAACTGCCTTTCTCTCTAAGAAATATCCTGAAATAGTACATTTATTATTTTTTTATAAACTGTCTGAACCATCTAATCCTAAATGAAAATAATTACTAGTATTTGAACAATGTCTCCATTAAACATCTCTTACATGTTACTTTTGTGTGTTACTTCCACACTGATCTTTGCCTCCTGTATCTACTGTTTTCCCTTTCTTTTCAGCTTCTGGCTTCAGTCCTTTGGTTTCATGACATACCTTGTAATTTGTGAAAGTAACTACAGGTATTCCTCACTTAAAAACTGCCCTGTTTAGCAACCATTCAAAATTGTAACAGCGCTGTCAGCCCTCCCAGATATACCAGACACAGCACCTCACTAGATGAACTAATTCTACTTTATTGTAAGGCAACATTAACAAAATCTTGCAGGTTTGAAAGTACAAACTTCCTGCCACCACTTTCAACTGCCTAATCCAGGGGTAGGCAACCTTGGCTCTTTTATGGCTTGTGGACTTCAGCATGGCTGGCTCAGGAATTCTGGGAGTTGAAATCCACGAGTCATAAAAGAGCCAAGGTTGACTACCTCTGGCCTAATCAATTAGGGCAAGTCACACGTTACATTACAAACACTGAGAAAGTATCTCGATGATTGGTTCCTCGCACTTTCAACCATCACAGCTAGTGGGCATTTACAGTCATAGTGTTCCTTGAACACTACAGTCATAGTGTTCCTTGATCATGTGATCACCATTTGCGAACCTCACAGCTGGCTTCCAACAGACAGAGTCAAAAGAGAAGCCAGGATGAAATTGCAAATCAAAGTCAGATGATACCTTGCTTAATGACCGTATCACTTAGTAACAGAGTTGCTGATCCCAATTGTGACCGTTAAGTGAGGACTATCTGTAACTAATTCCATCAACTTCATCCAGCATTCTGCAAAGATTTTAACTTTTATTATGGGCTGGGTGGTATCATAATACGATAATCTTGATGAAGAAATGCACAAATCATTGAACTAAATTAAGGAACAACTCAGTTCTGGAAAAGAAGGAGGTGAGAGAAAGAAACTCAAAATAACTTTACCTTGCTTCTGTTTGGTATAAGAGTGGGTAGATTCTGGCAGGCTTTAAGATTCTATTATTATACCCTATACTCTGTCATTCCTGAAAACCTTGCTCTGTTCTCTGATCTGAACTACCTTGAAGGGCTGGCATGTGTTAAGTGTAGGTGGCAATGTTTTAATAATTGTGTAATCCTTAACTCTTTGATTTTACATTGTCAATGGTCTTCTAAATTAGTCTTCCCCAGTCTGGCTCCTTCTAGCTGCAGTTTCATCATAATTCCCAGCCATCGTGCCCGCTCATGCTGGCTAGAAATATTGGGACTTGTAAACCAGTGTATCTGGAAGGTGCCAGGCTGAGGAAAATTGTTGTAGACAATTGACTGTGGATGTTTGTGTGTCAAGGGAAACAATGGTCATTATTACCATTCTCAGTACATTGTTTTTATTGCAGTGCAGGAATATGTATTGTGATTGATTAACCAATCATGAAGCAATTAATGGTCTAATAAAATATCTGCATTGACTGCCAGCCTTATTTCCCATCCAGGACATTTTAGGAAACAAAATTAATGCTCTATTCATGTGGTTTTATCTGTACTACAGCAGAAGTGGGCAGAACTCACTTTTCATAAGAACCTCCATGTTCCAAGTATTTGGGTGCAAAATGGCAGCTCAGGCAGGCAGGCACAGAAGAACAAAATATCTCAGTTTGAGGCTGAATTTCAGAATTCATTTCCAGCACCAGAGCCAAAGATCATGCATCTGTCCTTTTGCCAAAACTTCTATTTGGATATTGTCCATATTTTTCTTTCTTCAGCAGCTAATTAGGAAGAGGAAAAGGTATGTTTTACTGTCATTATCATTCAGCTATTATTACTCAGAACCTTTTAATGATCTGTCATAAACCATTCATGGAACTACTGGAGGATCCCAATTTATTTTCTACCCTGTAATTTATATTCTTTCAGGGCTTCCTAACTCTGCCTGTACCATCATAGACACCTTCCTTGCAATGACACCAAGGGAAAATTATACAAAAATGGATAAGTTGTTAATAGGCGGTAGAAATGTTCCATGCTGGAAGTCTGCCTAATTTGGATCCTATCACCTAACTATTTCAGTTTGTTATTCCTTTCTCCATATCATCTAAAACTGTTATAAGATACAATGTTATCATTGTTCATTTTATTATTGCAAAATGTCTTGTCTTTCCTTCAACTGGGTTAAGAACTGTCCTTGACTTCCCATCCCTCCTTTTGGTCTTATAAGGATTTTGTCCAAAGTCAGAGCAATGGTCAAGTAGCAGATATCATGAGAGAAATCTAATATTTTGAGTTCTAGGTTGACATGTAACTGCTCATCCATGCTAGTTTTCATTCAATTAGCATGTTTAGAAGCTTCAAGGATTCTCCGGATATATTGTCTTATAGTTCTTAATAAAAGATCTTCTGGATTTTTGATTAGAAGAGAATGTTGAAGGGAGACTTCATATATCATAGCTTAGTATCATATGCTTCCATTCCTTTGATTAAATGGAATTTATATGTTTTACAAATAGAGCAATTGCAAGCCATATAATTGCAAAATTGTGAATCTGATCATTTTAAAAACAAGATTTATATCGTTTTCTATAGTACATCTCATACTTTCAGTGTGGAAATTTACCAGTTGGGTCTATCTAAGGGCAATGAATGTATTGTCATTTTTCAGCAAAACTTGGATTTCCCATATTGATGACTACTTAGCGAATTACCTTTTTCTGAATGTATATACTGTATGCCTTACACAATATCATATCTTTGTGTTACACACAAAGACTTGCACAGGAAGTCTCTCTCTGCTCCGTAAAGATCTCCGATGGCTAGAGCTTCCTCCCATACCGCTGACCTGTCAGACTTGTCCACGTGAACTTTCGGTTGAGTCCCAGTTGAAGTTGACACAAGTTTGGAAGAGTACAAAAGTAAAATTATCACTACTTATAGCACTGTTGTCTTCATTCCTGTAACTATTTGTAGAGAAGCGCCATTCATTCTACAAACTGTGAAGTAATTATTCTTAAATTTTGCACCCTCCTCTCCTCGTTCTGTCATTGCCTAAGTTTGCTGAAGTTTGGCTTGTTGTCAAGCTTAAATAACAGCTTTAGAATAAAGAATAAGAATAACTGAGCAGCATTAGAAAGGCTACAGATTTCTCACCTCTAGCCTATATAATTATTTGACAATAGTGGTCTGATGGTCCTGCTTTGAACAGATTCTTTTCTTGTTCTTCTCACAATTGCCCAGTAAAATTTCAAGGTCTGATTCAATAATGCCCAAACATTGTTCTGTTGTTTTTCTTTCAGACAAAAATTCATCCACATAGAAAGCCAAGTGTTAGGAGCAGTGTTTAAAGCTAACATTTACGTGTAACCTACCCCCAGAGTTGTTTTGGACTTGGAGGCCTCTAAAACTATATTATGGCTGATTGGGATAGGCAGATGTTGCTTTTGATGATACTAAAGGTTTTTCCAGAGAATGTAAATGTTCCAAAAAAAAAGCTGCCTT
This sequence comes from Crotalus tigris, assembly GCF_016545835.1. Lineage (NCBI taxonomy): Eukaryota > Metazoa > Chordata > Lepidosauria > Squamata > Viperidae > Crotalus > Crotalus tigris. The sequence continues at coordinate 6,458,901 of NW_024096469.1, forward strand.
TTGCAATTGACTGCTGGGGATTTTGTCAATGCTGATGGTGTTTAAGTGATGCTACAATCGTTTTGGAATTGCACTCAAAGGATCTATTACTATTGGTACTATTTTTGCTTTCTTTTGCCTTGGTCATTCTACTTCTGTTTGCTGTTCTTTGTATTTTATGATTTTCTCCTATTCCGCTGTCTCCAGATACTGCCATGTCCACTATCCAGACTGTTTTTGCCTTTCTTTTCAACAACTTTTAAATTTGGGTTGCTGTGTGGCAGGAGCTTGTCTGTTTCAATCTAAAGTCCCAGAGCATGTCATTTTCTATTACTTTGTCTATTTTGTGGTCCCACCAGTTCTTGCTTGCAGGCAACTGGTATTTCTTGCAGATATTCCAATGTACCATTGTTGCTACTTTGTCATGCCACTGTTTGTAATTAGTCTGTATGATCTTCTTGCAGCTATCTTCTCAATTCTGACTTTATGTGAATTGTTATGAAGGCTTGGACTCGTGCAGCCAGAATTAGTCCCTCTGCCTCTTTCTTCAGCTATCCTGCTCTTAGCCATTGTCAATTTTTGTTGTTATTTATTTTGCCTGCTAGGTATTTTGGTATACTGGCCATGTAATACTTTGCCTAGCTATGTTTCTTTTCTATTTTTCAATTAGTGTTTCTTATAGGCCAGTTTGGCCTATATTCAGTAAGCCTTCATGGTGTACTAGCTTTAATGCATCTTCTTCATGATCCTTCAATTATTCTTCCAGTTCTTTTCTTTTCTTTCTTCAACTGTATGGCGTACTTGCAAAATTCCATGCCCGCCTTACTTACCTCCTTGGTAAATGGCGCCTGTCAACATGATTGCACAGATGAAGGGTATGATTCATTGTCATTATTTTTCTGGTCTTCCTATCCAAGGCTTCCAGTTCTATTTGAGTTTAGTCCATTATTCCAGCTGTATATCTAATGACTGAAATTTCCCAGGTTTTCTTCTGCTGAGTTTGGACTTTAATATCTTTTTAAATCTATTCACTACTAACCTTCTTCTTGACTTCAGTGTCCTTGATATTGTAAGCCTGAAGGATGCTCAAGTATCATCTTCTTCCAGATTCTTGTTGTTATTTCCACAGGGCCATTTTACTTCTTATGTTTTCACTATTTTCCCCCTGTTGATGGTAAGGATGGTATATTTGTCTGGTCCAAACCCCACTGCAATATCTTGGCTGTATATACAGACTGTGCCGAACAATTATTCCATGTTAGGTGGTGTTTTTTCATATGGCTTCAGATCATCCAGGTAAAGGAGATGGGATAATCTAGCAGATGTTTTTGATGTTTGATGTCCATGGCCTGACTTGTTCAGTATTGCTGACAGAAGAATCAATGCAATGATAAAACATAATGGTGACAGTTTATCACCTACTGACCAGCAACTGTGTCTTCCATTGTGCCATTGATCTTTGCACAAAACTTCTGATGTTTCTATTGACTCTGTTATATCTAGGCATTTGATTATCTAGTCACAGGGCAGGAGTTTAAAGTCTTCTTGTAATCAACCTATGGCACATTCAACTTGGCCTTCCTTCTCTTGCAATTTTAGCTTCTTAGTCCTTTTTTTTAGTTTTTTTTAATCCTGCTTTTATTATTTTTATAAATAACTCAAGGCAGTGAATATACCTAATACTACTTCTTCCTCCTATTTTTTTTTTTTTTTTACAAGAACAGGGCTGTTAAGTGAGTTGGGATGAGAGAGAGAGACTGGCCCAAAGACACCCAGCCAAATATGAACTAGAATTCATAGTTTCCTGGTTTCTAGCCTGGTGTTTTTAACACTAGACATCACCAAAATAAGAGAGTTTTGTTTGGTAATCTTTGCTTCCAGTGACACTACTATTGACTCCTCCTGATTTGCCCCTACTGTCTGAGCTACTTCTGGCAAGGCTTTGATTTCTTTGCCCTGGCTAGACCTTTGCCACTCTTCCAATTCTGTTCCGTGAATATATTATTTCATAGCCTCTTTATGATTCTGAATGCTATTCTTTTCAGAACTGGTGCATTCTTTTCAAATATCCTCTTTTCACTGAACTTGATTTGTAATACAAATAATTATTTCTTTCTTTTCAGTCTTTTTATAGCTGCAACAGGCAAGCAACTTTTCTTCCAGCAGTCCTGCAGCTGTTGACCTTGAGTCCTATAGCCCATTTGTCACCAGATGTCGAAGAATTCCAACACCTAGTACAGTGCTTGTTAACTTGGGCAATGACTGATACAGTATGGGATTCTGTAAATTCTGTAAATTTTGTCTCACTATATTGTCTCTGAAGGGACACTATTCATCTGACTTCCCTGATGAGACCTGTTGAAACTCTGGCATAGCACTCATCTTCTTCAGAACATGCAGGCCTCACAACTTCATCAAGGTAGCACCTCACTGGGGATATTATTATCATGGTTGGTCACACAGTCAGCCAAATGTTTAAACGGGATTTGGCATTTTTATTCACATATCCCTAGGAAAAGGCAGATATTGCTTTTGATGGCATTAAGCTTTTGGTGTAAGCTGTTCCAAGAAAAGCTGCCTTCTGGAGGTGATTTTATCAATGCTGATGATGTTCAAATGATGCTCCAGATGTTTTGGAATTGCACCTACAGTAAGGCACCTATTATTATTGGTACTATCTTTGCTTTCTTTTGCCACAGTCATTCTATTTTTATTTGCAGATCTTTGTGTTTTGTGATTTTCTCCAGGTTATTCTGCTGTCTCCAGATACTGCATCATCCATTAGCCACACTTTTTTGACAGTCAAATGCTTTCTTGGACTCATTCAAGTTGGTCTTCCTTCTCTTTCTCATTCACTTTTCCAAAATCACCTTGTCCATTAGGAGCTGATTTTTTGTTCCTCAGCTGTTTGGGCAATTTTCTTTCCGCTCAGGTGGAAAAAGCTTGTTTTCAACTAAATGCTGTTGAACTGCATCAGCTACCACACCAGTTAGAAATCTGAAAGTTGTTGGTAAGCAGATAATTGGCCTGTAGTTGCCTATTGCTGCCCCATTTGTTAGAGCGTTCATTATTGGGTAGGTTTTCCAGATGTTAACCAATCTTCAATTTCAACTCCTGACACTGTGTTGTTAAACTGCTTGGCAATGAGTGTGTATAGACCAGTCAGATGTTTCAACCAAAAACCTTCCATTATTATTACAAGTTCTTTCATTTCAGCTTCTTTTTTATTCTTATCCATTTCCTTTATCCATGTTGCATTCTTGTTATATTTCTTTGGTTTTTCCTACAGTTATACCCAAAACTGCGCTATTTCTTATTTGTTATTTGTTGACTGGTTCAGTGCAGTCTCTCTATGAAAGGATTGGTAGAAACATTTTTTATTTGACTGAAATTGGAAATTCTGCTTATAATGTGCAGTTTGAGCTCCATATCTGCTGATCTTTTTAGCTATAGTTGTCATTTGCTGATTTATTATTTCCAATGCTTCCTTGATCATCTTTGTTTCTAGGTAATATTTTTGATCAGGTATTCTTTAGTATTCTCGTTCTTTAACTTTTCATTCATCTGTTCTAGCTTGCTTGCATCTGATTTTAGCATGCTGGTTTTATTTTCTAACCTGATCTTCCATTTTGGCTCCCCCCCCTCATTTGTTGATTTTGCGTCCAAGGTATTGAGTTATAACTGCAGCCATGCTGTACATTAGTATGTCTGTTTCTTGCAGTGAGCTAGTACTAATATTTGATACTATAGTACTGACACCTTTTAATACTTGTGCTAGCTGTTTCTTTGTTACAACATATAACACATGCAAACGTATTCTGTTATTTTTGTGCTGTTCTAAATGCTTAGTAATTCTATATTTTAATTCTTCTTGCTTTTTTGTTAGAGGACTTTGTTAGAGAAGCCAAAAAAGAAGGTGCCTCGTTTAGGAATGAAAACAATTCAATAGCTGTGGTGGTTTCCTCTACTATCTACTCTCCCTGGTTTGCCTCCACACTCTAGGCTACATCTGGAAAAGCTTCAAAATTATTATTTCACTATTTACTTATTGGTCAGCAAGACATGGATATTCATACAGACAGGTGTGGGGGAGACTAAATATTTAAGTACTTTCTACCTGAAGGGTCACATTCCACGGATAAAACAGCTGCCTTTGTGAGATTTGGAAACTGTAATTTCCATGCTGAGCAAGAACTCACAAATTAATCTGACTTTTCTATAAATACAAATAACACAAAAAGCTGCTTCAAGGTAGGTGCATATCAGGGAATTGCACAACCAGTGTCCAAATGAAGTCAGAGATACTGACACAAACTTGTAATTTTATATAAATAAATATATTTTACATTTATATTTACAGCAAACAAGATAGTCAGGCACATCACTACATCATGAGGTAAATCATCAGGTAAAATCACAGAACAGCATACACAGCACACAGAAGAAAAAGGCATGGGGGGGGAACCCCCCTTTACACCCAGCAACCAATCATAATGTAGAACGTCTCATGCAGGAGCCCACATTCTCCAACCAATCAACTATCATTGTCTGTTCTGGCCCATTATCCACTTTACTCTTCCAACTATCAAATTAAATATCTTCACAGCTCAAATCTTGGTAACTGTTTGGATAACTTACGCCATTTTCTTGGCAACAATTTAGACATGGTTTTTCACTGTTTTAGGAAGGTTTTTTTTTTTTAATTTATTGGTTTGGCCTAAAGACCAGAGATTCCCTGAGAGTTCCTTAAAGTACTAACCAAACCCAAATATTTCTGAGCCCAGACAGGACCAGTGAGTTGCTATTATCTGCTGACATACACAAAGAGTGGCCTTTAAAAGCAATTTTGGCATGGGGAAAAGGCTAGTGCTATGATATAACCAACATAATGCAACTGAAAGAGCAATGGAAAAGGAAAGCAAATGGTACCAGAAATGTAAATCAACATTAGCAAATTGGAGCTGCCATCTGATGGAAAAGGTACCACTGGATGTTTTATCAGCAGCACAAAACCTGGAGAAATAGTTTTGTACAACATTATGTTCCTACTTACCCTGGAATAGATGCAAATCCATTCCCACAAGGGAGTACAGCAGGTGTCTGTCTGCTTGTCAGGTTCTCAACATGTTGAGAAGATGGGGGAAAGAAATGTGTGTGCAGTCTTCTGTAGGCATGTTCTTTGGCAGTGATTTAATAGAAATACAAATACAATTCATATCTACATGTTATCACAAAGCCAAAAGCATTCAAAAAATTCTGTAAAGCTGGGTTAACAGTTAAAGCAACATCAATATGCAATTCACTGAGAAAAAAAAAAACATTTTATTTGCTACAATGAACCTGCTGTGAAATTCTGTACAGATCTCTAACTCACTTAACTAATGGCAAGAACATGCAAAAAAAAGGCACATAAATTAAAAGTCTATGACCATGAAATGGAGGTTGAAATTGATTATGTAGTATCAAGGTGGTGTTGATTCTTAGTGACCAGTAGATATTGTCCATTACAATCTTTCCCTAACCTGTTTTTCAGATCTTCCAGTGGTGTGCCCATTGTCACTGTAACTGAGTCCATCCACTGGGTCATCCTCTTCTTTTCCAAGCAGGTAGGTCTTTGTATAATATATCCAAAGTATAACAATTTGAGCTTGTTTGTTTATTCCTTGAGTGAGAATTCTGGGTTGATTGTTCAGTGATCCATTGTTTTCTTTTCTTGGCTTCTCCAACCCCCAAGTTTAAAAGTGTCAATATTCTTCCTCTTATGCTTGTCACAAGGAGTTCCATTGTTTCCGTTATTCTGATCTTTGTAGATATAGACATATCATGGCACTTGTATATCTTTTTCAAGGAGAGTGAAATTAGGATGATTAAACACAGTCACCACTCTAAAGCAGGGATACACAATGTTGGGATTTTAGATGCAATCTAGTAAACATAGTCAGTTGATGCAACCAAAAATTGCATGGTGCAGAGGAAATAGAGTGCTCCAAAATTATGAGGTAAATAGAGGTACAGATTGAGGAAAAGGATAACAAAAACTCAACCTGCTTACACTGGAATGGAAGTTTAACTAGGCTCAAAGATCAGATAGTTGGAGGAGGGATACAATGGAAGAAACAGTGTAGATTGGGAGGAGGTAGAAAATTATTTCAGAGATTGTAGAAAAGTCCAGGCTTAGATATGGAAAAGCAGAAGAGGGACAGAGAGGAAGGAAATGTATTTGAAATCATCACAGCTGAGGGTCTTCTTCCTCAAAGAAAGACTTCTAGAGGTAGTAGAGGTGAAAGAAAGGAAAGTACTAGATTCTTCCTGCTGCTCTTTGCCTATCTGGGATTCCATTCTCTATAGCAGGGGTGTCAAACTGCCGGCCCATAGGCCGGTTGCATCATGCGGAGGCTGCACCCACCCCAGCTCTGGCAATGGAAAAAAAAGCCACAATACATTGCGATACGTCACGTACCCTATATCCAAGAAGGGAGAAGGCAACCAATGGAGTGCAAAGGAGTCAAGAAATTAATTGTTATTCTGGCCAATATGGATAGTTTTACCAGCAAGCAAATTCCTAGGGGATAGGTTGAAGGAGCCTTGGAACTAGGAGGGCTGGATGAAAAAGCAGACTGGAATCTTATGAACCAAACTGGAAGAGATCTACACTAGAAAGAAGGATTAAGAAGAAAGAGTAGGGAGAACAGCTATGTGAGCTTTTAGAGAGACAGCTGTTTACCATGAATACATTTTCAGGGAAGAGGACATAAATGCTGTTAAAGTAGAGTAGATGAACTGCATCTTTAAGGAGCTTGGTCAGTTTGTTATAGGAGAGAGAGAAAGGACTGGTCACTTAGAAAAAAACACTTCCAGGTGGAACCCTGGGAAAATCAGCCCCTTTAATTCAATAGTGTTGTTTAAGGTTCCCATTGTACCTGTAACATTAGTTCAAGAACTCATACAAGCTAAATTAGAACACATAAAATGAAAAAGAGGGAAATAACAGAAAAGTGGAATAAGAAAGAAGAAACTCCAAAAAGAGAAAAAGAGGGAAAGGTATGAAGGTATAAAGAAGTAGCTTTCAACATTGTTCACAGCAGTTATAGGTACAATTATATTTTAACCTCTTTCTCTAAGGTAACATCATGACTCTCTTCTTTCTCTAATCTATCCTATCTAATCATCAAAACAATAAATCACAAGTTCACTTTTTTCATCTTTGTGCAAAAAGTCCAGAAGGGGTTTCCAGTCACCAATTATAGATGTTAGCCTTTCTTTAATCAAAGAAGTCAATTTTTCCATCTCAGCAGGTTCTGCAATTTCACCATCATTCCTCCAGCAGCAGGCTTGATTAGAATAAATTCTACTGGAACTGTGGACCTCGCTGGGGAATTGACTTTTGAATTCAGACCAACTTCTGTGTGTCAAACTGGCGGCCCGTGGGCTGGATGCGTCACGTGCAGGCCATGCCCACCCCAGCTCTGCAAAGGGAAAAAATGTTGCGATACGTCACGATACATCTTGTGACGTGATCGAGTTTGACACCTGTGCAGGGATTACAGAGGTTCTTCAGCAATCCAGCATACATAAGAAACATAGCCAATAGTCAAAGATGCTGGTTTAGATCTAGAGTGATATGAAGAGACCTACAGGTGATTCTGACATAATATAGAAAACTGTTGTTGTTGTTAATTGCGAAGTCATGTCCGACCCATCGCGACCCCATGGACAACGTTCCTCCAGGTCTTCCTGTCCTCTACCATCTTCTGGAGTTCATTTAAGTTCACGCCTACTGCTTTAGCCACCTCATTCTCTGTCGCCCTCTTCTTCTATTGCCCTCAATCTTTCCCAGCAATCTTTCCCAGAAAACTGTGTGAGGTTACTAATCCTTCCTTAATCAGAAGCTGTATATTATTTCTAATGGAAAAATGATGAAGCAACACTTCAATATCTCAAAATAGAAAAGCATCACATTTTGAAAACATATATTTCATATTCATCAGTGAGCAGATACCATAAACAATATTCAAATGATATAAAGTTCCCTAAACAGAGGCCTCCAGATGTTCCTTTACTACAGTTTCTAGCAGCCCTAGACAAGGTAGCCAATGGTGAAAGTTGCTAAGCAGCTGCATGACTACAAATTTTCAGCACAAGGCTTGGATGAAGATCCACCGTGTACCAGCCTGCTTACTTAGAAGGGCAGCTGTTTATTCAGCTCATATTTGACTCTTTTAGGTAGCCATTGTTGTAATCTTTTCAGAGTGATTTTGTGGTTAGACTAAACCTTTAGTTAGGAAGAAAAGTAAATGGGTAGAAAAACAGTTCTGAGAAGTCCAGATGGCATGATACGTAGTCCAAAGCTGTATTTCCAAGATGTACTCAAACATGGTTAACTTAGTTAATCCAGTTTGCTGGGTTTGCATAACATGATAAACTACCCACTAACCAGTTGGGTTGTGGATTAAAAAGTGTCTGCCAAGTTTGTTGTACAATATGACATGAAAATACAGCTCAAATCTTTAAGATTGTTTCTCCATCAGGCTCCAGGGGAAAATATTTGCCTACTGCTAGATTTTTATGCATGGAATAGATACAGCTCATACGAGAACCTTTGCATATTGACACATCCTAACCATGAAATGAGCTTTTATTGCACTAAATGGAAGCCTGACATTTACTTCACTCCACTATACTGAAAAAAAGGGGGAAAATAGACTAGGAGAAGGAGTATTTAAAAAATATTTTACACTCATGTTACAGTAGCACTTTATGTAATTAACAGTCAAGTTTAATTAAACATTGATTAGACAGTAATTAGTCTAATGATTAGTCACCTGGAAGAGATGAAGCATAAATATACACTGAGGCTGCCAAATGATGGGAGGAAATGGGGAAAATGATAAAGGAGCAGATTAGTTGCAGGTCTCAGGTTCTGTTCCCTGAGGGCTAAATACTTTGTGTTATTCAGATGTATTATAAATGGTACTTCCAGCCTGATTTCTTCTAATCAGCAAAAAAAAAAAAAAAAAAAATCTGCTTGTGTTTCCTGTGTGAGAAATTAAACTAAAATTGAATTTATCTCCCTGTTCTATCAGATTTTGCCTTGTAAATGCAATTAAACAGTTTTTGCCTCACTTAGTGAAAAATTGGCTCATTCTGTTTAATGAAGTTTGCTATGGATTTAAGGTACTCCTCCCCAAATATAATACAGAAAGGTTGGCTCTATTAGATTAATCTGGCCCAGACGACTAAAGGGTCTTCAGTGGGTTGCAGAGGCAGCTTAGAGTTTACTTAATTGACGACAGAAAGGCGTTTGGTTGTGTTGATTAGCTCAAGCTGTGAAAAGTGCTCAGAAAAATGGGAATTCCAGAACATCCCATTGTCTCCATGAGAACCATATAGGCAGTTCAGGAAGTCACAATATGGACAGAACATGGTGGAAAAGATTGGCTCCAGGGTTGGCAGTGGAGTGAGACATGGTTATATGCCCTCCCCTTATTTATTCAACTTACATGCTGAATATATATTAAAGCTGGATTGGAAGATGATCATGGTTTTAAAACTGGGCAAGGAAAAGTCAATAACCTCCTCAATGCTAACGACACAATCCTGACACTAAATATGCAAAGGAACTGCAAGTGCTAGTGATGAAAGTCAAGGAGTGTACTGAAAACATTAAATGTAAAGAAGACCAAACTAATGACAACAGGGAGAACAACCAGCCTTGGAATTGACAATTATCTAAATGATAGATGGCCTTTTAGAATCAACTGTCAACAGTAAAGGAATAAGCAGCCAAGAAATATGCCACAGGCTAGCCCTTGGCAGAGTGGCCACGTAGGCCTGGGAAAAGATTCAAATGCCATGATGTATCCCTACCTCAAAGATCAGACTTGTACAAGACATGGTATTCCCTGTGACACTTTATGGAAGTGAAATTTGGACTTTGGAGTAGCAGGATAGGAAGATATGACCATTTTGAACTTGTTGTTGGAGAAGACTGATGAGACTACCATGGACAGCTAAAAAAAGAAATCAATGGTTCATCAAATCAACTCAAAGTTGTCACTCAGGACACAAATGATCAGTCTAAAATTATCCTACTTTGGCCACATTATGAAACTTCTGCTTCTCTGGAGAAGTCTCTGATGCTGAGAAAGGTGAAAAGAAAGAGGATAAGCAACAACATGGTGGATGGACTTAGTTTTAGTGATGATAAGTGCACTGTTAAAAGTTCTGAAAGACCAGGTTTAGGGTCAGATCATCATGGAGAAAATCAATCCATGTGAGTATTAAGAGTCAACAATGACTTGATCTTACTTTCTACCTGGAATGAGTATGTGATTAGCTTCAGTTCACATGTGGCCCTTCCCTGTGAACTCATTGGGGATTTTAGAGCTCCAGAAGATAAAACAACAAGAGATACCAAGAGAAAAGACTGAACGTGTATGAGCATGTGAAAGAACCTACATGAGGGATTGCACAATGGCAGAGAGTAGCAAAACATCTATTTTTCCCACCCTTACTGCATACTCAGCTAGTAACCCTTTTTAACAGCGATCTATTCCCTGATAAGGATGAGGTAAACTGCAAGTACATATAAAGAATATGTAAAGAATATTCAAGGCATCTGACAGAAGAAACTACCCATATGCACTTACAGCTGGATTCTGCTGTTCTCCATCAGTTCCAGATAAAAACTTTTCAGTCTACCTGCAGCTAACTCTCAGTTCTCATCATTTGCTTGAAGGCAGATCAGAAATTGCCTTTTGATTTAGATCTGGTAATCAGTGACCATTATATGTGGTCTATTTACAATGTACATTGGATTGGCAGCAATGGCAGGCTGTAAAGCAGGATTCACTAAGTAATTTGACATTTACACTTTCAGTTCAGGTTTTGTGGTCTATCAGATCACAGAGCAAGCAAACAAGAAGGGCTTGCTCAGTAATTGTCTCTTGTATGCTTGAATAGCCTGTTGGGCTTCATATGAATTCAGCAACAGTAGCATCTTCTCCGAATGCACTTTAGCTGAGCCTCCATTTTCAACCTGATAAAACCTGTTCTATTTCTTCAGTGGCAAAAATGGAATTTCTGCCTGCAAGGATGACAAAATCACCATGAGTCACTAGGTGAGATGGTCACCAGGTGAAATGAGTCACTATCTGAGAATCACTGAGAGGGGCAGCTATACAAATGTGATTAAATAAATAAATAAAATGGAGACATTCTTCCTCTCAATTGTCCTCATTTTTAAAAGGGCAACAAGGATGGATTATCCTAAAGGGTTATAAGGACAACACAAAATTATAAGAACAAATATTGTGCTTTCTATTTTATCAGGAAAAAACGTTTTAAAGTTTACAATCCCTGTTTTTTTTTTTTTTAATGAAACCATGATTTCATATTCAGTATGTCCATTGGAGAAAGTTCAGTTGAGAAGAATCACTCCAAAGTCCACTTTTTTTTTGCATGCTGCCAAAATCCACATCCTGTCCTATTTGGAAAATGGGCTCTGGAACCTACTAAGATGATTGTTTAAATATGTTTCTTCAAAATATTTTCTTTCATGAGATTTATTTTATTTTGTTTTATACTGCCTATACCAGTGATGGTGAACCTTTTAGAGACCGAGTGCCCAACTACAACCCAAAACCTACTTATGTATCATCAGATGCCGGGTGGGTGTGGCCCATTGGGTGGGTGTGGCCCATTGGGTAGGCATGGCTTTGGTGATAAAAAGTTCAATCAATCAATTCCAACTTTGCAAGATCTTTTTTTTTCCCGCAACAAGTTGAAATTGATTGATTGATTGAACCTTTTTTTTTTTTAGAAGGTGGTGGAGGACTAAAGCAAAAAGGTTTTATAAAACCCAGCTGAAGGCCTAGAACTGGGGCGACAGTGTGCATGCCCAAAGAGAGGGCTCTGTGTGCCACCTGTAGCACGCATGCCATAGGTTTGCCACCATGGGCCTATACTATGTAACTATACTATAGTTACAAAGTCAAAACATCTACTATTTTATTGATTCTGCATTTGAGAGCATATTTAGAAACATCTTCAGTCTATTTTATCCCCGAACAGGACACTTCATACTCTGTGAATTTAGAAGTAGCCATGTGGATTGGTGGGGGGGAAAACCTGGGCTGGCCCAATTTTTAAATCTAGGAACAGAAATATTTCCATATACATAATTATAAAATATTTCTATACAGGTAGTGCTTGATTTACAACCACAATTGAGCCCAACTTTTCTGTTGCTAAGTGAGACATTTGTTAGGTGAGTTTTGCCCCATTTTATGACCTTTCTTGCCACAGTTGTTAAGTGAATCACTGTAGTTGTTAAGCTAGCAACACAGTTGTTACAGTAAGTGAATCTGGTTTCCCCATTGATTTTGCTAGTCAGAAGGTTGTACACATGACACAGGATCACTACAACTATCATAAATATGAACTAGTTGTCCAGTATCTGAATTTTGATTACCATTGGAATGCTGCAAAGGTTGTAAGTGTGAAAAATGGTCCTAAATCACCTTTTTCAGCGCTCTTGTAACTTCAAACGGTCACTAAATAAATGGTTGTAAGTTGGAGAATACCTGTAGATTATGAAGATTTATGAAACTTTATGAAAGGATCACAAAGCTCATCAGCAGACTCCATGAGATTGCATCTAATTTCACAAGATAAGCAGATCCAAAATCTCTTTAGGTTGCTTATATTCCAGACTATACTGTATTTCTGGTAAACTAAGTTATATAGAGCTATGTCTAATGGTGCTTTTAAATGATTCAAGTTGTTGCTGGTGGAAGCCATGAAATGGCATTGGTTATGCGTTTTCCTCCAATATTAGTATGGGCAATCCTAAATAGTTTGGACTCAGATTATTTAAAAGGTCACCTGCACTCATGTGATTTTCTCAGGCCTTAATATTAACCACTGAGAGACAGCTTGCTAGATGGTCATTAAGTTCAAAGAGACAGAGTCTTTTCTGAATTTGCCCAAGGAATATACTTTTGATTTCATCTTCTTCCCCGATTGCTTTTAATGGACTTTAAATATTTATTTTATCCTCATAAGTCGTTAGTTAAAATGATTGGCTGGATTTTTAAAGTACTGGATTTTGTTTTTAAAGTGTTTTTAAAACACTGTTTTCAGGATTAGGAATTGCATAGTTTCTGATGTTCTTTCTTTAAAAATGTTACGGTACTTTAGATTTTAGAGGTTTTTTTATCATTTTGATGAAAATGTGCCTTGAGAAATTATTGATCTTTATATGTTATTATATTAGAGCAAAATTGATTTTTTAAAAAAATACAAATACAGTGACCATCACATTATATAAATATGTACATACCACTACTACTACCAAACCTTTTATGATATGCAAGCAGTTCTGCCCATTCACAAATTTCAATGTGTGAATAGTTCCGTGGAGTGAAATTGTTAAAAGAGTTAAATTAGATTAGTCTTATCACATATATGATAAATCATTTGATGAATTCTGCATAAGCATCTTCCCAGGGAGAATATTTGGGTCACTAAAGTGTTCTTCAGTTTAACAACAGTAATGAAATACTAAACAGGAACAAACAACTTCAAGTTAAGCTTCTGCAAATTCAAAAAAGGGAGAGAGACCAATATTTATGAGGTCGAGCTGCTCAGGGAACAATTCTCTGATTATATGCACTATGATTCTTGAAAACTGACACTGTTCTCAGATGATAAAACATTATTAGCCTTTAATTGTTTTACAGGATGCTGTTATCTACCCACACTGGCAAATACTAGGAGGGTTTATTCAATACAGTGACAAAAACCTCCATATCCTTTCTGATCGTTTCAGTTTCCACAGCATGGTGCTCCCAGGATACTGTATATTGGATTATAATTTCCAGGTTTCCCAGCCCATGAAGCTTTAACCGTATTAACTGGCTATTTCGAAGTTCTAGTCCAGGACCTCTGAAGGACATCAAGTTAGGAAAGGCCATGACTGTAAACTCCTGTTGTAAGACATTCCAATAATCCTTATTTTTTAGGTACAGATTTTATAAAAGCAGCAAGTTATTTAAAATATCATCATAAAGGTACAACAGAACTATGGGACTGACAGAGTTGCTGTCAACTTTATTTATTTGCTTATTTACCAATATTCCCCATGTCAGGTTACCAGATTGTTGTTGGCCCAGGATTCCAGCTGGTGCTTTTAAATGCCAGATTGGTTTGCAATATACTGTATCTTCTCTGATTCATAACCTGATTGTGACATGGAATGAGGGTTGAACATAACTATATGAAAGGTTCTGCAGCACAGGTGATTTAACTTACTTCCTCTGTTACATTACTCATACAGATGACCTGCACTTTTAGAAAGGAGCCTGGAAATGCTTTCTTCAAGTTGTCTGGTTCAAGTGCCTTCATCCTGTTTCAGCACCACTAGACCAGGCATTCAAGTGGTTCTAGACCAGGGTGTCCAACTTTAAGATCATGGACTTCAACTCCCAGCAGTCGTGAGAGTTGAAGTCCACAAGTCTTAAAGTTTGCCAAAGTTGGACATCCCTGGTCTAGACTTTTTCTCCCAGGGCCACTTTAAAATGCCAGGAAAGTTCCCATTAGCACATACTGGAAGCCAGTTACCCTTCAAGGCTACCAGACTCCCCTTCATAGGAAACTGTAGAAAGTTTATTAAACTATTTTCAGTTCTACAGTGCTGCTCATTTTTCCACCTATATTTCTTATACCTGTCTGTGTCCTTAATCTTTACTAAATCTATGATGTGACAGAGCTAACCTGGCTTTGCATTTCTCCCACACCTGCTAACTATTCGCTTTTTAAAACCATATTTTGGATTTTTTAAAAAAAAACAAGTTGCAATATTTGAACAAACAAATAAAAATGGATGGTTCCTTTCTTTACAGATGGGCCATTGATGCAATTCCCGTTTACCATTTTTGTTTTATGGTTGCTCTACATCTGGCAATAAACCAGGCCTCAAAGCAGCAATCTCTGCTATCCACTTTCTAATTACCTCCATATCTCCATTGACCTGGAAGAGCAATATCAAGTCTGCCCTTCTCCCATTGGTGTTGATACAAAAGAGGCAGAAAGTGAACGAAGAACATCCTGGATTTCCAAAATCTGATGATTGAGGTCCAGATGGGTTAGCATTTAAGCTGCATCAACTGATTACAAAACCAAAAGCTGGGAAGGTGAAAACAAGCAAGCAACCTTACAAACATTCCTGTTAACAAATGTGGGAGGAAACAGATACTTAATATACCACCACAGATGATGCCCTGTCTTCCCTTTAACTATCACTTTGCACCTGGCAAGACAACATGTGAATGAACTATTACTTAGCATATCTGTTGCTATATTTTATTTAATTATTACATTTTTATCCCTCCCAACAATTGTATGTCGCTTGCCCTCAGGCAAATCAAGTGATTCAAGCCAAACATCACCCTGTCAGCCTGTGGACTGGTGCTGTTTCAACTTCCTGATTTTACTATTAAAGCCCAATTTTGATGTCATGCTCATACATTCATATGACTGTAAACCTAGATATCTGAATGCCAAGCTCCTCCATGGGGGCCATCTACTTCCTTAATAATCATGTGAAATGAGTCAAAATCCCCGCAGAACTCAAGAATTGGTCCTCACTCTCAAGGCTTTCTCAAATTTCTTTGCATAGTGAAGATCCAGAATTCTGTCAGAGATTTCATAGACTATGAACTGAGTTAACCTTCACTTGCCTTAAAGTCAAAAGAGAAGTAGTTACTCTAGACCACAGGTGTCAAACTCGCTGCATCATGTGACGTCTCACGACCTATCGCAACTTTTTTCGCATTGCCGGAGCTGGGGTGGGCGCGGCCTTCGCATGACGCAACCGGGCTGTGGGCCGGCAGTTTGACACCCCTGCTCTAGACAGATCTTCTGTGCAGAGTGGTTATCCATAAAAAGCTGTGTTTGCTTGTTTAAGCTACAGCTATATTGTTAAAGCCTTCTGTCAAGCCCAAGTTCAGATACGACAATGCAAAGTCCAATCAAGTTCAATCCTCTATTTGCTTTTACCTAATGAACAGAATCTTGCCAAACTAAAAATATAATCTTCTAACTTAATAGATCTATCCTGAGAGATTCTAGGGTGTGGCTACTACCCTGGAAGTCTTCCCTGCTTCCCCATCCAACTCAAGACTGTGCAGTTTCTGAATCTAGGCCTATCTCTGGGAAAACATTGTGTTGCCAAAATTCCCCCCACTGCTCCTGCAGGTGCACATTCCATCGCGCTTCTGTTGATAAGATATTAATGTTTACTCACTGTACTATTCTTGTGGAAAATGAAAGGACTCTTACGAATTCCAGAGGGTTTTAGCAGAGAGATTTATTGCGCAGGTTCAAAAGCAATAGCAACAAGCAATTCTGAACCCCGAGGGCGGGTTCAGACTTCAGTTTTATACTTTCCTTTTCTGAGGAACAAGGGAATACACATTGAAATACACATTGTAATACATTAGGTTCGTTTCTCACGGGTATACAATGGAGAGTTTGCTACATACATTGTATCAAAGTGCAATGCGCATAAGGTTAGTCACATACTACTAACACAGCATTATTCCAGTAATTATGCAGACACATCATTATTCTAGTGATTGTTCATTATTCCACATTACTATCAGGACATCTTGCTTGGTTTCAGAAAATTGCAGTGGGATTACCAATTCCTTCTTTACAGATCTCAGCAGATTGGAATTAATAGAAATCTGTGGGGCCAGCTTAGCAACAAAAATAACCAACCTGTTGTGCTTGATTTTTGGATATGGGATCTGCCACTTCATTCTACTCTCCTGCCTGAAATTTCTTCACTATGCAGTCCTCTCCATTTAAAGTTTCCTGTGGGGAGCAGACCAGTCCTTTCACTTAAAGGCTAATATTGAAGGTTTGTCAATTTCTTATTAATAAAGCAATCTTATGCACACTTATTTAGAAGTAAGGCCTATTGTGATTTAGGAAGCTAAGTTCCTAATAAGAATGCAGCCCAACAAAGGAAAACTACATCAATCAGATTTTTGAAAATAATTTTGCATTTAAGCATCATAACAAACAATGTAAAAATCCAGGACTCCATAAATGCAGTGATTTGGCAGCTGTGAGTGCCTGGGTCTCTTTCTCCTAAGATCAGAAGCAGCACTTTTAAAAATGCACTTCTTTGGGAGAATGGTGACTTTTACATTTTTAAAGGGCGGAAATGGTTGGCAATCTTTTCCTATGTTTGGCGAGGAGAAATAAACACACATCTGTAATATTGCATCCCTGTTGCACATTGCAGGCAGCTGAGGTGAACTCCAGCATATATCATGTTCATGTTGTCTAAGGCACCTGAGACGATTTATAACCATCTTGTAATGAACTTTGTCATCACTTTCCTCATCTAGAGGTCTGGGGCTGAGGCAAATTGACTTATGAGCAATCCCAGGTTAACTCTTGGCATACAAGCCCCGGAGCCAGCTTCTTCTCTAGACCAAGTGAGGCAGCTTCCTGAGATGGAAGATGCTGAGAAGCGTAAGGTTCAGCGACAGTGGCTGCCAGCTATTCTGCATAAATCCCCAGTTGTTCAGTTTTGAAGGTAGACAGTTCAGTGTCTCCATCACTAGCTTGCAGCCATAAGGTAGGATGGAAGAGATCCTGTGTCTTAGTTATGGTTGAAGTAAGATTCACTGTGCATGGAATGGAGGAAGGCACCGTCTTCTTTTTTCGCCTCAAGCAAAATGTCTTGGGATAGGGCTGTCAGACATCATTCATGTTCCTCCCAGTGACTGAAGGAAATCTGAGATAATAACCAAAACCAGAGGGGATGCAAATCTGTATTTCTTTTCTGTCTCAGTGTTTCCTTTTCTTTCCTTCTCTCTTTCTTGGGAAGTGACTCCCCTTAGAATCAAACTCTTTAAACAGTTCCTTTCCCTACAGCTGTTCTGCTTGTCCGTGCAGAAGCTCAGTGTAAAATCAAGAGTCTGGCTCACTTAGGTTTGGAAACCTCTTTTTTTAATGGTGACATAGTGCAGAATTTGTTTCCTGCAGGGCTCAACAACTTTAGGCGTTAAAAAGCTGAGTTCAAACTCATTCCCCACATCCTGCTAACCATGCACAAAGACATCCCACTAACCTTTATCAGAAGACATAATCTCAGGAAATTGTCCAGCCTATTGAGCATGCAATTGAAATGTGTCTAGCTATTCTAGTTGTAATGCTTTCCCCTTTCTCCTGGTATGGCTTCCCATACAAAAAAATCTGAAGTATCTTAATGTCAATGTTGGTGATGAGGTGCCTTAGCTCCTATTGGCTGTTTCAGGCTGCAGCAGACATGACTCCTTCCCTTTGGTCATAAGGCATAGTCCTCCTTAGCCACCAGTGCTGGGTCTATAAGGTAGATAAGACATGTGGCTTCTGCAAGAGCCTTTGCCCATGTAATGGCTGACAGATGCATTCTGAAGCACTTGTTGGGTGTTATATGACTCACTGCTCACTGCCAGGAGTTTGATTCTGACCAGTTCAAGGCTAATTCAGCCTTCCATCCTTCCAAAGTCAGTAAAATGAGGACCCAGATTGTTGGAGGCAATATGCTGATTCTGTAAACTGCTTAGAGAGTGATATAAAGCACTATGAAGTGGTATATAAGTCTATGTGCTATTGCTAAGACAGAATGGAACTCAGACACCACAACAATGCAATTTATGTCAACATAATTTTCTGCCAGCTCAATACCAGAGGAATACTTGTAATTGTGACTGTGAGGAAGAGCCCTATGTGAGCATTTTAAACATCAGGAAAATAGTAAATCACTAAAGAAAATGCACATAGGGTTTTCAGGGTTTGATAACATATAAGCAGGCTAAACCCTAAAGGATATCATTTTTCAGCAGTTTGCTGTAAGATGCTTGTTTCTGTAGTTTCACTGATTACTTTGTGAAGTTCAACATGAGACTACTCAGCAAAAGTGTGGTTTATGATACCTAGGAAGGGCACCATTTTCAGGAAATGTTGAATTGTAAATCTTCTGGTTGCTGAAGAAGTGAAATGGAATTGGTACAATTTGGAAATCAGCAATATGTATTAATGCAGCCTCAGCCAAGTAGACATCTTGCAGTTATGTGGACTTTTTCCAAGTCTGTCATCTTGAATGAGATACCAGAGCAGGAAAACATCTTACATCATCACATGGACATGAAAATAGGGGAAAGTCTTTCTGGAAAAGCCAATGAACTTTTAGAGGGAAAACAAAAGTAGAAATGATCCCTCAGCTATTTTTTTAAAAATAAGTAAATGCAGTCCCAGCTACTTCTGTTCACTCTTGCCAGTTTTTATTCAGATTTTTAAAATGATCTTAAGAAAAATAATGCCCCATAAATCTGTCCTACCAAAGCAAGACAGTGGAATGGAGCAGCTTTGGGGTGATCCATATATTCCAAGCAGTAAGCTTGGTCTGGACCCATGGCATGCCTATACTGTTCTGGAACTGTTAGTTGCTGCCCCATATCTGCCACTCTCTACATCTCTGTGGGAGCCTCTTAATGATGGTTGAACCTATGACACATATGTTGAAGGTAACATGCCATAATGTTTTGGGTGACATGCCAAAGTTCACCAACATCCAACAACTATTCTTGAAAGCAGGCCCTATTCCCACACAATTTGTGGAGGCTATTCAAGAATGGGATGTTGCTCTCATATGGTCTTGGAAAGTCATGTGACATAGCCATCCTCTTGGATGGCCTCTGGAGCCTTCAAAAGTCGTGTGAGAACAGGGCATGCTTTCATGTGATTTTTCTGAGCTGTGTGAGAATGAGGTGTGCTCTCATGTGGCCTCTGGAGCCTCCAAAAATAGTCCGAGAATGGGGCATGTTTTTTCGCAGTTTTCAGAGGCTGCAGAGGCAGTGGAAACGGCATTTCCCAAAGCCATTTCAAGAACAAACGCCTTGTGTGACCTGGAGGTGCCTCAGGTAGGCTGCAGGGCCTTGTCAACAAAAAGAGAACATCAACCGAAGGTAAGCAGCACGCCAGATTCTAGGGATCACACACGATTGGATTGTATTTTTTTACAATAAATATATAAGTAAGGAATTATTTCTCATTTGGGGTGTGTGTGTGTGAGAGAGAGACAGAGACAAAGAGGGAGAGACATGCTGGCAGAGTCAAGTTAGGCATTTTCCAAATTTTTGACACACTGAGCCTGAAAGATTTGCCTTCACTGCTGTAGGGCCTGTATTTCAACCATGAAGTGAGTCATAGTTGCTTGACTGCAGGTTTCTGTAGGTACAAGCGATCAAAGCCCTAGCATCAGCAATTCCCTGTGAATGAAAAATTCATCTGACTGCTTCTTATATTTTCTCAAGCAGAAGATACCGACAATCAATTGGTTAATCCGCTTTTGAGATGCTAGCATACTCTTGGTTTTTGTTGTGGCAATATATCTTGATTTCTCTCTCGCTCCCCAAAAGGAGGCTCTGTTATCATTCTTTTACTATTGCCATTTCAGACAAAAACCCCTGCCCGCCTCCGCCCCCAAAATCATTGTCCTCCTATCTCCAGCACTGGGGCTGTTGTAGCAGAGTTAAAAGGGAATCCTTGGTAGGAAAGGCTGAGTGCAGAACTTGATCACTCTGGAGAAGCATGCGGTCCAGCAAGCCTAGGGATGCTCTGGCCGCACGCTTGTGCTGCTCCAATCGAGGTATAGAAAAAAAAAATATGGCTTGCTTTGCACTTGAGTATTCATAACTGATTACTGCAGCATCAAGTGGTCTCTTGCAGATTAAATGGCACAGACGAAAAAGACTGTGTTCAAAAAAGGAGGTCATTGTTAATGCAGGGACATGATCTGAGGGCATGTAACACAGCAAGTTTGCTTCAGCTAAGCCAGTGGTTCTCAACCTGTGGGTCGGGACCCCATTTGGGGTTGAACGACCACTTCACGGGGGTCGCCAAACAAGGCAGTCTGCCATTTTTTCCCCTTTTTCCTTAGCTGTGCTACTCCCTTTTATTCTATTGGCTTTTGAAAGCCAATAGAATAGTCTCTCTTGAATAAAGTCTAATTCTATTGGCTTTCAAAAGCCAATAGGAATTGTCTAGGCTGTCTCTGCCCTGCTGAGCCTGCCAAAAGTCCCATTCTGCAAACGGTGCTGCACCAGTTGAGTAGTCCTTGACTTACAACCGGTTGAGTAGTCCTCGACTTACGACTGGTTGGTGGTCGCGGCATTAAAAAGGTTGAGAACCACTGAGCTAAGTGCAGTATGCTTTGGAGGAATTACAGACTCTGGATTTAATGGTAATTACCGAGAGTAGGATTTATACCTGAAAATGAGTGTTTGGCAGCATGCTGGTTCATTCTGCTGAGCGGTTTCCTTGAACTTCTACCTGAAACTTCTGGACTCCTTATTAATGGGACACCTTTCCTGAAAGTCAAGAATGGATTAAGTGGATTAAGGACCCCTGGTGGCACAGTGGTTAAAGTGCAATATTTCAGGCAAATTCTCCCCACAGTGAAGAGTTTGATCTTGACGGGGCTCAAGGTTGACTCAATCTGCCATCCTTCTGAAGTCAGTAAAATGAGGACCCAGATTGTTGGGTGTAATATGCAAATAATGCTTACATGATAAACCACCCAGAGAGTTCTATAAAGTACTATGGGATGGCATATAAGTCTAAATGCTATTGCCATGCTAAATTCTACTATGACTTACCTAATGCTTTTGAACTCTTTCTTCCAACATTAGCATTAACTAGCTTGTGTGTAGTGAGAGGTGATGGAAGTCGCAGCCCAGTTCCATAGGCCAGTGTTTCCCAAACTTGGCAATTTTAAGGCATGTGGACTTCAACTCCCAGAATTCCACAGCCAGCGTTGCTGGCTGTGGAATTCTGGGAGTTGAAGTCCTCATGCCTTAAAATTGTCAAGTTTGGGAAACACTGCCATAGGCGATGCTACCGTTTATTCATTCCTGCTGTGAGCAAAATACCTGAAAGTGGGGGCATCAGTAAAATAAGGAAAGAGGTAGTTGGAAGGGATGGCCGCATCTAGGCAGCCTCATGGAAGAACTACCTGACTGAAGAGCAGGAAGAGATACTGCTAACACAATTGTCAGAAGGAATGCTGTGCTGCAGATATATTTAACAACTTCAGGGAGAGCTGAGAGCGTTCTGGGGCCAAGTTAGCATGGGGCTTTCTCTCCCTTCCTTAAGATGTCTTCTACAATTACTTATCGCGAAGCATGAGACTTTTACAGAGCCTGAAGCATGAGAGTCTTAAAAGGAAAGCTTTCTGGGGGTGAAGTTCAAGAGCCCTTTGTTTGGCAGACTGTCTGAATCCTCTCTTTCCTGAAAGATCACAAGTGCAATTTGGGGGCCGTAGCTAGCTGCTCGTGCACCCCCTGGGTCACAGACATCCATCTAGTTCTAGATGCACAGTGGAAAACTCATAATATGCACACATGCGCGCTCTCACAGACACAAAGGCCCATTATCCATCTGAGCTGAATTATATTTGCTAGCAGCAGGGGGAAGAGCAGGAGCTTTTGCTGTGTCTCTTTAATGCTTCTAAACAATACAGGCAACTGCTGGCACTCCTGTGTTCCTTTCCCTTCAATGCAAAGAGAGAAAGATGCTCACGGTGCTAATTTATTTGAGACGCCACTAGCGCAGGTTTAAATGGAGAGCTAACTTTGAAAAAGAGAAGGGACCGAGTTCCAACAATAGGCTCTTCTACTTTTCCAAAGGGTTTTCCTTTATCCCAGGTGCCAGGATGGAAGTGCCTGGAGCAGTCTACTCAAATCTACAGTATTGTATCTGGACCCCTGAGCCAATGAGCAGAGCACTGTCTACTCTAAACTGCCTGGGAGAGGCTCTTCACAACCAGAGCTTCAGATGGGAGCCTTTCCCAGCCCTCCTCAGACAGCCATGGGATTAAGCCATGATTCTTTTGAAAGTAATGTGTCCTAGGTTACTGAGGTATGACTCTGTCCCTTGACGCTTTTGTATTGGCGAGTATCAGCAGATGTCCACAGCTGTCTCCTACCAAACCCCAGAATTTCTGACCCTGCTCATCTTCCTTCTTATAGTGGCTGTCCATGTTTTTGCGCAAATGAGTGAGTTTGTCAGAGTGACAAGATGCAACGGGTGGAAACTAATCAAGGAGAGAAGCAACCTAGAACTAAGGAGAAACTTCCTGACAGTGAGAACAATTAATCAGTGGAACAGCCTGCCTCCAGAAGCAGTAAATGCTCCAACACTGGAAGTTTTTAAGAAGAGACTAGGCAGCCATTTGTCCAAAATGGTGTAGGGTTTCCTGCCTGAGCAGGAGGTTGGACTAGATGACCTCCAAGGTCGCTTCCAACTTTACTACTATTACTATTACATATCCTGTTTTGGGTGGAGATCTCAGCTTTCATTCTCTGCAAGAGGCCAGCTGTCTCCTACCAAACCCCAGAATTTCTGACCCTGCTCATCTTCCTTCTTATAGTCGCTGTCCATGTTTTTGCGCAAATGAGTGAGTTTGTCAGAGTGTGTAAATTAGATTCACATATCCTATTTTGGGTGGAGATCTCAGCTTTCATTCTGTGCAAGAGGGCGTGAAGAGGTAGGTAATTTCAACAGGAATAAAAAAAAAAATCAAACTTCCTAAATGGCCCGACACAAATCCAGTGCTTCCTGATACACAATTCCACTCTATTGCTGTGGCAATTCACTGACTCTTAGGAAAGAGCAAAAGCATTCCAACAAAATATTCCTGATTCCCAATCATTGACCAGAAGGATCTTATGATTGATGGTATCAAATACTGCCATGATGCTGAAAAGACTAGAATATTTCCCCATCAACATCCTAATGCAGGTATTTTATTAGGTGACTGAAGGGATTTCCATCTCATGCCTAGATCTGAAATCTAACTGAAATATGTCTGTATCATACTTCTTCTTACAGTGGTCTGTTGAAATAGGTGGATCTAGCACATCTTTGTGGGTCTCAGCAGTATCATCATGAGTGGAAGTATAAGAAGCAGGACCTAGTCTGTCCAAGGCCTGGAAAGGCTTGATACCAAAACCTCCTCCTTTCAAATGTTTTGGGCTTTGGGGGGTATTTGGTAGGCCTACCATATTGTCTTCATGCAAAGTACTGTTTTTCATGCAATGGCAAAAAGTCATGCAGACCAAAAAGGGTGCAGCATCCTAACTTATTTTGTAACCACCAAAGGTAGTCAATATCGCTGTTTGTATAACATGGCTAACTCAGAAAAAAAGCCAGTGAAATCTTCAGACAAGTGGTTCTGACAATACAACACACTAATTAGATCACAGTCACTTTGGGGGCAAATATACTCTCCATCACTTTCTTTAGAAATTGCCTTGCATTCCATGAGTACCAAGACAATATGGGCAAGGTTTCACTGTATCACTAGTCCCATTCCTAGAAAGGTTGGCTTTATTACTTGTGCTGACACACACACACACACACACACACACACACACACACACACACACACACACGTAACTGTGATTTAATGAGTTTATTTATATTCCCCAGCAGTTCCCTTCACCAAAAATTCAGAATTGTCCCAATTAAGTCTAGCCACAAGCAGACCAAGATTAGTCTACAAAGCAATTGAAACTTGCTCAAACAAAATAACTCCACCAGGCAAAACTTAAATCCACACACAAGAGTGCTCATGCGGCAAGACAAGTTCAGAGTCTTCAAGGCACAGTTCCAAAAGTGTCAATCCAGAGTAAAGCAGGAATCACAATGATCAAACAAACAGCTAGAAAGCCAACACATTGTTCCCAGCAATGCCTCCACTTATCTACCATGATAAATAGCCAGCTATCTGGTGCAGCCCATCAAGACAGGTGAGGTCTTCTCCTCTTGAGTAGTCTGGCTGACCTCCACTGCTCCTGCCTTTTCTCTGCCCTGCATGTTCTCAGATCAGGTGCAGAAGGCAGTTCCTCCTCCTCTTTGCTGGCCGTCTGCCACTGCAAACTTTCCCCAGTTGAAGCCTCCTCCAAATCTTTTTCGGGCAGCCATTCAGAGCCATCAATCAACCCAGTTCCTGATGTGCCAGGAATGGGCTCAACTTCTCCTGACATCTGAGGAGGAAGCTGGGGAGTCACCCAAGGGAGACATCACACTACTGCAGGCAGACAGTGTTGGGGAGATGGTGCTCCAGGCAGATAGGCCAGGTCTTGACAGTAAAGGGAAGACTTGGTTTTTTTTTTAACCATATTCCCTCTCTTGAACAATAGACACATTGACTGGGAAAAAATGAGGAATGTGAGTGGATTTTCACTTTCCATGACACAGGAGATTGAGTAGAAATAGTTCAGACCAATGCAAGTTGACTGGGCTACACAACCCATTTTTAGTCTTTCCATGAACAACTATTTCCTCCATGAGCCATTTAAACAAAGTGGGAACTGAGCCAATGTAATGCTCAACTGAGAGATGGAAGAACCATTTAGACATTGGTCCAATCCCTTGCTTAAAGCAAATTATCCAAATTACAACTTCCCCTCAATAAATTATCAGTTGAGCCTCAACTCCAATGCATCAAGTGAAGGAAAACACTGGCTGATGTAATGGTGTGTGGGAAAGACTTTGGGTGATGGTGCAAAAAGATGCTGCCTAGGGAACAGTCAAATAAGAGAAAGCCTGCAACTGCATAGTGGGCAGAACAAGCAGCTCAAAAGGAACCCTCCCTAATTTCTCAGGATGTTAAGGAGACAGCAGGGGAAAAGTACTTTCAGACTTGCAAGATTCTGTTATGTAGCTTTACAATAAGATAGAATTAGCTTATCTGGTCATGTTTCTTGTCTAGTCTACTGGTAAGACTGACAGATGCTTGGTTCTGCTGTCAAAGTAGTCTTATCTTTATGAAATGTTCCTAATATTCAGCCCAAATTTACCTTATTTTAGCTTAATATAATTATCCTGTGTTCTATAAACTGGAATCCTAGAGGTCTTAAGCTTCTTCAGATACAGTTCAAGCACCTGAAAACTATTACCATATCTGAGCCATCTTTTTTCAAGGCTAAACATACCCAATTCCCTTAGGCTGTTCTTAAATTCCAGACCCCCTTGTCCTTCTCAGCATGTTTCTGTTTCAATTTCTCAGAGACCTTCTTCAAATGAAATGCCTAAAATTGGGTTTAGTTTATGCAGCATATAAGGTAGCTATGATTTAGAAAATCTATTAATACAACTTAAAAATTGCCTTGTTTTTTGTTAGGCTTTATCAGGAGACACCATCTCTTGCCTACTGAAACACTATCTAACACAGTGTTTCTCAACCTTGACAATTTTAAGGCATGTGGACTTCAACTCCCAGAATTCCACATTCCTGATTGCTGGCTGTGGAATTCTGGGAGTTGAAGTCCACATGCCTTAAAATTGTCAAGGTTGAGAAACACTGACAGCAAAAAAAAAAAAAAAAAAAATCCTCTCCATGTGTAAGGACTTCAAATACCATTCTTCCCCCCAGCCAACATGGTCAAGTTAATATGTTAAGATTGGAGAATATTAGATCCCTTCAGTTAGATGAGGCTGAAGGCCTACGAATCTGAGGGGCTTTCCTAATGCCTATGAAAAAGACACATGCAGGAGGGAAGCATGATTGTGTTCCTTCACTGTTGTTTCCTGGCAGGAGGCATTTAAGTAATGCTGATTTTCCTTCTGAAGGCTTAATATAGTCATGAAAACTAATGAGCACTAATAGCCCAATCCTCTATTAATCTGTGCCACCCCATAAACTAGTTGCCATAAGCACATTCCATGGTATATGTTGTATATGAAATATATCCTTCTCTTAGTCCTGAATTTTCCCACAGAGTTTCAGTAAATTACCCCTAATTCTAACACTGAGGAAGAGGAACAGTCGCCTGTCTAGATTTTCTACACCAGGCATGATCTGATATATTTTTTATCATGTTCCCATTTACCCATTTTATTTCTAAGTCAAAAAGCCCCACGTGCAATTGTCTTTTTCTATATAGGACCTGACTAACTCCCTAATCAGGTTCGTTGCCATTTCTTACATTCTTTTAGCTCTCTAATGACCTTGTTTAGTGGTAAAGTGATTACAGCTGTGCACAGGATTTCAATTGTGGTTGTACCATGGACACATAAGCATCTTTATGAGGGTGATAGTTTTATTTTCAATTCCCATTCTAGAAATGCTCCATTTTTTCCCTCTGATCAGTCTCCTCACTTGGGCTCTATTAGGATGTAGAGTTTTTTATATACAAAAATGTGCTGTAAGGTACACTATTTTACATTAGAAAGAATCCACCATAGCCTTTTATAGTCTCTCATTTTACTACACAGAATCATTTGATAGCGTCAGCTAACATTTGATCATATATACAGAGTAGTTTTATTTGGGATACTTACATTTTTAAGGCCTATTATGAATTCCTCCCCCAAATCTTTGGATCAGCTACAGAAACATAGGAACCATCTTCTCCACTGCTGCTACAATTCAGCCTTTGTAGGGTGGAGGGACATCTCTCATCATTGTTCTTCTGAATCAAGGAATATGGGGAGCAAAAGGCAACTTTTAATCTCTGTAGTCCTGCCATTTCAGCCACAGGCACAGTGCAGTATCTGCATAGGAATCCCTCTTTTCCCACCTGTCATGGATCCGCCCCTTGGAACCATCTCCAGATGCCAGTTCTGAGTAGGAGGTTGGGTTTGAGTCTGCAGAAAAAAGCATGGCGCCGAGTATTGGTCAGGATTGGGGCTCAGAGAATGCTAGCCTGATGGAGCAGCCTCAGCTGTGTTAAGCTGATGAGTGGCAGGCTGAGACTGAGGGAGGTGAGCCACAGCTGCAGCAAGTTGGCCTGGAGGCTCCAGGCTAGGACTGGGAGTAGCTGCCACCTGTTAGCAATGAGGAGGTAGATTCCACACCTCCTCCTGATCCAAGGACATGTAGGGCAGAAAGAAGACAGGCACATCAATCACCTACACTACTCATGAGGAGGCAACTTCACTTCTCATGAAGGGCTGCACCAGCATTGCCTACTTAACCCCGTCCTGAGAACTTGAGTATTGTTGGAGCAACATGCCCAGTTCTTTGCCTTGTGTGCTCATGCCGTGCATCCTGGCCTGTCTGACTGCTTTCCTGGACTTTGTATGTGCCCATTGGACTCGGTTACCCAGTGGCTCTTGCTGCTCTAAGCTTGGAATCCAGACCTGTGCAACAGGGGTACTTTCCAAGGACCTGTTTGAAGGAATTGAATAAACACCTGCAGAACTCTTGCCATATGTGCATGTGTGTATTGGGAGCAAGGCAGCCCCCCCCCACATCCCAAAACAATAGGAAGAGAATGATGGGCTCACAAGTTGGTCTTACTGGGCTCCCTTGTCATGGAATTCTTCAGAAATCCCAGGGGTTGAGTGGAAGAATGTGGTTACAGCCAAAACAGCAGCTCTCCAAGCAAAGAAATGGATTGGCACCAAGTGCGGCAGAGCATGATAAGATGGCAAATTTCACAGTGTGTGTAAAAAAAAAATCACTTGAAGTCCACAGGTCCATTTTCCTAAATTAGTTTTTGTTGTCACTAATTGATTATTATAGAAAAAATATTCACTATGTATTATTTAAGCTATGCATTTAAATTCCATTTAGCCTGTTCCTGATTCAAAACAGTATTTTATTTTCCAGTCTGTTTAAATGCAAATCCAAAACAGTCCAAAGTTTCATGCTTCTTAGACGCTCCATAGGACAGGGAGCAGAAGGATTTGTAGTTGGACCACACGCAGGAAGTGCGGTTATTAAAAGCAATTTCTGAGTGCTAATGGCATTGAAAATCAGTATACCAAAAAATACAACAGTACTGAATGATCACCAGGTAATGATGTCATCCACAAAGCAAAACCTGCCAGATTTGGAAACTTCTTCAGAGTTTGGGTAGACTGATAATTCTTTAATCAGTTACTGATGATAGTGGAAGGACCTGTCCTCCCTGGCTTCTAAGCGGGTGCCAGACTCTTTGGTGGGAGTGCTTGTAAAGATGTTGTAGTAATGACCACTGGCAATTGTGACATACTTCTGCCTTTCAGTGGTGGCTTTTCAATGAGATCCAAAGGAAAGAAACTGTATGTCAGTCTAGAATTTTCAGTTCTTCACATTCTATAATACTGTAGAAGGGGCGGCATGGTGACTCAGTGGTTAATACTCTGGGCTTGTTGACTGGAAAGCCAGCAGCCCACACTAGAGACACCAGCACCACGCGATGGGATGAACACCCATCCCACCCCAGCTCCTGCCAGCCTAGCAGTTCAAAAGCATACAAATGAAGTAGATAAATAGGTACCACTTCAGTGGGAAGATAACAGCGCTCCATGACATCATGCTGGCCACATGACCATGGAAATGTCTTATGACAGCGTGGGCTCAATGGCCTTGAAACGGGAGGTGCAATGCTCTCTGTGGTAGGCAAGAACTAGTGGAATAAAATCTGCAGGGACTCTTTTACCTTTTCTTTATATTCTATAATAGAAGGATTCTTGAGGTAGTAGGTGAATAAATTTGCAGAGGGCGGCAGGATTTGCATATGCAGGAAGTCAAATGTAGTCTTGTGGGGTCCGAAACTTCCAGAATTGTTACATCTTTTAAGAATGACAAGTTATATTGCAGCCATGGTAGATGGCCAAAAATATAATGGCTGCTTCTTTGGGTACCACACAATTCTTTAGTAACTTGATTAGGTCATATGGGAAATTCATGCAAGATCTATGTTAATTAAAAATCGGGTTTCAGTAATAAGACAGCAAGTCACAAAGCATCCTTAATTGTCCCAAGAAAGAGAAACTTACTAAAATTATTGTCAAAAAAAATGGGAACATGTCCACTACATATAAGGAATAGTTTGTTAAAAAAAAGTTGTCTGTATGGAATCACAAAATAATATTTTTCATATAATTCTTGCCCTAATAACTCTGCCACACATCCAGAATCCAGAAAGTCACCACTATTGACCAGAGTTTCCCAACTTAATAGTTTTTGGGAGAATAGAGAAAATGTCATTTGATTATTTGCCTTAAGTAGCAAAACATGCCAAGCTGCTTTATATGGCTCTAAAGAGAGTTAATACAGGTAATCCTTGAGTTACAGCAGTTCATTTAACGACCATTCAAAGTTACGACATCACACATACACACACACACACACGTACACGGGTACTGATGACTCAGTCCCGAGGTTACGAATGTTGTAGCACCATGACAGTCATTCACCCTTACAAACCACCACAGAGGCACTGCAACATTCACCCTGCCTATTCCCCCTCCCCACACTGGATCTTCACAGGCACTGGGCCAGTGGAGACTTGCTTACCTTGCCAAGATCTAGTGAGCGGTCTTTTCTCCAGCCTCTCTGCAGTGGTTTCTTTGCCTGCTTTGGTGCTTTCAGGCCTTCCGTGCATTCGCAGAGAATTTGCTACTGATCTCACAAGATCTTGTGCTACTTTTCTCTGCAAATGGAGGCTTGAACAAGATCCTTGCCAAAAGGCTTTGCAAATGGACAGGAGTCTTCGGTGCTTCAGGCCTTCTGTTTGTCTTCCGTTTCTTTGCCGAAGCCTGCAAGAGTGAGAGATTGCGTCCCTGCAGGCTCCAGTCCTCTTTGCAAAAAAGCTTTTGCCGCCAAGAACGGAGGCCAACCAAAGGCCTGCCAACCAGAGCCTGCAGGGACACAGGCAGTGGTGGGATTCAAATATGTGAATATCTGGTTCTTTATATGGATGCCACTTCCAAAAGTCCATTCTGGGCCTGGCCAACAAAAAATTAGCTACCACTTGTGCCGAAATGGTGCAAACTGGCTGAATCCCACCACTGGACGCAGGCAAAGAAACCATGGCAGAGACTGGAAAGGACACAGCTCACTTGATCATCAATATCTTCAAAGGGTAAGTGAATCTCCACATTAATGATCCCATTAACAAATTTCTCGGGTTATGAATGTAATTGGCAGGCTCTATTAGAACTGTAAGTTGAGGACTACCTGTAATATGGCTCCCAAATGGAAGTCCCATGCTCAGAGTAGAGCATAACATTCATGATGGAATGACAAGTCAAGAGCTCTTCCATTGCCAACAGTAGAGCAAAGAGTTCATATTCAACTTAAAGAGTTTCCAGGGAGTACTTTTACGTCTCAGAACACTGTATGCTGCACTGGACAAGCCTTGCTCTGGTTCAGCAAGGCTAGGTGTGCTCTTTGTGACTATTCCATAACAGAAAATCATGCAAGTAAGATCCTGGAAAGGACTGCATTCTCCCCATTACTCTCTTCTTCCAGTCTAGTAAATCTGCAGAAAAGCACTTTAACTTCTAGTCTTATCTCAGAACAGAACAACAAAGTTGGAAAGGACCTTGGAGGTCTTCTAATCCAATTCCCTGCTCAAACAGGAGACCCTATACCATTTCAGACAAATGGCTGTCCAACCTCTTCTTAAAAGCCTCCAATGTTAGAGCACCCACAACTTCTGGAGGCAAGCTTTTTCACTGGTTAGTTGTTCTCGCTATCAGGAAATTTATCCTTAGTTCTAGACTGATTCTCTCTGAGCTGCTTTTATCAGTTAATGTCAGTAAACCTGCCTGTAGGGTCAAGTATGAGGCTTCATTGCCAGCCTGATGGGATACCATAGAAGAAAGAAAACAGGATTTGAATCCTTAAAAGGGTTTAGATTAAGCTCTACAGTAGGTGCTAGAGAGATCTGAAGCTCCCCATCTCCACTCTCATTCATAGGTCTCTATTTGTGTCAACATCAAGGAATAAATCTTGGCTTTCTCTTAAAAAAAACCCCATGTCCCTCAATTACACGTTCATCTTTCTATCAAGTGGACACAATGTAAAACTCTCAAACATCTCCACTCCTGGGCACACTCCACTCCACTCCCCGTTTTCAGCATCATCCAATGCCAGACTAGCAGTATGTCTAGTGTGGGAAGTTTTATGTCTTGGAATTAGCGTTCCATCTGTAGTTTTCTCTGTATTTCCCTCAGTCACAACAATGCAGAGGGAATGCAAATGGAATCCAATTAGGAGCACCGCCTTTGCAGGCACCCATAGCAATTATTGGTTTAGTTGTCGAAGACAGAGCTTAGTAGCAATCAAAGCTAGCAGGATTGATTTCTTGTTTTGTTTTAAGTGTAGTTAATCTAATAGTTAATTTATTTAAATTGATAGATCAGAGCAAGAAGTTACAATTCTATTTTTTCCCCTCCCTCTCCATAGAAAGAGAAAGCTAAGCTTAAATAGCTGAAGGTGGAATGAAGGGGATTCCCAAATGCCCAAGTAATATCAAGTTTCGTCAGCTTAGCAATTTTCTGAATTCTTCACTATCATTTGAGAGTGGATTGTTTGTTGCAATTGATCCTAATGTGCTAGCCATGTGTATAATGATATCTGTCTTCGCTACTTACAGGGCATCCTTCCCTACATAAAAATAAACCACTAAAACCCATCCACCAAAATGGCCTAAGGGACGTCAACAAATTCAAAGGGACATCCAGCAAACATTAGCAGATGGGTATTTGCTAACAAGTTTTGTTGCCAAGTCAGCAGGAAGGAACAAGGCGCTTAGAGCTACCCTGCTGGTCCAAGCCACTGTCTTCCTGTCTTATAAAAAGAGTTTTTTTGTGTGAATATGATTTAATTAAAACTGTTGATGGGGATTTAGATGGCTTCCCTGGAAGGGCATGTAGAAAGTGGGTTAAATTAAAGATATTCTATAGAAAAAAAATGGCATTACACACAGTCATTAACAAGGTTGCTGAGGGCTTTTGATTTCACTTTGGCCATGTGAGAGAGCAGCTTCTCAGACTCCTTCTGCAGTTATTGCTGATAGATGCTACCACCATTTACTCTCAGCAGAAAATGGAAAATTCTTCATTCCCAGCAAAGGAAGAGGAGGAGATACATTCAGGTCCGGGGATTTGTATTCTAAGCTGCTGGGATTCCCCACAGTGAAGCCAATCTGGGAGATTTTTTTTTCCCCTCCTATTATTTTACTGTTGGATAATACTGTTTCATGGATAATTTTCACAATAACTTCTGCCTTCTTTTGCTCCAAAAATGTGAACAACACAAAAGGCAAATAGAGATATTGTAACGAAGTGCTTCAAAATGTTAGAAATTGCTGACAAAGGTAGGAAATAGAATCCAATGACCTACGGATGACCAAAATGGTTATTTTGCTAGGTAGAGACCAGGACAAATATATCCATGTCCCCCCCCCTAATGTGTGGGGCTGGAAACCACACATTAAAGAGTAAAGCACAAAAGCAGAGTAAAAACATATACAAAATAGCACTTGCAATCAAAATATCTGGGGCTGAAGGCTCACTGGAATAAAGCAGTTTTTCACTGTTTTCTTTTGAGGATGGTAGGAACCATTTATTTATTTATGAGACCTATAAACCATATTTATCTCTGGAGGAAAATTGTTCTAAAAATGGGACTATTCCACAGAGAAGACCTCTCAGCTTGTTTGCTCTCCATGTAAGGAGGAGCAGGGCATCTCCGCAGATGACTGGCCTAGATCAGCTGTTTTACTTCTGGCAAGACTCTAGGAAGAGTGCAGAGAAGAGCAGCAAATATGATTAGGTGAGGCTAAAGCATATGATGAAGGGTTGTGGGAATTGGGTATGTCAAATTTAACGAAGAGAAGGACTATGGGTAATATGATAGCAGTCTTCCAATATTTGAGGGGCTGTCACAGAGAAGAGGGGTCAACCCACTGGTGGGATTTAACCAGTTTGCACCACTTCGGCAGAACCGGTAGCTAATTTTTTGTTGCCCAGGCCCAGAATGGACTTCCGGAAGTGGCATCCACAGAGAGAACCAGTTGTTCACATATTTGAATCCTACCACTGGGTCAACCTATTCTCCAGAGCACCCACAGGATAAGAAGAGACAGATGGAAATTATCAAGGAGAAATCCAACCTAGAATTTAGAAGAAATTTCATGTCAGTGAGAACAATTAACCAGTGGAATGACTTGCCTCCAGAAGTTGTGGGTGCTCCATCACTGGAGGTCTTTAAGAAGAGACTGGACAGCTACTTGTCTGGAATATTATAGCTCTTCTGCTTGAGCGAGGGGTTGGACTAGAAGACCTTCAAAGTCCTTCTCAACTCTGTTTTTCTGTATTCTATAAGATGTTGCCTAGTATATCCTTGCACCCAAAAGGGCTTTAAAGGTAACTACCAGCACTTTGCATTATCTCAGAAGCCTACTGAAAATCATGGCAATGACTTCAGATTTATTCTACAGTGATGTGATTGTTAGCCACTAATTTGATCACTATAGTTTATATCAGCTGCAACTTCTGGATAATCTCCAAAGGTTGCTCCTCTTTGGCTATATTGCAGTAGTCCAATTGGATAGTGACTGGAGCCCAAATAACTGAGGTCAGAGCATTCTAGTCCAGAGAATGCCGTAACTGGTGTACAGATTTGGCAGGAAAACCCCAAATCACAAACTATCTTCTTTGTTCGGAGTGTAACCCTATCCATGACAACAAGTGGGATCAATGTTATCTGTCAGCTCCACCACTGAGATCAGACATGAAATCAACTTCACAGAACGGTTAAAATTACTTTTGTTGAAACTGGTTCTAATCACAGAATCTTATAAGTCTTATCATGCCATAGCTCCTCTTCCTTCTTATAATTTATTGAATTAGAGAGGAATCTGACTGACCTGCTTCTAAATATTATCTAGAATTTTAAGATGCTTTATCCCCTTTTATCTAGGTAATAAAGCCTACATATCTCCATCAAGGCCATCTTCCTTACTTTCTACTTTATTGAATTGTCCAGATGTTTCATGATTAATAGCTCTGTCTTGGCAGTATTTAATCTGATTTTGTTTTCACTTTATCCAGATTCTCATAGCCTCCAGGTACCAAAAGAAGACTTCCCTGGTGTCTCCAGCCTGCCCCAGTGTGGTAGTTTTCATTCTAATTATGTTTCCCCTGTGGATTTCTGTCATTGGGTGGGTAACTTTTTTGTCTTTTGCAGACCTGTCTACATATTTTAGTGGCTATCAATTTGACATAAAGGGGTCTTGGGTTTACCATGACACGAAACACCAGTGATAAATTGTTTCAAGCAGCCTTGAAGATTGGCCCTTAATCCTCAGCTTCCCAAGGTTTTGATCAGCCATGCATTCTCAAGTGGTTTGTTTTGTTTGGTAAGCATCACAGGATACTCTATTACTGCACATTCTAAAAGCATCTGGCAGATAATCACAACTGCACAGACCAAGAGTTATGGGTTGCAGTTAGCCTTCACACAGAACATTCACGAAATCAATAAGTTGTTCCTGTAAGTGACAAATTTGTGCATTGAACTCATCACAAAACTGGTTTGGAGGAGAGCTAAATATATTCCTTATAAGCAAGGCACACTGCAGTACAAACAGTGACATTAATGGGTATTTTGTCGTCACATGGGGTTGGATATTTCAACAAGTATCAAAAAAATATGGATTTTTAAGGTGATGATGTCCCCTTTTGCACCTGTGGGAGATGTTCTGGCCAAGAACATTGCTAGTATTTATGAAGATGTGAAAGGAACCATGCCATTTCACCTTGTGGCAAGTAGGTCAGTATTGAAACAAGCATGAAAATTAAGGGTAACATATTCTATATTCCAGTGCAAGTCACTGGTACAATGGGATGTCTCTGAAGGATGTAGTCATCTATTAATGGATTCCCAACATGTGTTACACAAGATAATTGCAAGTAGTCTCTGAACAATAATGAATATCTCTCTGTCTATCATCTATCCATTCACCCATTTATCCATCTATCCAAGCTATTTTGGGGGAAGGACACGAATGTTTTATAATCTCATAAGATATTGATCATTTTTTTTAATTTCAGAAATATCTTAAATTTCTGCTTTTAATTCTGCTGCCTTGGTTCTATGGGGGGGGGAATTATGTGTAATTAGTATGTAGACATTTATTATTGACTTCTGATTTACCTGGCAGTCTGCAGAAGCTTTAGATGGTGCCCTAGTGATCTGTGTGAATGTTGGGAAGCAGCAGATTACTGAGTAAAAGGTAATCAATAAAGAACATCTGTCGCTCAGGGTTGAAATGTGGGGTGTTTGGTGCCCTCTGAACTTGGTTGTTTTCTTGCAAACATTTCATTACCCAAACTAGGTAACATCATTAATGCAAGTGCAAGGATGAATAGAAGAGTAATGCAGGGTCAAGTTGTCTGTTTTTTACAGAGACTGAAAAAGCCACTCCTATGTCAATTGGCATATTACACATATAATTGGCATATATTACGCATGTGTCTCCAAGTTATTTTCTTAGCATGCTGAGAAGAAAACATAACTCCCTTCATCCCCTCTCTCCCCCATTCACACCACTAACATTTCCTCATTAATTTCGGGAACTTTATGCATGGCACCTAATAGAAGTTGTAAGAGCATGATTTTACCTGACATCAGTATCTGCCTCTTTATTGAAGTGGCATGGTAAATATTAATTGCTTCTAACCGTTAAAAAAAAATCAGGTTCCAGGAGCAAATGAAACTGCACAGAACAATTGATATATTGAAAAGAGTCAGCTGTTCAAACACAGTGTTGGTTCTCTAAACATGTGTGCATTTTTTCCAGGGTCCAAAATAAATGTAGCTTGGGACTGGATCAAAATGATCATAGTGAAAAGAGATACCCTTAATTTTTTTTAACACACTGAGTGACTCTTTGTTGCAAGAACTTGCCAAGGAACGGAACTGCTGCTCTCAAATTCTTTGATTAGGCTCTAGACAGAAGACGTTGTGATGTCGAGGGGTGATTTTTCTTCCTGCTTTCCCCCATTTACCTTTTTCATACAAACCTGCAGGTATTTTGGCTCCAGCTGACCCAAGGGACTTAGCTCTTCTTTGAAAGGTTTTTTGCATTGCTGAATATCTGGCAAACACATCTGTGTTTGCATGAATCATATGGCTGGAAACTAAATGGAAATCCTGATGTGTTTTAAAGAGGAACTGACCAGCATACATTAGGCAGAACATTGTCTCTGGACACCAGGATCTTCACCTTGCAGATGGAAGGTCATTCTATTTGAGGATTTCAGAACTGAGACAGGAGACTCAAGGTACATGGTAAGGAGAGGGGAGGTTGTTTTTATTGTTTCCATAGAGCCAGGGCAAAAAGGCAGGCAAATTCATGCAACCACCCTAAAAATGAATGAGATCAATTTTTAACAAAGAGGTCCTTACCACCTAATGGTATCACAGCAAGGCCCGGCATTCCTACAGCTACACACAGACTTCCCTTCCCGTTTTTGGGAAATAAGATACCTTTGCTGCAGGACTGGGCCAAAAGGAATAGGGCTTCTGAGATCATCTTCCTAACTCCCTTTTTTTTGTCCCATGAACTCATATGTGTGACCGTCTAGCAAAGCAACATTCATCAGGATCTGTAAAACAAGGTTTAAAAAATATTTTTACACAATATTTAGTCTAAAATTCCACTATGCATGAGCTGTTTGGATTAATATGGTTTCTGTTGTCCCTGAAGATCTTCTACCATATTCTTGGCTTCCTGCCTGCTCATCTCCTCTGATGGCGAGTCCCTGATACCATTCATGGTTTGTGTGGCCCAAACCATTATTCTCCCATGAAAGCATGCTGATCTTGTTACTCATCCAGAAAGAATATCCAGCTATAGAAATAGCACAATGAAAATGAATAAATGTTGTATGTGGTTTTTCAGTTCTAATAACCACTAGTGTCCATGGGCCTGCACTAGCTAATATGTAGGACTTGAGAAGCTTCCTGACCTTTGTTACATATCAGAAGAGCTGTAAGATCATAAAAAAAATAAGCTCACAGTTGAAATGTGCCGTTTAACAGTTTTAGTCAGGCAATGGATGCCAATTTAGAGCGTGCCTCCCTAGAACGACAACTACAGAGAGTTCAATACTGCTCTCAGACCAGCCTGCCCTTATTCTGCAGCAACTACCATGAGGTCATGCAGAGAGCCAGATGACATCAGTTGGTAATATCCTCGATCTGCAAGAAAGCACTCAACAACAATGTGTTTCACACAGCATGTATCAATTTGCTCTTGACTAAGGTTTATTCCCTTTGATGGAAAAATGATGGGTGACATAAGCAAGCTGATAATGGGAGTATTAATTACCAAGTGAGTTTGTTCCATTGCTTCTCCCCTAGCAACACCATTAGGGTTTCAGAATCAGACTTAGTTAGATAGACCACAGGAAACAGCCCATTGATTGATTTCATCCTTTTAGAACTCCTCAGAAGTAGACAGCCAGACTCCATAACCTTCGCACCTGTGTGAAACAGGAATTCTTGATAGGCCCACCTTGATATAAAGGGGGATGAGAAAAGTGATGTAGGACATCACCCAACCTTTCTGGCTCTGTAGACTGGCAGCGGCAGCAGCAGTGGTAGGGGGTGGAGGGTGGGGATGCTTTCGCATGTGCAACCTAATCCCATGCATACAGTGGTGGGATTCAGCCAGTTCGCACCACTTCAACAGAACCAGTAGCTAATTTTTTGTTGCCCAGGCCCATAATGGCCCATAAGCAGCATCCACACAGAGAACTGGTTGTTCACATATTTGAGTCCCACCACTGCATGCATATCCAAATGGGGCTTCATGTGCTTGCCCGTTGCTTGCGAGAACTGGTTCCCAATGGGCCACAGACTGGTACCAGAACATAGACTGGGCAGTGGGGACCCCGATGTAGGAGATGACCAAGCTGAGCCTGAGGACAAGGTCAAGCACATCATTAGATTGGAGTCTCTAAGACTTACCAGTCTCTTACCAGTCCAGTAAGAGACTTAAGTCCAGCTCCCCTTGAATTCATTTACTCTTATCTGGCGTCAATTTACCTTGATCACTAGCAGATCAGATTGTTGTATATATAGGTAGCATGAAAGAGACTCGTAGTGCTTTTGAATTCTATCCTGGCTCCTGTGCCTGACATATTCTGTCTTCCAACATCTATTTGAGATATCTGTTATAAGCACAGAGTCTCTACATCTGCTTTCCAGAACAGCAAAATTATTACCAAGGAGTCTGGTAAGAAATGCAGCCTAAATAGATTTTTGTTTTGTAGATTTTGGCTGGGGAGATGGCAGTAGAAAAATTCACAATATTTTAATCTTTTGTCTGGTCTGGGGAAAAAAATCCCTCTGCTGAAGAGATTTTTTTCATTTAATTAAATACAAAATATTTTGTTTTGTCGTTATAAAACTGTTATAGTGTTATAAGTGTTTATATGACCAAAAAGGTAAGGTAGAATATAAATGTAATGAAGAAACAAAATGTGTTTGCAGCAGATAGAGATCTCAGTGTTTTCTTTAACAATTTAATAGCAGTTCTAAGCAGGAGTTGAATTCTGTTGGGATCATGATACTAAATCTTTCCAGCCTGAACTGTTTTCCTAGTGAATATAACCTTCCAGAAGCTGTTATTAGTCCCGTTGAGAAAAACACGTGGATACATATTTGTTTCTTCCCTAGAGCAAATAGCAGCAGGGCTTGGGGATTTTGATCATGAAACAGAAAATGGGGAAAAAGTTAATTCCCCTTTCCTGTGCCAGAATCCTTACTGAATTCACCACCTCAGATAAAGTGGTTGCTTCTACTACAATAGCTGGTATTATATGGTTTTCAGGATTCAACAGGATCCAACCTTAATTTTCTCTGAAATCATGGCATTTAACACCCCACACTACAGTCTTAGAAAGCTGTACTCTGTTTCCATTAAAATGTATCATAAAGGTAACTTGGAATTGGAATCTCTGATAACTAGTTCCAGTTTATTTGCTCCATTGAGTTGAAAACAATCCTGGATATATTCAGGAAAATAAACCTGCCTGATACTGATTGGGCAGCTGCAGTTAAAATGAATACAGAACCTAAATTTCATTTTCTGTTCCAAGCCCTATCAATTTATATCAGTGTTTCCAAGCTGGAAGTGTAACTGAAATAAGTTTTTTTTTCTGAAATGTTTAAATAGCCTGAACTAAAATCTGGAGCAAATTGCTCTTAACTGATGCCTTTGTCAGTTAAGTGATGTGTTAGAACCGGAATTTCTGGAAGTTGCCATTTCGAAACATCTGTCGGTGCCAAGTTGGACATACCAAAGCTAGCTTTATATCACTGGACAGCATCAAATCTGGTCAGAAATATTGGACAGACCAGATCCTTTCCAATAAGAGGGAAACTGAGGTGATCATACCTCCAATCCTGCCTTTATCTATTTTTTATTTGTTTGTTTAATCCCACCTTTATTATTTTTACAAATAACTCAAGGCGGCAAACATATCCAAACATACCTTTCTCCTCCTATTTTCCCCACAATAACAACCCTGTGAGGTGGGTTGGGCTGAAAGAGAGTGATTAGCCCAAAGTCACCCAGCCAGCTTTCATGGTTAAGGCAGGACTAGAACTCATGATTGCCCACTTTCTAGCCTGGTGCCTTAACCATTAGACCAAATACTATAAGCTAGGGGTCTTCAGATTTGGCCCTTTTATGACTTGTGGACTTCAACTTCCAGAATTCCTCAGCCAGGCACACTGGCTGAGGAATTCTGGAAGTTGAAGTCCACAAGTCATAAAAGGTCCAAGTTTGAAGGCCCCTGCTGTAGGCATACAGTGCTTTACCACATCACTAAAGCTACATTAAAAATGCAAAAAAATGGGAAAAGAAAAGGCAGTACTATATGCTTTGACTATGTTTATGCTACTTGTTAGACCTTAACTTAGCAAACCTCCATCATTATGCTCACACCATATTCTATGCCTAAATTAAGAAACCACCTTATGGCTTAATATAAGAGACTATTCACACAACCAGCTAAAACAACAGTTCGGTTCCCTCTATGAGTAGAAGCACAAATTCTCCAATACTGTTTAACCCATCTAAGGCACTGTACGAATCCAGACAATCCTTCACCTGTCGTTCCCCATCTTCTTCAAATCCCATTTTCTTGTCAAAATATCCCTAGAATTTAAAGTCCAATGATTCCAATCCAACCTTCTCAGTTCAGATGACTACTATAGCAGTGATCTGGGAATCATCCAAAGGGGTCCAGTAAGAAGAATGCTAACCATTCAATCCTGTACATCTTCACCTGGAAGTAAGCCCCACTAAACTAATTAGAACTGGATTGTAGCTGGAAGAATCACTTACCTTTCTAAAACCCATTATATGAAAAAAGAGGGGGAAGAACTACAGGTGTGGTAGAATAATGATACATGGAGTGGAGTACCATATGGACGAATTATTTCTTTTCTGTCTATGCCAGAATTAGACAATAATTTTAAAAAAAATTACAAGCAGGTGACAAAGGAATCTTTGGGGGTGGATCGCTGTTCACATAATAGATTCTAACCAAAGTAGAAAAGATAATATAATGAAAGGCAAGTATTTTCATATTTAGTGGGAGTGTTACATAGCCCTAAGATTTTGGAATAAAGTTGTAATACTACTGATTCTGCCAAGAGCTGAATTTCTCACATTGTAGTATACATGATGTTGTATCTTTTTATTAGAAAGGTTTCATTTTTTTTCTCTTTAATGATGACTAAAACATTATTAATTT
Organism: Crotalus tigris; assembly: GCF_016545835.1. Taxonomy (NCBI): domain Eukaryota; kingdom Metazoa; phylum Chordata; class Lepidosauria; order Squamata; family Viperidae; genus Crotalus; species Crotalus tigris. Next base: position 6,500,505 of record NW_024096469.1, read on the forward strand.
TAAATTCTAAACAAAGCCTCCTTTTGTCACTGTGATATAGCAACATGTGGGACTGTTTAATAGCAAAAAAAATAAAATAAAATAACACACCAGATCAAAATTTCCAGTCCAAAGTGAAAAGTAAATATGTTTCTATCTCAATTTTCTTTTGCAGAATTTATCAAAAGAGCCACAAGAATAGCTGCTCCGCCTGTAAAATACCACAAACTGTTTTTGTGTGTGCATTCAAACTCATGGTTTTCTATACTCCTACCCAGAAATACATTTATATATTTTATAGGATACGTATTTTATATGTGTAATTTGGATAGTATTTTGCTTTAACTCCTTATCTCATTTGAATTTCTTTCTATAACTAACTTGGATGTTCTTATTCATTTTCTCTTATATAAGTGACTTGCTAAGCTCTTGCTACTTTTTAAAAGGAAAAAGATATTCAGGTTACTTTAGGATTTCAAAGTTTAGAGCAAACAACGAGGGCAGCAGTTTTCGGACAGATTCTGAATAGGCAGCAAGTAGGAAAAAAGGAAACCAAGTCTGCTGTATATACCTAAAATGAAGCTGAATTACAAAAAAAAAGGGGAGGGTGAGCTTATGTTAACACAATCCTGTCTCAGAATGTGTTTCCATATACAGTAGTAAATCCATAGCAACACATCCTGGAGTTTTTCACATGTATCACCTACTACCAATAGTTAAAACAGCAGTTACCAGCCATACTGGATATACTGGTTTATAAACTGAATGTTAATGTCTTGCTTTTGCAGCATGATGACAAAGTCCAGTAATATGTTAACACTAGTCTAGGGCTGTCAGTGGTATAAAATGGGCAGATGGAGAGGTTAAAGACAATGAGCTCTTTCATGCACATATATACACCCAATGGTGGGATTCAGCCAGTTCGCACTAGTTTGGCAGAACAGGTAGCTAATTTTTTGTTGCCCAGGTCCACAATGGACTTCCGGAAGCAGCATCCACACAGAGAACTGGTTGTTCACATATCTGAATCCCACCACTGTATACACCCATACAGTTTTCCTGTGGCTCAACTACTACTTGCATGTATTGTGGACCATCTGCCATCAGGGAATGCAGCCTCAGGTTGGAAAGAGTGTTTAACCCTCCTTTCAAACAGAATTGGGCAATTTTTCAAACCAGGAGGGTTGCGCTGGTTACTGAGCCCTCCATTTTGTGGAAGAACAGCTGGAAGGGAGGGCAAGTCTGGTTGCTTCCCCTCCTTCTTCAATCCTCAAACAGATTGTTGGGCTGGAGCAGAATGAAGCTCCCTGCCTTCCTGTGATGAAGCCAGAAATTAGTTACCTTCATGATCCTTGACAGGAAGAGGGAGGGAGAATCCAAGAGGCTTGTCTCTTCTTTCCCAGAAGAACATTTGACTCAGATTACTGGCTTTCCATTGACACAGATAGTGGGAAACCAACATAATGGAAGGTTGGGGAAAGGGCAGAAGCCTGGTGCCCCACCTTAGTGACTTTATTCAGACATCACTTCTTGGCATTGTGAAAAACTGGACATTTTATCCAAGGAGCTCAGGAGAGAGGAAAGCAATGAGACATCTTGCCTATTTGTAGCCATGCTTCAGCCTGTTGGTTTCCTACTACTGTTAGAGTTTCTTGCAATTGCATGGAACACATTTTTGCAGCAAAGAACATCATTTATCCATTCATTCTTTAGCACCACCTTGCCAAATGAAAGTGTCTGCATTACTTCGCATGCTCAAAAGGTTTTCTTTCTCCTTGAGGATGGAGATGACTTTATATATAATAAGTTCTGCAGAAAGCTCCCAACTCATGACAAGCAAAGCAGTGGTAGGATTCAGCCGGTTCGCACCACTTCGGCAGAACCGGTAGCTGATTTTTTGTTGCCCAGGCCCAGCATGGACTTCCGGAAGTGACATCCACACAGAGAACCGGTTTTTCACATATTTGAATCTCACCACTGATGACAAGCCACCAGTTGTTCCTCCTCAGGGGACATTGGAAGATCTGCTCTGCTGTGCCTGGTGACTTATAATGTACTGTTGCTGCTAAATTCATTATCAGAGATGGTCAGCTCTCCTAAAAGCCTAGAAACTCTCCAGAGATGGTCTACTGTTTTCTAAAACCTAGTGTGTTGCTCAGTTATCTGAGGGAACTAATTCCGATTGCATTTTCTTCTCATATCCTTTCTCTCTGCCTCTTTGCCATGAGGGGATTTAATACAAAGTAAATCACAATTATTCTGTACCCAGGAGTAAAGACTTGTGTTTTTCAGTTCCCTTCTGATGAGGAACGTTTTCCTCAAAGACATTCGGGCAACAGCAGGAAGGAAATCTGGGTCTTCCAGGGTAAGGAGGCTCTGCAGCAGAAGGTTCAAAAGGTCTGAATTGGAGATGTAGAGAGAAAGACCAACATGTGACCCAGAAGAGATGCAAGGGCAATCTCCTTATTTGAAGGTGTCTTTCAAGAAACAGGATAATATAAAAAGACAATATTCACAAGGCATTAAAAGCTGTCCTGGGCAATGTTAGGGATACAAAACAGGTCAGAAAGGGCAATTAAATTTTCTACACACACCATATTTCCTCATTTGGCCATCTGGCCATATGCATTCTTTTTTTCTTTGCTTTCATTTATATTTTTCTAAAGAACAGGGACAATTCTTTTCAAATTGATCTTTATTTTTTATATGAAATTTGTCATGGAAAGAGCCCCCCCCTTTTTTTTTAAAGTGCCATTGTTTGGCTGAAGGTGACAGAAAAGGCAGGTTTCATGGTTTCTGGACAGTGCCATATTTTCTGTTGGGAAGCTTATTCAAGATGTACAAAATGTGGGAGATGAAATATTATCTTTGGCCCTGCAATTGTTTTTCCTTGTTGCATCTTTCTCTTTTATTAACTCCCTCCCTCTCTCATTCATTATATATGCACATACAGACTCTGGAAAAAGCTGAGTGCAAAGGATGCATGGATGCTGTTCTTAAGGGGTGGAAAGGAAAGCAGCCATAAATAATTGGCTGTCTCCAGAAATGAGGGCCTCTAGAAGGGGAAAGGAAGTACACTGTGCTAAACATCTCCGAATATTTATGCCCATCTGGTAAGAGGTGGGAGGGTCAATATGCATTAGGTCCCATCACTTTAGTAATGGCATCTGGTAGGACTAGGAGACATGCCTTCTCTGTCGTCTTTCCCACCTTGTACAACAGCATCCTCCTGAGATTTAGTTGGCCCCAATCTTGCCTGATTTTTGAAAGGCATTAGAAACCTGCTCACTCTCTAGGCGCTGGTTAGGATTGAACTTGTTGGCTGAACTTTCCCCTGCCCATCATATTCTTACATTTTTTGTGTTTTGTTTTTCAACATCTGCTCATTGTCTTACTTTTATACGGACTTAATTCTTGTTTACGGATGTGATATATCATGTACTGAGTAGATGGCTACATAATTCAAATAATAAAATAAATAATAAAATAAAATAAATAAATAATAAAATAAAAATATGATTGCCAAATATTTATTTATTTTGTGGCTGTTTTTATTGTTTTGATGGGTTTTTTTAATGTTTTATTTTTTTAAAAAAAAAAATTAGGCTGCCCAGAGTCATTTGGTTGAGTTCGGTGGCTATGAAAATCAAATCAATAAATAAACAAATAAATAAATGCAGATTCGCATGTGGAGGATACCGATGGAAAGAAATAGTTCTCCTAGGCAAAAGACAAGGCGGGCTTCCACCTTCACTGATGTAGGGAGATAAGCAGTAGTGCGTTAGAGTTAGCTCAAACTGGTTATTGTTATGTTTTGTGGAATTCTGCAAGCTGTTTGAGAGCATATCTGAGCCACAATGGCTGGCATGCTGATCATCTGTTTGAGGGCTAACAAGGAGGCCAGCAGAGGCAATGGAGCCAGCAGAGCAGCTTGTTAAACTAGCCCACCACTGGAAGTAAGGAGTGGTGTTGGCATTTGTATGAAATAGGCCTATAGTTAAGGGAAATGCAGATATCAAGAGTGGCGGGCATTAAGACCATGGCATCCACAGGCAAACTTCAATAATATGGCCAGATCTAAGGACAAGTAGGCTGTGGACAGAATGGGCTAACTCACGATGGCCACAGCCAACTCGCCATGGCCAGCCTGCTGCAGGACAACTCACCATGGGACAATATAAAAGCTAAATTAATTTGATGGAACTGTGGCCAAAATAATTAAATAAAAAAAACTCAATCCAGAAATACAAGAGTTACAATAATCTTGATGAAAACATAGTCGCTAATAATAAAAGTTATTGAATGGAATAATTAATACAGTGTTGAATTTCTCCCACAGCAAGTTGGCTGTGGTGAGTTATCATATAGCAAGTTGTCCTAGACTTGGTTGTGGATGCCAACATTATTGTTCCATAACAAGGAGAAAGAATCTCTTTCTTTTCCCCTCTTCTCATATCTCACCCACCCCTTTGCATGTCTGGATTTATGTCTGTCTCTCTCAGCATTTTATACCACAGTCTAGGTTTTCTCTACAATTGCAATAACTAACAGTGTTTTTAAGCCAAAGTTGCTTTGCACCTCTGCAGTCTGGCTGACAAGGAAAATTCAGCTCATAACTACACAAAATGTTTTTCCAAGTTCTGACTTTTTTCTAAGGTAAGCATCTACTGTGTAGAAATAGCTGGCCCAGATCATGGGTCCCCAACCCCCGGTCTGTGGACCAGTACCATGTCGCACCATGCCAGCAACCGGTCCGCACAAACAAGCAAAGCCCTATCTGCGGGATAGAGGCAGCACACAAAACCACACACTCTCCAGTATGCGGAAAAACCTCTCTGCATGTAACCAGTCCCTGATGCCCAAAAGGTTGGAGACCTCTGGCCTAGATTGCCTAGTTAAGCAGGAGTGCACCTGATTAGTACTTGGATAAGAAATCAGGAAATTCCAGGGTAATAAAGTTGATTTGGTGGTAAATAAACTGAAAAACAAAACAAAACAAAAATCCCAGCAAAAGCAATGGCAAAGAAATCCAAGGAAGGCAGTTACAAATCATTTCCTTCTTTTTCTGCATGGGTGTGCCCATAAAGTCGGCAGAAGCTGAGGCGCTTCAAAGGCGACTTACATTTCCTAAGATAAGCAGGTAAGGATAGTTGACCATCACCGTGACATTTGGACAGACACCAGGGAAAGTTGTTAGTCTGGTCACCTTTTGTTGCAAGTTAAGAATTCCTGGTTCCCCTACCAGGTTCTTAGGCTCCCTCCTTCTGACCTTTCCTCCAGGTCTAACAGCAACCTTATTTCAAAGCAAGAATGGCTGTACCTGACTGATGGGAAAAAAAAACGCTCTTGTGTTTAATGGCAGCTACAAAGATGTTGCTGCCTATCCACTAAGAAAAGCTTTCTGTAGCCCTTGATTGTGATCTGTGATAAGGGAGATTTTGGAATGTAACCTGTTGCCTGAGGTAATTCATTTCATCTGTATTGAACAGATGCCGTAATTTCAGGGTTATGGATTAAATAAGGAATAGATGAGAACGTCCTTGTTGACTTAAGATTAATTAATTTCATCAGACAAAACAGGCACTCGCATTCTCTTCTTGGCAGAATTGCTTTGGCTGGACATTTTTAATCTACCTGCTCCACATTGCTGTTGACCCCAAGAGGACAATTGATATCTTCATTTCCACAGTTGCCAGGAAGGTGACGGGATTTTGCCTTGACTGATTGGAAGGAGAGGTGGGAGAGGTGCTATTCCTTTCCCAGCAACAAGACCAGCGCCTGAGAATGAAAGCATAAAAGATGGAGACAATTTCGGGACCTTTTTAAACACTCTTCCAAATTCCTGATCGTTATTCTTAGAAGTTATTTCAGGCTGTGTGCAAGCAAATTGTCCTTATCTCCTGAAACCACCTCCTTTGTCACATTTGATTTCTCTTCATTTATTTTTAATTGATATTTGCTTTCTTTTCCCCTAGCCGAAGATTTGGGGTTTATGCCAATCCAGAATCTCAGCCAGTATGAGTGAACTGGGGTGGCTTAGCTCCAAAGTGTTGCCTGGCCATCACTGTCTCCATTAATAGAACATGCTTTGCTGGATGTTGTTGAAGCCCCACATGTTATTTCTGGGTCAAGAATAGGACTACTATAACCTCCAAATCCTCTTGGTTAAATGTTAGTCAAGCAACTTCAGTCACTCAGGTCATGTGGTGCAGTTTTAGAAACCCCTTAACTATTGCTGAGCTTTTTGTCTTACACATTTAGTCAGTCCTCCAGGGAAATGAGACGGAAGCATAGAGTGGCTGAGAATACAGAGTCTGCCATGTCAAAGTTCACGGATGAGAACAAATCTCCCCCCCCCCTCAGATTGCCAACAGGCACTCCTTGAGCAAACATTTATAATCAGGAATATCACAATCCTCTGAGCAGAGCAACACCACAGCAGGTTCCTATGTCCCCAAGCCGAGAAAATGCCCATATCTTCTCCACGCTGCTCACAAACATGACCAAGTAACATTTTTCCTGTCTTACATCTTGACAGGGAAGACTGAAAGACATTCTTTCTGAAAGACAGGAAAAACCAAAGGTGCAAATACAAGTTAAGCAAAACCTTGCTCATAAACAATAGCTGTCAGAGGGACCTTAGAGTCCTAGTGGGCAGTCAATTAAATATAAGCCAGCAGTACGTAGCAGTAGCCAAAAAAGCTAATACAATCCTTGGTTGTATAAACAGAGGCATAGATTCAAAATCACGTGACGTATTAGTACCACTTTATAAATCGTTAGTAAGACCACACCTGGAATACTGCATTGTCACCACATTACAAAAAAGATGTTGAGACATTAGAAAAAGTGCACAGAAGAGTAAACTAAGATTATTAAAAACCTGGAGACTAAAACATAGGAAGAACGGTTGCAGGAACTGGGTATCGATACTCTAGAGAAAAGAAGGACTAGAGGTGACATGATAGCAGTATTCTAATATTTGAGGGGCTGCCACCAGAAGGCAAGCCAAGAAACAATGAGTGGAAACTAATCAAGGAGAGAAACAACCTGGAATTAAGAAGAAACTTCCTAACAGTGAGAACAATTAATCAGTGGAACAACTTGCCTTTGTAGGAGCTTCGTCACTGAAGAGATTGAACAGCAACTTGTCTGCAATGGTATAGGGTCTCCTGTTTGCTTGCTTGCTTGATTGATTGACTGTAGCATGTGATAAGGAGGACTGTAGGGTCTGCCACAGGCTACCTTTATCTATTTTCCTATTCGGGCTGCTTATGGCTGTGTGTTCTGAATTCCAATGATATCTCCAGCATTGATGGTATATAGTCCAGAGATCTCTCTCTTTCTCTCCTCCTCCCCATCTCTTGCATGGATGGCCATCTCACTCAAGGTTAGTTGGTTCTCACACACATACCCCACTCCCTTGTTGATGTTCTTTGCTAGAGATGTAACTGTGTTTTCCTTATTAAGGGTGCATTGAGGAGACTGCTGGTAAAATATTTGGGCTGCTGTGACTATTGGGGAAGAGTAGGGGGTGGGTAATGATAGATGAACATGCAGAGGGAAGGGGAGGGAAGGGGTTGTTGGAACTGAGGGAGATGGAAGTGAGGAGGAGCCAGATTGAGCAGGTGCCATAATGTTCATTTTTATCAGACCCTGGACTTTTCTCTCCTCATGTTGCTGTCCCTTGTCTTGCCAACAGGGAAGGTACCATGGGCTTCTATGACCTTATTTGCTTGGGCAAGAGCTGATGAAATAGCCAGGGCTGAAGAAAGTAGGCATCAATTCTGTCTTTTCAAGAATCATGGTCTTACCATAGTTAGTGTGGCTATGTGTCTTCTGCCACACCAGTAAGAAGGTGAATCTGGATTATGAGCTGCCTGAATTCAGCATCTTGTAGGCTGCAACTGCTGGGTAGTCATGAGTTAGCCATCATTGCAAAGTCACAGGTTTTTTTTAAAAAAAAATAAAATTAGTATGTTGGGGAAAGCATGAATTGTACCTGAAGCTTCCTAAAGAAAGAAGGGAGGAGAAATACAAATAAAAGTAAAAAAATTATGAAGACAATAAAACTGCAGTGGCTGTGCCTTTTTTTTTTCTGGTCCTACTCTGGTCAGATCTCCCTCAGTTTTTGTGATTTTTGAAATGGAGGTTGTTTAGGAAAGCAGGTTTCCACACAAGAGTAATTACATGTCTGCACTTGGATATCAGGCATTACTGCTGCTTTCTAGACAAGTTGGACTTCAATCATTCAAATTCCTAGCCGCCACAGAGGCTGGGAATTCTAGAAATTGAAATTCAAGACACTTAGAAGATACCGGGTTAAGAGAAAGCCCTAGTGAACTAGCGACCACTGGTTGTAGGAATATCTGTGCATGAATAACTGTTGTTGCTGTAGCACAAGATTAATTTTGCATAACCAGATTTACTGAAGCCTTTCTTTGGGTATTTTCTCAGCCTCCTTATAGATGCTGAACACCTAATAATGTTTGTGAAGGCTCACCAATTTTAGCATGGCACATTGTATTATCATGGTTTACCTCAGTTGCGGGTGGGGGGACAGAGAGAACTCACTGTGGATTTGACATAAGAAGCAATGACTTTCACATGTCTTGTTCAATATATTCACAAGGTATTTTTTATAGCCCCAAAAGGCAATATGGTGAGGGCATAGGCTATGTTTGAGTGTGGAGTGTGAGTTGGATAGGTTCCCTGAATTACAAATACCAAATGCTAGATAGAATCACTTAAGCACTTAAGCTGCTCCTATTCTTAAGAAGGTGTGTTAGGGATATGGGCCCTTTTGACCTGGGAGAAGAGGGAAGAGCCGGAGAGCTGGATGTACCAATAGAAAAGCATATGATGTTACAAGTGAGGATATCAGGTTAGTGATCACTGTGGAGAAATATAGTGGGAGACAGAGGTTGAGCCACTCTCTGGAAAGGTGGATTTGGTATTTAATACCAATACTGCTTTTCATCCCTTGTGTTTGACCCCAAAGGGATCAAGGGAGGGAGGGAGGAAGGAAGGAAGGAAGGAAGGAAGGAAGGAAGGAAGGAAGGAAGGAAGGAAGGAAGGAAGGAAGGAAGGAAGGAAGGAAGGAAGGAAGGAAAGGATTGACTCAGGCCAACACTGAGTACATTTCACCCAGCATGATGAGCTAATAAATTGCTCTTAGTTGAAGAAAGTGGGGTTCAATATTTTATTTCTGTGCAGAAGCAAGGAAGTAGACTTGAAACCCAAGTCCTAGTCAAGTGTGCCAGATGACCAACAAGCTCTTTTTTAACCATAAAACATAAATAAACCCCAGAATGTTATTTATTTATTTTTATTTATTAAATTTCCTGATCTTTTATCGCTTGTTCCTGAAGGCATGTATATCTCATAATAAGCATATCTCATAATAAGCATGGGGGGGGTACATTTAATTAATTAAACTCTCCACTTCCAGATGTGTTATTTTAACATGCTAATGATAAATTTTCTTCTACCTCTAGACCTCAGTCTAGACATTCTTAACCACAGTTTAAGCTAAATGTCACTTTTACCTTTCCTTGTTCTGGTAATGGGCCTGTTTGCAAAATTTTCAGCACAGTTACAAAGCCACCTACTGCCAGCTAGACATGAAGCCATGAAGCATTTGTGGTCAGCCTCGTTAGCTTCTTCTTCTGCCGGGTTGCAAAGCAAGTGTCAGCTAACTGCTGATTCTAACAATGGCTGCATGAAGCAAAAATACAACGAAAGTAATTAAAGTAGAGTAGCTCTGGCTAAAGTAAAGCCATGAATTGCAAAAACTCCTAATGGTTTGTTAGCAGGCTTTCAGGAGGGAGGGTGAAAAGGAGGGAGGAAGATTTTTGATGCTCCCTGACAGCTTCATGCAAGGAAACTCAATAGGGAAGCCAGCAGGAAGTTGGAAGTCACTCCCACTCCCACTCCTTTTTTTGCCCATCCATGGCTATTTTGTTTCTCTCTTTAGGTAAGGAAATACCTCTGAAACGATGACCCAACCGGGCATGAGTTGCCTAGTTATAACCCAAATTCTTAGCCCATTTTAATCATGCTCTCTTACTTGCTCTTCTTCCATTTCAAATCTCAGCAACAGCATATATTTCAGCAATCACACGTACGCTATTTGTACACACAATTTGCTTTCAAATTCTGTTTTATGTTTTTCAGTTCCAAGGACTGCACTGACACCTCCCTAGTTTTCAGAGGCACTCTGAGGGATGAGATAACAAGAGCCGCTGGAGCAGTAGTTCTCAACCTTTTTAATGCCGCGACCCCCAACCGGTCAGTAAGTCGAGGACTACTCAACCAGTCGTAAGTTGAGGACTACTCAACTGGTGCAGCACCGTTTGCAGAATGGGACTTTTGGCGGGCTCAGCAGGGCAGAGACAGCCTGGACAATTCCTATTGGCTTTTGAAAGCCAATAGAATTAGACTATATTCAAGAGAGTCTATTCTATTGGCTTTCAAAAGCCAATAGAATAAAAGGGAGTAGCACAGCTAAGGAAAAGGGGGAAAAAATGGCGGACTGCGTTGTTTGGCGACCCCCGGGAAATGGTCGTTCGACCCCAAATGGGGTCCCGACCCACAGGTTGAGAACCACTGCGCTGGAGGAAGACAAAGTGAATCCAACCAAGTGCTGGTAAGAATCTTTGGAATGTCTTATGGAGATAAAAGCAATGAAATGCTTTCTCATGGTAATGTCCACAATTAGTTAAGCAGTGGTTCTGTGTCAAGTAACCAGATCCCTTTTTGCTAAAGAAGGGCCTGGGAAGTCTTGCTGACTGGCTGTGAGGATTATTGTTGGCATCCATTGGATTAAAGTTCCTCAGATCTTCTTGGAGTTAAAGTCTAGCTGGGTAAGTACTATGGAAGCGACTGAGATATGATTTTGCCAATTAGCTGGAAGAGTTTTCAGATAGCTAGTGCTGAGGACATGGGCAGGGTGGTGAATGCTGCTTTGCAGAAGCAGATGGTTGCCAACGCTTTGTGACTCTGCTCTTGTACGAGTAGCAGTAGCTCCCAGTATGCTTCCAGGTACAAGTCAAGATGCTGGGACTTTTAATGTTCTGCATGGAACAGGGACAGATGTCTAGTGAGTTTGGTTATCTCTTATGCTTTGTGCTTGTACCACCAGATCTAACAGGGTAAGAACTCTCCAGTTCTCTTCTATGCAACGTTGTCGTTGAGGGGGGACCCAGAATGTGCCTTCTTTATCATGGCACCTGATCAATGCAATAGCTTTCCTCTGAAATCCAAAGGGCCCCAGTCCTCTTGGTCTTCTGGACAGCCCAAGGAGATCTGGCTTTCCCCCCAAGCATTAAGAATGTGATGCTAGTGGAGCTTAATATGAATATTTTTGTGCTGTAGTTTAGTTGTGCAGTGCTTTGGTTATTAAATCATGATTATTTTTACTTGTGTGTTTTATTTACAATTTGGAGTTTCTCCCCTTGGGCATTGGTTGTTAGCTGCCCAGAGATATTTATTTAAGGCCATATGCATTTTCTGAATAAATAGCAATTAATTTTTAAAATTGCTTTGCTATAACTGTTAAAGCTGTCTTGTGAATCAGTTAAAGTAGTATAAAGCAGAACAAAGAAGCTCCTCTTTACACTAACTCAATTGCCATAATGTAGTTTACTCCTTCCACGGTCCGGGATACCTACAGGACTGCCAACTCACCAGTTCACGTCGGGTTTTGCAAAACTTGCAGTAAAATCTTCCCTACCAAGTTTTTTTTTTAAATAGCTATCTTCATCAAATATTTATTTGCACTTCATTCTTGGAAGAAAGAAAGAAAAAACCTGACCAGTGAAAGATGTTTGTTGTGGTTGTTGATGAGGGTGATTGTAATTTAAGTTGGCAGACTTTGTGTTCTATGGGTTCCGATTATAGGAGAGGAAAAGTAGAAGTGTGGTCCTTATACTTTGCCCTTCAAATACACCTCACGTAGGCTTGTGTAAAACTAAACAGCATTTTTGGATTCCCTTTGGAACTGTGAGAATATGCTACTGTCAGGCGTCCTGCCATTGGAACATGTAGGAAATGCAGTTTTGGCAGCAAGAACAGAGCATGATGTACGATTTAAAAAGAGACGGCTCTAATGGTTGCTTCCCTTCACATTGAAAGCAATTGTGACGAGAGTTGCTCCTGCCCTTCTGCATTCCTGACACTAAGATGTGGGCAATGCGGAACAGAATGTCCTTGCCAAAGGCTTAAGTTCCAATGGAATGGAAGTATCACACTCAGAGAAAAATGCTGATGCCCGTCCAGCAAGAAGCAAGAAAACAAACCAAGTGCAAGGCAGAAAAGCTCCTGGAGAGCCATTTAGACAAAGTAAATCTGTCAGACGTTCCCTTGAAAAACAACTCTGGATCTAGAATGAGTGGCTGCTCAGGAGAAACAGTGAGAACCCGTAGCTTTGGGAAATGGAGTTATATTGGTACAAAGGGTAAGATCTTGTAGGTGAAGCCCAGCTTCTAGTGGCTTGATGGATGGGTCTATATTGTTTTCTTGGCAACCCTATGGAAGTGATTTGCCATTACTTTCTTACAGGATATTTTCTTGACTTCCCTGTCTAGTCCACAACCCTGGCCTCCCTTGGGGCTTTTCGTCTATTACATATTCTGTCCCTGTTTAGTATTTTGAAATCAGAAAAGATCGTCTAGATGCTGCCTCCTCCTTGGGTCTAGTGTAAAAGAGAATAAAGCATATCTGAATGTTTTCTTTAGAACCTGGGAGATGCAAGATAGGAGATTGCTATTTTTAACAATAATTTCATAAACTCACCTTTAGTACTGCCCACTGATATTGATCTAGGCCAGGGGTCCCCAATGTGGGCCGTGGCCACATGGCCACCGGACCATGTGAAGGGATGGCCAGTGCACATGCACTCACCTCCCCACACTCACACTAGCACCGCCCCGAGCATCCCACCGGTGCTAGCGCCACCCCAAGCATCCCACCAGCACTAGTACTGCCCCACCCCCCAGGCATCCCACCAGCACTAGTGCCGCCATAGCGCCCCGCCAGCACTAACGCTGCCCCATTTGCAGCACTCACATCTGTGCAGCCCCATTTGCATGTGTGCATGCATTCGTGTGCAACTGTTTCTGTGTGCGCATGCGCTCATGTGCAGCCCATTTGTATGCATGCACACGGGGATCATTTTTGCGCATGCATGCACATAGCCCATTTGCACGCACACATGTAGTGGTGCCTGCCTCCCTTTGCGGGCCGCCAAATCAAAAAGGTTGGAGACCTCTGATCTAGGCCATTCCTGAATTCAGCCATCCTCAGGAAATATTCTTCATTCCTCTAATTTTGCTCATATCTCCAATTCAAAAATACATTTGCTATTCAACTCCAAACATCAGTTATACCAATACACCCCAACACACATCTTTGTAGAGGAACGTGAAGATAAAAGATGACTTACAGCAAGTGGCACCCAATTAATTATTATTTTCTCTTTCTTCTATTTATAACATCCCTTGGTGGGTCTGGGAGTCCTGAAACCTAAAATGATTCTGTTCTCTCAGCACCACCAGATAATGAGATGGAGTTTGGGCTTCAGCAAATTTGTTCAGTTTTATGGAGTATTACTTCAAAATACTGTGAAATTAAGTTCCACTACCATGCTACAACTATCAAGCTGCTTTTCTCTGTGGTGCTGAGATGCGGAGATGGTGCTAACATGGTGAACAAAGAGGAGGAGAAGGAGGAGGAACACAGTCCATAAATGGGGCATGAGAAAATAATGACGGAGAACTAAAGAGTAGGGAGAGAGAAGAGAATGAAAGAGAGATAAAATGGCAGTGGAACTGGGACATGGATGGCTGTGAGCAGCCACAGCCAGCTGTCTCTAGAGAGTCATGGCTCAACCCTGTCCTTCACTTTGAATTAAAGCAAAGGACAATTGTCAAGTGCTGACAATTGCAGAAAATGAAAATAATCTGGAAAAGCAAATGAAACTTACAAAAATTCAGGGGAAAAATGCAATATATAGCAATCATTGTTAGGTTTTTTTTAAAAAAAATCCAAACTCTACAGTTGGATGATGCCTTTATTAGGTCTAGCCCAGTGGTTCTCAACCTTTTTAATGCCGCGACCCCCAACCGGTCGTAAGTCGAGGACTACTCAACTGGTGCAGCACCGTTTGCCGAATGGGACTTTTGGCGGGCTCAGCAGGGCAGAGACAGCCTGGACAATTCCTATTGGCTTTTGAAAGCCAATAGAATTAGACTCTATTCAAGAGAGTCTATTCTATTGGCTTTCAAAAGCCAATAGAATAAAAGGGAGTAGCACAGTTAAGGAAAAGGGGGAAAAAAATGGCAGACTGCGTTGTTTGGCGACCCCTGTGAAATGGTCGTTCGACCCCAAATGGGGTCCCGACCCACAGGTTGAGAACCACTGGTCTAGCCAAAAAGATACCAAAGCAAGTTTTACAGTTCTCCAGAATTCCCCATCAAACAAGAGGTGAATGTAAAAAAGGGGAACTCCTTAAAAAAAACCCCATGATTTTGCTTAACCCACGCTGCCCATCAAAAATCCAAACTTTTTTTCCTTGCACTTGCAGACACCTCCCCCCCCCCGCCCCCTTCCCCCATCATCCCACAGTGTCAGAGAATGTCCAGTCCAAAGAACTCATTCTCAGGCCAAACAAACACTGTTTCTTTCTTGCATAATTGTCAAGGGAATTCTGCTTTTACCTCCCCTCCTCTCCATTCCCCCCCTCCCCTGTGCTTCCTGCCACTTCTTCCCCTCCCTTCCATCTGTCTTCCTTTAAAAAGTTCTTCATCTATGTTGACAATTTCCTGACCAATTTCTTACATTAAGGAATTATGCAACAAAATGCTCTCCATTCAGTTCTCAGCTGTATAAACATTTAACCAAGCAACAAACCAAAAGCTATGAACAAAGGCCATGAAAAAAGTTAAGTCTTTGATGAAAGATGACCACAGTCCCACCTTTTTATGGTCTCCCTTCTCTGGAGGGCAAAAAAATAAAAAATAAAAAACCAGCCCCGCCAGATTGCCTAGCTGTAGGAAAATGAAAAGGAGTCTATTCCTCCAACCCGCAGAAACCAGAATGCTACACTCTCTCACAATCCTAGGAGCCCTTGATCAGCAGAGTCTCCTGGGAGCACTTGGTGCTATGAGCTTTATAGTCCCTTCCTTGGTCAGGTGTGTTTTAAGCTCCAATCATGCAAAACCCAGCAGTTTACAAGAAAGTAAAACAGGTCTTGATAGGATGGGGTATTTTGAAGAGAAAAAAAACCCTTCCTTTCTCTCCCACTTGGATGTATGTGGAGGTGGAGTAGCCCAAACAGGGTAAAGCCTTCAGGGGAATAAAAAAAAGTAAAGTCTAAGGGGCGGTGCTCATCTCCATTTCTTGGCCAAGGGAGTCAGTTTTGTCTGAAGACGCTTCCATGGTCACATGGCCAGCATGACTCTATGCCAAAGGCACGCAGAATGCTGTTACCTTCCCGACGAAGTGGTACCTATTAGTCTAGTTGCATTTGCATGCCTTCTAACTGCTAGGTGGGCAGGAGCTGGGACAAGTTCATTCTGTTGCACAGAGCTTGGGTCTCAAATCCGGGCTGTCAGCTCTCCAGTTGACAAGCTCAGCATCTTTAACCACTGAGCCATCCTAACTCTTTTCAAGGATTAATCACACTTTTAAGCTTTCTATGAAATATGAGTTTTTCTTCAGTTTAAAGATACCCGACACATTCAGCTGTGGCCCCTCTGTCCTCAGGGCCTGTAAAAGCTGCCTCTTGAGCTTCCCAGTCCTCTGATGAAAGTGGTACCTGCATTAGCCTGCTAGAGGCTTTCTCATCTAGCAAAGGCTGGGAGTAAGGAGGCTGGCACGGAGGAAATTCAAACAGACACACTTTTCTAATTTCCATGACAACTGTAATAGGGTATTTGCTGGACTCAGGATTCTCTCTCTCTCTCTCTCTCTCTCCCTCCCTCCCTCCCTCCCTCTCTCTCTCTCTCTCTCTCTCTCTCTCTCTCTCTCTCTCTCTGTGTGTGTGTGTGTGTGTGTGTGTGTAGGGGGATTTTTTTCACACAGAGTGAGCTTGTCCTCATTTGCAAACTGAAGCTGGAGCTTCTGGAGAGCTATATTGGGAAAGAAATGGTATGTTTATTTGTAGATATTTTGAACCAGAGCATCAACTCATGCTAATAGGATGCCCTATATTGTTTAAAGATGCAGTCTGCATGTGATCTGCTTCTCTTTAGAATGGCATTGCTCTGTTCTATATGCTTACACATATACACTTATGACTATACTATTGTTTACCGTATGGTAGACTGGAGAAATGGCACTGTAGGGGATTCATTGCTGCAAACATTCCTTTGACTTCCAACTCATCTAACTGGAGCATAGTAAGTAATGAATAATATGAATAGCTATAAATTCTGAGATCATCATAATGAAATGTAAGTATGTGAATCAAACTGATCATAGAACAAGACAATAACTATGAATACAAAGGAGGAGGTTTCACATGTGTTATAAAATAAAACCGATTCAGATCCAAAGATAGCATACGTGGAATCCAGCTGCCTATTTATTGCTCTTTGTTCTAAGGAGCACTTAAGACCAAGTATCCCAAAGATACTTTTTCATGAGGCAAATGGACTTTCTTGATTTTCTTTGAAGACTTTTTGCTTCTCATCCAAGAAGCTTCTTCAGCTCTGAAGTTTTTAACATTGGGAAAATCTGGAGTTTATTTTTCATATATTTATCATAAATTGAATGCTGTTATCCACCTGAAGTTACATTCTTTAAAATGAGTACCCTTATAAATCTAAGAAATAAATAAAATGTCTAACGCACTTTTTCCCATTGGGTTGGATTACAGCTCCCATATAGTTCATACTATTGTGAATTATGAGATTAATATAATGTATTTGGAGATTGCCAGCTTGGGATAAAATAGCATAGACAATTTAGAACTGCAATACAAAAAATATTTGTTGTTCAATATTATCCTGCCTATTAAACTCTTGCAGGGAGTGATACCTTTTGGTGTGTCAGTTTTCTAATTGTGTGTATGAGTGCACACCAAAATACAAAGCTTTTTTAGGCATGGTTCTCAGGTTATAGAATTTCTGCCAAGAACATATTAATCAAATGCAATTCTATTAGTTTTTGAGCAATAGTCATTACCATAATCATCAATCACTTTAGAATGAGTTGGGTACTTGTGATACATTGTAAATTTTGTTTTGCTATTGTTCTTATGTTATCCGGTTTTGTTTGAAGTGATATATAATTATAAGTCATTCCATTTCCTAAAAATAAAAAAAGATTCTAGCCGCCTCCCCCCCCCACACACAAACTAGTCTTTAAGGTAGGGAAGACTGGGTGGTCTTTTTTTATCCTCCCTCATAGGTAGGACCCTTCCTGATTCTTCATCAGACATAAGCACAATCCTCCCTTGGATTCATGAGCTGTGAAATAGGAAAACTGTTCCTTATTGTGTTCAAGTCCAACTACTCTTCTGTGTAGCCCAGCACTTCCTAGACTTGCTGGGAAGAGATTTTTGATGTAATCTCCTACAATACTTTTTACAATATCCTACTTTGTAACTAAACCGATATGCATATATAATTGAAATAATTGCATATTCATTCAGGATTAGCTTTTCCCTCCAATTCCCCCCCCCCCCGTGATGGGGGAGGATCCCTTTTTACTGCATAAATGTCTTGCATTGCTTGGATTATCCTACCCTTCAACTCAAAGGGTATGTAATCCTTTTGCAGTTCCCTGAGCATTCCCAGAATGCCTAGAGCATAAGTGGAGTAGTGGGGCTCAAACGTTCAGCCTTTTCAAATAGTTTTTGTTAGGTTGGAGCAGGGTTGTGGTATTTGAATTGGATTCCTGAAAATTCCAGTGTCAAACCTTGAAATTTGTGCAGAAACATAGGAGATATGTCCTGGGAATTTCCTATGGGGCACATAGAATCTACAGCCTAAACAGGGTTTGTTCTGTATTTTACAGCTGTGTGATGTCTGAAGATCAGCATGATCTAAATACTTCATCCATATTTAGATACAATCAAAATCATGCTCTTGATATAGATTATATAGTACGCACATGTACCTTTCAGGACACACATTTAAAACCTGCAGCACTGAAGACAACATTTCATTGTGTAGACAGTATGAGCATTTTGAAATTCTTCAGCAACATGAACAAGTCCATTAACAGACAAGTATAACTGGCCCAGACACAGGAAGCTTAATCTCAGCCATGCCAAAGAACCATGAAACTGATCCATGTACTTCTCTTCTGTCTTAGTCTATAGAAAGTGGGCCTGCTTTTTGCAGTAATGCAAAAAGTTTTGGCATACAAGAGTTTTGGCATATATTATCACATTTTCAGACTTTTACCTTTGATGTACCAGACATATAAAATCCTCAGAGTTAATGCAACTATCTAGCACATGGCTCTCTTGCCAGAAAAATGGCAAAAAAGAAGAAAAAAAAACTAAGGATATATGGAAGAAGAAATATATCTTAGATCAGGGGTGTCAAACTGCTGGCCCACAGGCCGGATGCATCATAGTGAAACTGCGCCCACCCCATTGCCAGCAATGGCAAAAAAGTCAAGATATGTCGTGACACGTCACCTGACGTTGCAAGTTTGACACCCCTGCCTTAGATGATAAAACTTCAAATCACTCCATATCAATAATCCCTGAGTCACCTACACTAATACAACAGTGAGCTTTTATTATGATATAATTAACATCATGGGATAGTCATCCCGTCAACCTTCAACCAAGTGCTGCTCTTATTTTTTTTTAATAAAAAGTTTTTTATTTTCCATTTATTCATACAAAATACAATTCAATTAAAATAAATTCCTAACCATTGGTACCACCTTCCCATTCCCCCCAGGCTGCGTCCACCCTCTCTAATACCTTCCCTACTTCCCTCCTCTTTCTCTCCTCCCCTCCTACTCTCCCCTCCCCTTCTCCTCTAACCATCCTACTTCCTCCCTGTTCCTTCCTCCCCTCTCATCCCTCTCACACACATGAACGCAGCATAGGGAAATGCCCAAGCAGCACCTCTCTATAAACTACCATGACTATATTATCATTACCCACCCACTCACCCACCCACCTGCCCTCAACCCTCCCCCCCTCGCTTCCCAGAGCAGAGTACAGGGTTATTAATAAGAAAGTTAACAATAATAAAAAAAAAGAAAAGAAGAAAGAAAAAAGAAAAAAAAGAAAAAAACACATCATACTTAACCTTTAACTCCCCTTAAATTAAGACATATAAACAAATTTCAACAACAGTTACTATAACATTTACTCATAAAGTAAATGAAACTTTATAGTCCCATATTTTTTCTGAATATAATCTAACCATCTTCTCCATACAATAATATATCTTTCTTGTGTATGATCCTTTAAATAAGCAGAATTTTTTGCCATTTCTGCAAAGTTAGAAACTTTAAATATCCATTCTTCTAAAGTAGGCAACGAATCCTTCTTCCAATATGAGCCTACTAGTAACCTTGCTGCAGTTAATAAATTCAACATTAAAGTAGTTTCTTTGTCATTTAAATCCACAAAGATACCCAATAGGAATAATTGAGGGGTGAACTTTATCTTCCTTTTAAAAATATTTTGAATGTTCCACCAAATCATAATCCAAAAAGCCTTTACCTTTTTACAATTCCACCAAACATGAAAATATGTCGCATCCATATTACCACATCTCCAACATTTGGGTTGTAAATTTGGATACATACAAGATAACTTTTAGGATCTAAATGCCATCTGTAAAACATTTTATAAAAATTTTCCCTCAAATTTTGAGCTTGTGTAAATTTAACATTTCTAATCCAAATTGTCTCCCATAAGTCCAATGGGATCGGATCCTGGATATTCTGAGCCCATTTAATCATACAGTCTTTAACCAATTCTGTTTCAGAGTCTAATTCTATTAAAGCATTGTAAATTCTTTTTATATGGGCCTGACTCTGATCTTTAATCTGAATAACCAAATTTTCATCTTCTAATGTTATTCCCTCTTTCTTATCTATAGTCCACCTATCCACTATTTGTAAGTATTGAAACCATGACTGTAGAATGTTTGTGCTGCTCTTATTGATGTGAACTATTCTAGGAATTTGTATGGATTAATGACAAGAAGCAGAATGCTTTATTACCATCCTTTTTCCACAGAAAAAATGTCAACTTATTTTTATTTTATTAATAGGAATGGGAACTGGAAAAAGATATGGATTTGTGAGTGTAACAGTGGACTGGGAAATTTAATTCCATGGAGGGAAATGTTCATGAATTTATTTTTTTAAATCTATAAAAAATTCAAACAGAAAAAATTAAAGCATTTCATCCACTACTTTAGATCTATCTTTGAACTGTCCTTCACTACAATAAAAAGAATAATAAACAAGCATTCATTCATTTTACCTATCTTTAAGATATAAACCACTGAGAAAAAGTGATGCATAGAAAGGAGATAGACTTTACAAGAAGCTAAACCTCAGCCCACTGCCCACTTCTGAATACCTCGCCATTAAGAAAAATGATATTTGCAAGAGAGAGATCTATCGGGGATGGCTGGCTAGCAATTAATTAGCCAATGAATCTTTATCAATAATTTCAGGATCTACCAGTCAGAATCATTATTTCTAAAAAAAAATTCTAAAGGAGGTGGAAAGCTGGACAATTTTTCCTCATTATAAACTAGATGTCTGCCCAATTACTGACAGCTGAAATTATAAGTTTGGAAGACAAAAATCAGTTAGCTTTTGGAAGAGACAAATTCAATAAGCCACTCGTCTTTTAGGAATGACTAGTATGTCACAGAGGAAATGTACAAAGTTTTCAGTTTATATTATTGTAGTTGATCTTAATTAAAATATTGTCCAGTTGCGGTTTCTTACAATGTTTTTTATGAATTAACGTCTATGCTATTATTTTTTATTTCCATGGAAGAAATTAGTTTCTTTTCAACATCTAGGCAACAATTTTAGTCCCTGAAAAGACACAATCTTTTACTTACAGAGCTGGGAAAGGAAACTGTAGTAGGCATGTTTGGGTTTTTTTTTTTTTTGTGGCCCCCATAGGCAGAGCACAATAGTATAATACCATTATACTATTTTGTTGTGCTCCTGGGGGTCACAAAAACTCACAATATTATAGTACACCATAATAACAGGATCAGAGATGAATACATATCTCAGCACAGGGTGCTTGGAACTGTGGGCTTATAAAGTCTGAGCACCTGGAACTCCATTCAGCCCCAATGCTAAGCACTAAATTATTCAGACAGAGTTATTCTTTGTGAATGGACCCAACTCTGAGTAAATAACAGAATTATTATCAGGATGAAAACTGTGGGAGAGGGAATGTGGCAAAAGGTAATATTACCTTGATCTCCTTGGTTAAGAATAATGATTAGAGAGTTGTTCTACCAGTGAAAGTGAAGATATTGTGCAGGGAAAAAATCATACAGGATAACTATTCTGAGGAAACAGACTCAAGATAATAATTTCCCACAAAAAAAAGAGCTCTGAGGGTATTGGCTTAAGGTACTCATAAAGCTGCTTGTATACAAAATAGTCATGTAGACATTTTTGTCAAGAGTCCTTAAATTTACCCTTTTATTTTTCACGTTTTCCAGTCAAGGTTTAAAGATGTCCTGATATCCAGGACAATCTGCTTCCCAATTCAAATCTCTCCTTGCCTGTTAAAAAATATTCAGCAGATGGCAGGTTCTTGGTCTATTGTTCTCCCATAAAAGGGACTGTGGATTCTTTGAAGATTAGGAATACTGTACTCATATCAATTGGGAACATTCACTCAATGGGAATGGTACTACATGCCTTTTAGCCTTTCCTGAAATAAGAAGAAGTACAAACATGGTTGGAGGGACACTGTGCAAGAGTTACTAATCAGGACAGGAAAGGTGATCACCATTTCCAGAACCCCACCTTGGTGGGGGGTAGCTTTAAATGAGATGAATTGTGCAGTTATTTCATATCAATGTGATCACTTCAACCACATCTACAGTAGAAGGCTTTAGACTGCGGAGCCAGGACTAGCCCAGGACATTCCAGAACCATGGACAGAAGCAATGGGCGAGAGTGATTCTGGCTGCTCCGCTGAGGTGGAAGCCTTGTTTCGATTGCGGAAGTTCAGTTGGCACTTCTCAGCTTCTTTCCTGAGGTCATTAAGATTCTGAAATCCGTTGAGCAAGCAATGCAAAGGGTATTTTCCCCTGAGGGAAAGTAGGTTGGCAAGTTGCACAGAAGGCACCCAAAGGTAAAAAGTACTGGTTGGAATTGCATTTCCTACCTGGTGAGAGCATCCTGGGCAAGTAAGGCATGATAAGTCTACAAAGTTGGGGATGAGGGAATCATCTGTCCCAAAGGATTGCAGATAGTTTCACCATTGAGAAATACATTTCCCAGGCCTGTAGGGGGGGGGAATGTCACATGTGTTCCTAATCTAAATGCCTGCCTACTCTTTGTCTCCAAAGTTGCTTTCATGACTACTTTATACAACATGCAGCTTGGCCTATTTTAGTTTGTGTCGGCCTTATCCCATGTAATCCCTTACTTTATCCTATTCAATACAGGAATTCTGGAAGTTGTCATTCCAATATATATTGAAAAAAATGAGCTAGAGGAAATTAATGTAATCTGAGCTTTTAAAAGGGAAGAAGGCCAATGAGGACAATAATTGACAATAAGCAACATGGCACCCTCCAGATGATTTGAACTATAATTTCAACAAAATTACGGTATATCATTAGCCATGTGGCTGGAGTTGAAAGTAGCTGAAGTGCAAAAATTCTTATAATAATTGAGTGGTTGTCTGCCTGTTAATAGGGTTTTTTTTTCTTCTTTTTCTGGAATTATCTAAAGTTGGGATTTCCCATAATCCATGCAGCAATTCACATTCATTAAGATTCCAATCTGGTAATCATATGGTAAAGATATGCCTTTTCCCAGTGTTGGTACTGAAAGAAACTTACCATCCAAAAGAGTTGTGAGGATTGTAGAAAAAACAGGAGAAGATTGTGAGAGGAGCGGGCAGAGAATAGACAAAGAAGAGGTTAAGTTTCAGTGCTATAATCTAAACAGGGCAAGTATCTTCAAAATAGTTTGATGTAGTTGATATTCTGCAATATTTGCTACATGTGAAAACACCAAGATGTCTTGTGGCACCTTAGGAACTATAATGCACGTTTTCATGAATCTACAGCTCCCTTTCTCTGTTGCCATAATTAACTTCATACTTCCTGGTAATAATAAAAGTCTTCACTGGGATTGTGTGTGTTATGCATGGGTTTTTGAATGTTATGCTGCCCCCATAGAAACATTCTGGTTGAAAATAAGAAGGAATTAGGTTGTACAGGTAGTTAACTACCAAACTATAAACGAGACAGCACTGCTAGGTTTTGAACTAACTCAGTGCTGCATTTTCCCTTCTAGTATGCTGCCTAGACTAGGGCTGAGCTAGAAGATCAGAAATCTGGAATTCAACTTTGTCTGCCTTCAGCTTTGATGCTGGCTGATACAAGTAGCCTTGCAGGCCCATTATGAGCCGAGCATGTTTGCCTGATCTCCTTCAAGAAAGGGCAAAATACAAGAATCATAAACAGTATAAATAGCACAGAAGTGATCAAAAATATCCTTTTGAGCTGCAGGGTAACTGGCAGGGAGCAAAAGCAGAACAGTTGCTGAGTCAGGGCCTTCCTATTTGCTATGGCATAACCTTGAGTGAGAGATGTCCCTCAGCCAGCTAAATCACAGAGCCTAAATGGTACCAATATTTGAGCTGAGTTTCAGTAGCTGGATGTACAATCACATATGAAAAAAAAAATCAGAGAATTAGAACTATGAATAAGGCAAGTGTTTTGTGTTAATATATAGGTATATTTGAAGGCCAATTATCCTATTCTCACTGTATTACATTGGTTGAGATAATGGCTGGAGTTCAGAAATGCACATACTGAACCAACCATTAATGGCTACTAGTTCTACAGATAAAATCTATTGTATCACAGCAATCTTCCCCTCTAACAGCTTCCAGGAAGCATAGAAATGTATAGCTGAGTGTTACTCAAATACTGATGGCATTTTATCCCAAATTGATAGATGACCTCTCCCAGCAACTTCATACAGATGTTAAATAGTATGAACCACGGGCTACAGTGTCTGACATTGGAACACCAAGGGCTCAGTGCTGTTTCCTTATGGCTACTGACTAGAACCATCACTCAGGTGATGAGCTAAACCAATGTGACATAGTAATTCCTCTTCCCAATCCTTGCAGGCTGCTCAGAAAGAAATAATATTCAGTGGTATTAAATGTCACCAAGAGGTCCAGAAGGATCAGGAGGGATGAATTCCCCCAAATCCAAGTCTTACTGAAGGTCATTTCTAGAGTAACCGGTGTTGTTTCTGTCCCATGGTTGGACCATAATTCTGATAATGTTTTTAGAAGGAGATAGATTGATGTTAAGTTAGGGTCAATGATTGGACAAGGCTTGGAAAGTACAAACAAGGTAAGCAGGCATATCAAGGCAAATAGAAATGGGAAATCAAAGATCCATGGACAAAGAGCAAGGCATGGCAGATATAGTACCCATTCATCTGGACTAGTTTGGTTCTCATAATATTCAATCTGAAGGCTCTTGAACCAGTATGGAGATAGTTATATAGTTATCCATTCTATTCAGGGATAGGTAATACATGATGGCTCATGATCTAACAAAATGAAATTCAACGTAGATAAAAGTAAGCTTCTACACTTAGCTATGAAAAACCTACTGTATAGATATAAACTAGGAGGTGAAACATGGCTCAATGGCAGTAACTGTGAGAGGAATCTTGGAGCCTAGTGGACAATCACATAAGTATGAGCCAAAAATGTGTGGCAGCAGCCAAAAAAGCCAACGCAATCCTAGGCTGCATTAATAGAGGGATAGAATCAAGATCATCTAGAACCGCTTTACAAAGCCTTAGTAAGATCATACGTGGAATACTGCATCCAGTTCTGGTCATCACAATACAAAAAAGATGTTGAGACTCTGGGAAGAGCACAGAGAAGAGCAACAAAAATGATTAGGAGGCTGGAGGCTAAAACATACAAAAAATGATTACAGAAATTGAATATGTATAGTCTAATGAAAAGAAGGACCAGGGGGGACATGATAGCACTGTTCCAATATTTGAGGGGCTCCTACAAAAGATGAGGGGAGGGTCAAAATATTTTCCAAAGCACCAAAAGGCAAAAGACAAGAAACAATGGCTGGACACTAACGAAGGAGAGAAGCAACCAAGGAGAAAAAAACTAAGGAGAAATTTCCTAACGGTGAGAGCACTTAACCAGTGGAATAGCTTCCCCTCAGAAGCTGTGGGTGCTCCATCACTGGAGGCCTTCGAAAACCTGGAGTGGACAACCATTAGTCTGAAATGATATAGGGTCTCCTGCTCGAGCAGAGGGTTGGACTAGAAGACCTCCAAGGTCCTTTCCAATTCTATTATTCTATGTTCTATGAAAACATGAATGTGCCAGCCAAGTGTGTCTGTCAAAATTCACTTTGCAAATCAATAGATTATGAGTCTTCTACTGGACTCAACAATGGTATAGTACAAAGTTCTCTCTTGGTTCCCTTTTGCCTTAGTCTGATTGTAAGTCCTGTCCTACTAACAGTTCTTCTAGGATGCCAGAATTATAGTATCTTTCAATCAAGATGTGTAGATTCCATCTTCATTCCGAACACCTTTTCAGACAGCACCATTTAATATTGAGCCACTTTTGTAGCCTCCTATGGAGTACCTAAAACTTTTAAAGAAAGCTATCTCATTGATGTTGATAATTTAAAGACTGCTAAACTCTACTAGAAATTATACAGTCACTCCATAAAACTGGACAAAAGATGCATTCTATAAGCAGATCTTTTTATTCAGAGTCATTGCTGCAGTTGTTATGTCCTTCAATGATGGCTTTGGTTTCAGTACAATAATAATATAGTGTATGACCAGAGAGACACAAAAGCGAAAGGTGATTGCTTCTTCAATATAAAGTTACCCAGTGCCACCTGATGGTTAGATTTTAATATAGCACTATAATCGCACATAGAACAAACCATGAACTTTGGAAGATGGCTATTAAAGCTCTCATCCAGAGGAAATATTTACTGCCCCTTCTTACTCATGTGCCAGGGTACATTAGCGTACTGTACAGTTCAAAAGTATTATTTGGCCAGGCCAGCTATTCTGATAAAAAAGTCAGCATATCTATAATAGAATATTTGCAGACTATGGACCAGGATTTCAATGCCATTTGCCAGGTTTGCATCTCTTAAAATAGATGATATGAAGAACCAGTAACAAGTGTATTAACTGCATAATTGGTGACCACATCTGCCTCTTAGCACAACTAAAGGACCAGGTGGTGAGCCTCTAAGCAACTAATGGCTCCTGATCATCTGTCCACATTCTATCTTTAAATGGAAATAGGCATGCAGATTTCACTTAAAAGCAGCATTCTCAACTTGCTTTGAGTAAAAAAAAAAAAAAAGTCTGAAGAACATCATGTCCTATTCTGTGTGCTCAAAAGCATTAAGATAGGCATGATATATATAGTTGCAAAAATAAGGGTGACCATTAGATGGCAGCAAGTTGATATCAAAAACTAAGTCCTTATTGCCCTCTAGTGCAGGGCTGGACACAGGCCGGACACATCACGTGGAAGCCGTGCCCACCCCATTGCCGGCAATGGCAAAACAGTCCCAAAACGTTGCACGACGTCACGTGACGGCACAAGTTTGACATGTCTGCTCTAATGTTTCCTCTAGGTTTTTATAGTCCCAATATAGTATTCCTACCTTAGTAGGTTCTGGGTTTAATTTTTAAGGCTCCTCAAGACTAACCAGATATAACATAGTTCTGGTGAAATTTCTAGGCTCATCTTCATCAACCACATCCTTGTGAATCTAACTATCTCTATATTACAGATAGCGACACATCTATAATAATTGGCTGCTTGTTTTTTTCATGCATTTTCAGAATGAAAATGTGTAATGCTAGGCATAGTTGCATAGAGGCCTAAATTGAAGGAAAGATCTAAACTGAAGGAAAGTTTTTGGCCAATTTTCCAGCTACACCTACATTCAGCCCTTTAAACTTTCTTAGTTCTATTCTGTAATCCAATCTTTATGCATGGGCCTTTGAACTTTTGTTTGTGTAAGATAGGCTAAAGGTTAGATACCTTGATACTTTATTGCTAATAAGCACAAAAAAAATTCATTATCAGTTGTTTTTTTAACAAAGCAAGATCAACCTTCCCCTACTAAAGGATATGATTAACAGGATTTCATTCCTTCAGTATAAGCGAGAATTAAATCACAAAAACTCCTCTGGGTTGAGAGATTATAGATGACAATAGAAAAATGATGGCTGATGATAATTGCTGCATATCATGCCAGATTGAAATTTCACTGCTTTATCATCCCTTGTTATAATGACTAAGAAACTAACAGGATTAGGGCTACTACCGGTAGATCTGGAATGCACAAATCTAGATGGCCATCAGAGGTTGTAAAGAGCTATTGCATGTATGTATCTCTTTGCTTCCACCTCCGGTTTATCTGGTTACCTGCAACTCAATTTTCTAAACTTATTTTTGTGGCTCTTCTCTGCTCCCCCAACTTTTTCTATTTTTACCAGAAATTAGATTTAATTCTTCTGCTCAGTAATGCAACCTTTATTTCCCCCCCCCCCTTGAAAGATTGCCTTTGTTGTTATGTGAAAAAGTTATTTAATCATATTTTATCTTTGTAGCAGATGGTTGAGCTCAAAGATTGAAGGCTGGTCTCATATCTCTCCCAGAATCCCTCTGGGTTTTCATACAACAACTTTGCCTGCTGTTACTGTCTATTTCCAGGGATACCTCACCTGATGTGTCTCTCCTAGTCTAAATGATGTAATACTCTCACATCTTATGCTACTTTTACAAGGATTAAAAAAAAGTAAAAATGAAAAACCTGAAACAATTTCACATCCTGATCTAGCCAAACAGTGGCTATTATTAGATGTCTTGACTCTTCTTTGAGAATGTAAGCCAATATTTCAAGAAATGAATAGAATCAAAAGGTATTTTTAAAAAGACAAAATAGAAAATCCTATGTTGTTTGAATTTAAAATGCATTTTTTAGTTTTCTACTACACAGTAACCCATTAAAGCTTAAACTTAAACTAGTTTGGTGCAATTGCTGACTAAATGTTTTACTTATTTCTACAGAAATAGCCATTTTTCAAACACAAATCCCTGTTTCAATTTCCTGAACATTCCAGCTTCTTGACCGGTTGCAAACTTCAATTAGGGACAGTTAGGGTAGATAGTAATCCCAGCTTAATCCAGTAACTTCTGCCCTACTTTTAAAAGGACTAAACTTTTTTTATTACCGACTTAGGTGTGGCTGGGGTATCTGACTCTCTGTTTATGTGACAAAGAACATTTCTTCTTCATGTGAATGTAGACTACAAATGCTTGCAGACATGATGAGATAATGGCTGGCAAGGAGCCTTCTCTCTCCAAAATGCACTGCCAAAACATTGGTTTTCCTGTTTCGCAGACCCTGAGATAGAACCATTCACATATTTTTCATGGTTAGTTTCTGTCCTGTGGTTCAATTTAACTCTCGATTTTATGTATCCACATTCACTTCCTAGAATGCTTCTGCCTATGAAACTCTTGTTTCCCCCTTTTTTATTACCCTTAGCAACCCAAGGAATCCCTTGCTCTACTAGCCATATTCCCTCCCTGCACTCTATGCCTTTGGAAACACTTTATCTCTCTGTTCAAAAAGTAGATAGATAGATAGATAGATAGATAGATAGATGGATGGATGGATGGATGGATGGATGGATGGATGGATGGATGGATGGATGGATGGGGAGACAGATAAATAGATAGATAGATAGATAGATAGATAGATAGATAGATAGATAGATAGATAGATAGATAGATAGATAGATAGATAGATAGAATCAATTCTCTATCACAGAAAACTTTTTCATTTAATTAGCATTTTGGAGGGTGTTGCATGCTGCAGACTTTTGAAGATTACATGTAGTGCTGGTACTTCGAGTCATGCAGATGGAGTTAGGAAGTATAGAAGAAGGATTTGAACAATGAGAACTCTGGGTATTGTAACTTCTGGTGCTGTCCTCAGGCTAGTCGTGAACTTTATTTAGCTTAGCCTTCACTGAACAGGGATTTCCCAAATGTGTTGGACTACAATTTTCTTTCACTCCAATTCAGCATGTCCCACACACCAAACAGACCTAGGCAGGGAATGGCTGACATCAAACTGATTCTGGCAATTAGCAGTGGGATTGGATTGGGAATGGGGAGATCCAAATGTCAAAGAATAACAGTTGTAGTGATGCTGAGACAGTTTTGTTAAAAGAAATGTGTAAGTTGGCAGAAAAATGAGGGGATGAGAGCTGGCAGACACTTTTCTAGTTAGGCTGAAGACACTACCTTAACTCATTTCCACATAGAGATTGGGCTGACATTCTTGCTTATGTACTGGCCATGCAACATCTCCCACTGCACACAAGAACAGGCTGTCTGGCACACACATTCTCTTCCTCAATCTTTTTAAAATTCTTTTATATCACAGCACCGTATGATACAGGAATAATATGGAATTAAAGCTGTTGCTCTAGTGCTACACAAATTAATAGAAACATGCACTGTTTTGTTGTAGAAAAGTGTAATATATAATATTTAATGTATTATCTAGTGCAATGAGCATACATTATCATGAACATGTCTAATCTTCTTCCTTCAGACTTAAACAATTAAAATAATGTTGTTTTAAAAAAGATGCTGCAGCAACCAAATTATCTTCGGAGAACCCTGGCATTTCCAGATCCTGGGCCTGGGCCTGTTTGCCATTATCCCACTATCTATCATGAATTGGGTAATTATTTGCTCTCTGAACCCTGTTGTAGCCAGAACTTTTGAGTGTAAGGTTCATTCTTGGCTGTGCTACTGGACCTGTGAACTGCCTGGGCAAGGATGGCCTTCCAGATATCAGGATCATAAAAAGTCATGGGAAAAAAAGTATAGAAAATTGGAAAGTATTTAAAGGGAAGGAAAGAGGGACACTGCATGCTTCTCCAACTGGGCATTAGCAGCCATGCTGCCTGGGAAAGAGGATGGGTTTATATCAAGCACCTGAAAAGCTCCAGGTCTGGATGGCTGAAATAATGGATCAAGGATTAAGAGATGGATAGCTTTGGAAGTAAAGACTCAGGGATGCCATTCAATGCAGATTTATGTGCTTAACTCTGCACTGAATTTTATCTGGAAGAAAGAGACTTTTTTCTATTCTGGTGTAGAATATTCAAAGCTATCTGGACTCTACTACAAAAGGGTAATATAGTGCAATACAAAAAAGTATCCGCAAAGAATAGTCTATCTTATGTTGCCATATGTTAGTAAAGTAGGTAGGTAGCTATTTTAGGTAGCTAATCAGCTACCAGAAATGTGACAGTTAAATATCACTGGTTTGGGCCAGACTGCGGGGGACTATGTAAACAAATGCCTTCCATCATGACTTGTCTTCAGTGCCAATCTGCAGATTTTCAGGGATATTTTGGTGAAAACCACTTTATTCATCATCTTCCCCCCCCCCCTTTCTATTTCTCTCATTCCTGCCAAACATAGTCATTTTAACAGTAGCTACAATAAAGAATGACTGGATCCTGGAGAGCTGGGGAAAACAGGCTGCTTGGTGACTTTATTGAAAGGCAACCTGCTAAATGCTGAGAAGAGCATTAAAAGAGGCAGGGATATCAGATGTCTGATTTAATAAAACACTCAATAATCTCCTTGTGTGATCAGGAACAATCAAAGTATGTTGGCAGCAACAGCATATGTTCTGTGACATAACAGAGCATCATCCAGATGAACTGTAAAAAGGCAAAAAGTGTTCATGGGGATAAAAAAACAAGGTCTGTGGGAGATTAAGTTAGGAACTTAAACATTCGTGGAAAGAAGGAAAAGAGATTTAAACATCGACAGTATGGTCTGGTCCTTCTAAAGCTCCAAGGGAAAATGCATACAAAATATCCAATTAAGCTGATATCATTTGCTTTCCTTCTCACAACAGCATAAACAAGGAAAGCAGGCAAGCTTCCTTGCAGGTTAATAAGCTTCACACACGTGTGGGTATGCGCGCGCACGCGCGTGCGCACACACACACACACACACACACACAGATCAAGGGACAGAAGGAAAGCACCAAGGTCAATAGCATGGAGTCTCTGGGGAGCAACATGACATAAGTCCTTTAAAATATTAATTCCCATTTTCATTGGAAGATGAGTCAGCAGCAGTGATAAAACCCCAGAGAAGTCATAAAAAGCCAGAGCAATTGATAAAATGGAGAGTCGACATAATAAAATTCCGCCACGTTGAAGGTCAGGTCATGCCTGTCTCAGGCAGGGGTATAAGCCAACAGATGGATGAGTTGCCTGCTCCACAGGCCTCCGGGCCAGGGAAATGACACATCTGAGAAGGTTCTGCATCTTAACAAAACCACAGTGATGGGAATTTTCACCCTCTAAAATGCCATCAATATTTGCTTGCTTGCCCCACAAATATGGCCATGCTCCTCAATTTTCTGAGAATTGAACTCCTCCAGTGGTAGTTGCGTTCATCAATGCAGATTGATGAAAATTCATCTAGGTAAATTGCACTTCTTCTACAGTAGAATAAAAATTGCATCTGTCTGGCTTCATATATACACGCAAATCACTTGGATCTGTGCTTGATTATTCCATACAGAATGTATAATCTGGATTCATTGAAAAATACTGAGTTTGAAATCACGTGCAAGGATGGGAAATATTTAAATATAGCATGGGATCTGTAAAGTATCATTCACATACAGTACAGATAGTCCTTGACTTACAACAGTTCATTTAGTGACCGTTCAAAGTCACAACAGTATTGAAAAAAGTGACTTATGACCGTTTTTCACACTTATGACCATTGCAACATCTCCAAGGTCACGTGATCAAAACTCAGATGCTTGGCAACTGATTCAGATTGATGACGGTTGCAGTGTCCTGGTGTCATGTGATCCCCTGACAAGCAAAGTCAACGGGGTTCACTTAATAACCGTGTTACTAATTTAACAACTTCAGTGATTCACTTAACATCTGTGACAAGAAAGGTCGTAAAATGGGGCAAAACTCACTTAACAACTGTCTCGTTTAGCAACAGAAATGTTGAGCTCAATTGTGATCGTAAGTTGAGGACTACCTGTATAAAACCATGGCTTCTGTCCCAGGCTTGGAGTTGATGTTTATTATTTGATCAATGGCCTAGTTTTGTTTTGTTGATTTTGCTGTCTTTTACATTATCTTAGTCTGGGTTTCTATCTGATTTCATGTTTTTAGCTGTTTTTATGTTTTCTCTAGCCTTGCACATCACACAGAGTCTGCTGGTGTTGGGTGGCCAATAAATGTAAATAAATAAATAAACTTATAAATCATAGGTTTGAGCTTGTAACTATTCAGCCATCTGAACACGGGTCCACCAGGGGCTGCTGCCATTAGAGAATTCTGATGGTCTGTCCTTCTGGTGGTTATTAGTATTGATTTGGAGACTCTGTGTGTAATTGCATTAGTTACAGGATCCTGCATGCAATGCTATTATGTTGAACACAGGGAAATTGTCATATATTAAATCAAACCATGGATTCCTCTGATCCAATAACTCTAACCAGAGATTTGGATGGGAGTTTTCTAGGCCTAACTGGAGGTGTCAAGATTGAATCTAAAATTTCCTATGTGCCAAACCTGTGCTTCCCTCACTGCATTGACTCAGGAGCCCTGGTGACACAGTGGTCAGATTGCTACATTGCAGACTATCTCTGCCTTCCACTCCCAGCAGTTTGATCCTGACTGGCTCAAGGTTGACTCAGTCTTGCATCCTTCCAAGATCTCTATCATTTTTGGCTGATTATGGATGTCCTTGGGCATTCATCTGTCTCTGGGATTAAATGAGGTCCTAAGAAGTTGAAGATTAAAAGAGGGAATAGTATCTATTTATCACCAAGTTATGGATGGAAGCTGGATCTAAACAAGCATAATCTGGTGGCTCAGTGGTTAGAATGCAGTACTGCAGGCTAACTCTACACACAGCCTGGAGTTTGATCCTGGTGGACTCAATGTTGAGTCAACCTTCCATCCTTCCGAGTTCGGTAAAATGAGGATCCAGTTTGTTGGGGGCCATAGGCTGATTCTGTAAACTGCCCAGAGAGTGCTGTAAAGCACTGTGAAGTGGTATATAAGTGCTATTGCTATTAAAGCCTTCATAAAGAGGGAAGAGCAGATGTGAGGATAAGGCCATGTACCCTGTAAATAATTTAATTCATTATATACAAACACATATATATTAAAGCATATGTATGTATGTATGTCCATTAAGATGAGAAGAGAATAATAGGATATAGCAGTAGGGGGAATTGTTGAATGGGAGGATGTGGCAGCCTACAGTCTGGACTGAATATCTTGCAAGTTGCTGCTAAAGAATCTCAGTTCAAGCAGGTTGGTTTTTTTTAATGTCTTGAATTTAAACTGCCATGAGCACAGGACAGGCAGAATTTAAAAGTGCAATGTGGGTATGTCTTTAGAAATTCTCAAGTTACTAATCTGGAAACCAAAATATATAATGGGGTGCTTTTTCTTTGTGTGTGTGTTTAGTTTTAGCATGTATGGTTTGTTCTCATGGAAAGTGTTATGGGTAGCTGCTAGCATTTTAGATTTTCTCATTTTAATGCATTTCAACATTTCCCTTTTTAACCAGAATAAAGACTGCTCCATTATTTACATTTCTGATGACTCCTCCAGCAAATCAGTCTTGACATCTCCTATCCCTGACCTGTCAGCCACGCTTTCTGCAACAATTGACTGCTGACTATATGTACAATATAATATGTATTAAAACACTTGGTTTGATTTCTATATACCAAGCTTCTTTTTAGGAGATCAAACTCTACCTTCCAAGATTTGGAAGACTAGCTTTAGTAAATTCTATACAACTGGTGTAAATATGATTATGTGCGTTATATTTACAGTTCAAAGTTTTTCTATGGAGTCCTCACATTTGTTATATTCATTTTTCATATGTTTTGAGACCCTAAATTCCCACCCACTTCAACTACTTATGTAGCACAGATCTTACTATTATTGTTTTAATCTGAAACATAAGAATTGCATTATTATTTTAAAATATTTCCTTTCTATATAAAAAGCTACTTGCACTTGATAAACTAGTGTAGGAAGTAGGGTTTAATACAGTTCTCTTACTGATATCCTAGCTTACTGTATGAAGGGGCATTTTATTGGGAGGAGAACTAAAGAATATGAACTCAGTGGAACAGTCCAAATTTTTTTCACTTCACTGCATATAATGCAAAACTTAAATTTTGGTCACCTCTCATGTGCTGCTGTCCTTGTCTCTTATTTATTGAATTAACACACTAAGAAATAATTCAAGTGTGTTCTCCTATTCATCATGGATTTTTCTATTCATTATGGATTTAATGATACAGTAAGAAAAATATATACTATTATACCCTAAGAATATTTTTTTTTCTTTTTGAATGTCTGGCTAGCTCCTAACATACAGTACAGTACCTGATTCCACTCCACTTTCCATTTCTTGTCCAAACATACAACCAGCAACTCCTTCAGTGCTCAGCACAAATCTGTTGTACTTGATCACAGAGGTTAAGTAAGTAGGTGAGTAAATGGAATTAGATAACAATGAGCTTGAAGAGGGGAAATAATTTAGTGTCAAGCCCCAGTCTCTTACACACAGAAAAATAAAATGTATAGGATGAACCCTTTAAACCCCAACTGGAAGTTGTCCTAAAGCCAAGAGCAAGGAGTGGATCAGATAGGAATTTGAACTTGAGACCCTGTCATGTACTTATTATCCAAGTTTCTGGGATGTTTTTTTCTTTCCTCCTCTTGCTTTCTTGGAAAGATGTTTGTGTTCCTGGTTTTCCTGGCTGCCTTGTTTTCCTTTATAGTGTGTGCCCCACTACAAGGGACAGTACAAGGGACAAGAAGCCAAAACAAGCTTCTAGTTGTTTCTTTTGATGGCTTTCGGTGGAATTATGATCAAGATGTGGACACCCCCAATCTAGATGCCATGGCAAGGGATGGGGTGAAGGCACATTACCTCACTCCCCCCTTTGTCACCCAGACAAGCCCCAGTCACTTCACTTTGCTCACAGGTGAGTGTTGCACTCTGGAAGGGAAGTGATGGAAAGGTAAGAGGGGAAAAAAATGAGAATCTGAAATGGATGTGTCACTGGGGAGGAATAGCACTGTTTGTTTATGATACCTTTTTAGTTTATGGTGTTAAAGGTGGGAATGGGAAATTTGTCATTCTCATCCTTAGCCCCCAACCCTCCAAAACAAGTAACAACTGCATTGTCAAAAATCAGCTATTTTTCTGTGGCTCAGGATTTTGACTTACAAATATATATATTCATATGCGAATATACTAATGTCCAGCACAGGTCTTACTTAATCCTCAGTGACCTAAGTAGATTTGAATCAAGATGCAATGAACATGTTGCTCACATTTCAGCAGTAAGTAAATAGAAGAAGCACGTTTCTTCATGTGAATCTTCATCATGTTTGTATTGAAGCATTGGCAATCCAACTCTTGGAGAGTTATTCGGATAACAGTTTGACCTCTCAGCACATCTCCATCCCCCAAGCTCACCCACATTTCTGAAGATCACTGTTAGATGATGTAAATGTTATTGTCAGCTTTGACCATTCATAAAAGCGCTGGAAAAAAATTGAATTGTCTGGACCTTCAAATAGTGATAATAATGCAGTAGCTTTGGAAAATGCAAGTTATTAGTCCTTTTTATAGGATTTTTTTGCTCATTATTTCCACACTGAGGAAATGTGCCATCATACTCATAATAAAAGCACAACAACTCTGCTGTAAATTAATACTTTAAGGCATTGCACAAATTGCTCTTAAGCTCAGTGGTACTTAGTGTAGCACTTCATTTGTTTCCTTTAGAGTGCTTCCAAACTTAGTTTTTGAGGAACTACATTTTCGTTGAAAATATCAATATAATTATTAAACATTCTGGCAATTGTAGCTGATGGGCAAAACAGATCCTTCCTCTAAATGTTTCCCA
This sequence comes from Crotalus tigris, assembly GCF_016545835.1. Lineage (NCBI taxonomy): Eukaryota > Metazoa > Chordata > Lepidosauria > Squamata > Viperidae > Crotalus > Crotalus tigris. The sequence goes on from NW_024096469.1 coordinate 6,536,762, forward strand.
CTGGAACAAAAGCATGACTAGAATCTTTAAAGCAATGAAGGTATGCAACTAGCTGAATTAAGCAGAATTGAACCAAGTTCATACTTGGATAGGAGACCATCAGGAGATCTTGGAGTGGCAGTCTGGACTGGGAAGTCATAGACTTTTCTAGAAGAAGGCAATAGCAAACCATTTCTGAATAGCTGCCAAGTAAAGTACCTGAGTATGGTAGGTATTATACAGAAGGAAGGAATGCAGTACATGCCATCTTAAGCTTATAGAGGAAAGGCAGTGTATTAAACAAATCAATAAATCAAGTCACTTGAAATCAAACTTGACTTAAGGGAGTCTTTACTTTTTATAATTAAAAGAGACTATTTTAGATCAGTGCCTGTATTTGGAGAAAGCTGAAGTATCAGTGACATTATAACCAAGACACAATTTCCCTGGCTCACTTGCCCTATTATCTAACAGTAGTTTCATGGTCCACCACCTGAACTTTTTATCTTACTGAAGAATTGCAGGAGTAGAGTTCTCAGGGATCAATGTACAAAAACTGGGAAGTTATGTGAGTGGAAGGAAAAAGAAAGTGGAAACCATGGTCTGCATGTTTCCAGAGAACCCGAAAGGAGGCTGAAGGCATTTTTTCTGGATTTGTAAAAGACTATTTAACTATCCAAGACACTTGGGGGGGGGGGGAGAGTGACAACATCTATACAAATTGTCTGACATCTGTCTCTAAAGAGCTAGACAGGTATAGGAGAGAGAGCTGCCAAGCGCTAACATAAGTCAAAGAAGAAATTCAGTAGAAAAAGAAGAGAGGAAAGGGAGAGGGAGAGGGAGAGGGAGAGGGGGAGGGAGAGGGAGAGGGAGGGAGAGGGGAGAGAGAGAGAGAGAGGAGAGAGAGAGAGAGAGAGAGAGAGGAGAGAGAGAGAGAGAGAGAGAGAGAGAGAGCGCTGAAGAGGGCTAGTAGTTCTACTAGCTCTATAATATTACCAGGTATAGGTCTAGGACCCCACTGTGTAAAAGGCCACTTTTTTCCCTTTATTTCTTCTTCTGTCTTTTTCTTTTATCTTTTTGCCCTGCACTTTCTTCATTCCCCCAAAAACCCTTTAAGGGGCAAAAAGAGGGAGCAATATAATAAAATGTTTCAGAAAGAAAAATGGCGAAGGAGGTTCCCAGAAATATGGAAGGGATCCATAAGGCATCTTGCCCAAAGTTCCCTCCATCCTGGCAGTGCCAAAGCACTAGTTTCATGGTGGCAATGGGGCATTAGAAGAATAGCCTGGGCTCTGACTAACCTGACCAAGGAAGCTCCATTTTGGTCCTTTGGCCAGTCAGAAAAGCAAGGAGCCACCATGACCTAAAATATTGCAACAAATTAGGAAAATGCTGCAGTTTCTTAGAAACTGGTGGTTCCATGGCTTAGGTCTCTGGTAACTGTGGCCTAATGCTGTCTTCGGGAACAGGAAAGGAATTTGGCTGGTGGCCCCTCTGTGATAGCCTTCACCCATCAAGACTAAGTAACCAGAAATTCATACAACATACAAATTAAAACTAATTCCAAGCTTCTCTTTCCTCTGGTAGGAAAGCATATTGAAAATCATGGAGTGATTCACAACATGTGGTTCAACACTAGCACTGGACAAAAACTACCTTATTATCATACCCAGCGGAGGTCTGACTGGTGGGACAATGGAAGCCTCCCCATCTGGATCACAGCACAGAGACAGGTAAGTCCAAAATCATAAATGGAAGTCTTCTCATCCAACGTGTTACTCAAAAGGAGTGACTTCATTTTGCAACCCACCTTAAGCCTGGTATCAGACCATGTAGTGCTCTGTCTCTAGACATTTTGTGACAGCACAAATTTGAAAACACTCCTCACCGTCAGGAGATTGGGTTCTAATTGCCAGTTGAAGTTAATTAATTTAGAATCAGTTCTTCAAAACAGGTTCTGAGAAAAAGGGCAATGAAAAGAAATTTACTTTCTGAGATGAGATGTGTATGGAGGTTTGCAGAAAAATCTATTAACTTGTAAAAACCAAAAACAAGGAGAAAAGCTAAATTAAACTAAACTAAACTAAAATAGAAAGAGGAAAAGCAATTGTGTGAGAGAGGTGATGTATGTATATATACATACACATATATACATGTATATATATACACATATATAATGGTTACTGGAAGGCCTTTAGGAAGGGCCATAGTCATGTTCTATTATTTCTCTTTTGATTAATTACTCATTCTCAGATTTTCTTTGAATTCAAGTCCGAATATTGTATACAGTTAGTCCTCAACTTATGACCAGTTGTTTAATGATTATTTAGAGTTACAATGGACTCCAAAAAGATACTTATGACCCATCTGAGGAGTTACAACTGCCAGCCCCATAGTCACGTGATCTCGTTTTGGGTGCTTGGCAAACAGTTCACACTTACAACCAGTTGCAGGATCATGTGATCGATCACATTTTGCAATGTTTTTTGCTGTTTTGTGCAAACAAAAAAAATACCATTAGATAAGCTAGATTCAGACATATGACATGTGATTTGCTTAACAATCAAATCATTGGACAATCAACTCAGTCAACAACCGTTGTAAAAGTAGTTTTAAAATCGAGTTTGTCAGATGATAATGCGACTTAATGATTACAACAACCTACTGTATCACCAAGATTCCAGGCTCAATTGCGGTTGTAAGTCAAGGGTTAGGTCAGGTTGCCTACCCCTGGGTTAGGTTATTCATCTCAATATGTAGCAACTTATATTTATCTACTAAAGAAAGCATACACACAAATGTTTATCCAAAGAAGGATTGCAAGCCTTCTTTTAAATAATTGGGATTGGATAGAATCAATTCTCTTTTCTATGTCATTGAATTTGGATTCTTTAGCATCTTGCAGTGTTAGTTTTAAATGCTGCGTATATGTGGCTCTTGAAGTATGAAAGAAAAACTCTGCCCCAACAAACACTACTCCCTTCAGTTCTTGTGCTGACTTTTGAGGTGTAAGCACATTCTGACAATACGTTCAAAGTGCAGCTAAGACTTCAGTCTGCATAAACATGTAGCCCTGTGGATTGTCTTGCCAACTCATAAGTTTACAATCTTCTCATTCTAGGGTTTGAAAGCTGCCTCCCTGTTTTTCCCAGGAGGGAATGCCACCTACCAAGGAGAAGAAGTGAAAGTTAAGAGGGTGGAGAAACTCCTCCACAAGTATGACAATGAGACTGAGTGGAAGCAGAATGTTGACACAGTCATGAAGTGGTTCCGTGAGGATGACCTTGACTTTGTGACTCTTTACTTTGGGGAACCTGACTCTACTGGACACAAATATGGCCCAGAATCTCAGCAGAGGAAAGATATGGTCTGCCAGGTGGATCGAACAGTGGGTTACTTGAGACAGCGCATCGCAGAGCATGGCATGAAGTCAATACTTAACTTAGTCATCACCTCTGACCATGGCATGGAAACGGTCACCAAAAAGGATGAAATTCACCTCCTCCAAGTAGCAAACTTTTCATTCCAGGACATTCAGTTTGAGCTGGTTGATTATGGGCCACATGGCCTCCTGCTGCCAAAACCTGGGAAATTAGAACAAGTTTATGAAGCCTTGAAAAATTCCCACCCCAAGCTCCATGTTTACAAGAAAGAGGAATTCCCCAGAAGATTCCATTATGCCAATCACATTCGTGTCACACCTCTTGTGTTGTACAGTGACCCTGGCTACGTGATCCATGGGGTACAGTTTTTTGTCAATTGTACATTGTTAATGTCAAGCTCTTTACTGCCCTGTACTTATGTGGCTTTCCATTTCATATTTGGTAGACATAAAGAAGCTTCTTAAGAAGGACAAAGGGGAAGGGTCACATAAAATCCTAGTCCAAGGCATTTTGCTTTGAATTATGAATTCCTTTTATTCTGCAGCATTTTTCGGAAAGCAATCTCTGCCATCTTGGATGGTGCTAGCGAAAGCATGCAGCTTTGCTGTGTGACATAACACAGACAATCCTATATACATTTGTCACACTCTATGTCAGCCTTCCCAAAACATCTATCATTCAAATGCCTTGCAATATGCCAGAATTCCCAATAGCCAAGGCTATTTAGGAATTCTGTGTGTTATACCATAATGCCAATAGATTTGGAAAACATTTGCTGGGAAACATTTTATGCAGAAGGTGACTTTGAGAAACAATTTGAAATAGATTTTGCCTTTATATTCCTAGTTGCAACCATTTCTCTCTTTATTTGAAAACCATTCAGCACATCCTACTAATCTATATCAAATGTATTTCTGAAGAAACATACATAGGCTTGTCTTGCTAATCATTATTCTAGTGCTCAAGGAATCCTGCTGAATCCAGTCTCACAAGTTCTGGGATCCTAAGTCTCAGGATATATTTTCCTCTGAGCACTGCTATTTTGAAATGATGGATTCCTACAATATGCCTCAGCAGGCTAGTGACTTTCTTTCCTCTGAAAAATAACTTGAGCAGCAGAAATTTTCTAACAAAGATGTTCCTGCCAGATGTAGCAAATCAAATGTCCCCCAGTGAGATGTTTAGGACATGGAACAGAAACAGCTCTGGACCCACTAAATCCAGAACTATTCCATTTTTCAATCAGAATCCGTCAATTAAACCAGAGTAGAGCTGGCATAGCTAATTTCAATCCACTTGCTCATTTGCTTTGCAATAAGTTGAAAAGCTCTGCAAAACCATCTCTCCAATTCTGCGCTGATTAGCACAAGCAACAGTAGAATTGCCAACCTTGTCTCTTTCTCTCTCTCATCTGCCAGGGAAGTGGATTGTGCAACTAAAGAAAATGAAAGTATCAACAGTTCCTAGTTAGCGTGAATTATCTACTTAGCTGCAAATAGATCCCTTTTTTATTATTATTACAATCACTCTATGTGCGTGTTTGTTCAAGAAATAAGAATGTCAAAATAGGAAAAGTCTGCTTAAATCGATTGCACAAAGAGGTTAACCATGCTCTTTTTATTTATTAATGTGCTACCATATTTCTATCCGTATTTTTAATCCAATTGTTTTTGGGAAGATTTTATTAATTACAGATAAAAGCTGAGTGGCAGGTAATCACTGAAAAAAAATCCTGTTCTTCTTTTTCAGAGAGTGAAAGTGCAGTTCAATAAAGGGGAACACGGCTTTGACAACGAGTCTATGAATATGAAGACCATCTTCCGAGCTGTGGGACCAGCTTTCAAGCAAGGCCTGGAGGTGGAGCCTTTTGAAAGTGTGAATATTTATGCCCTCCTTTGCAAACTCCTGAATATCACACCTGAACCACATGATGGATCCTTGGAAGTCACCCGGCACATGCTTGTCAAAGACTCAGGTCAGTTTTTTCTGGTTAGCTAACACTGCAATCCACCAATTATTCAACGAACTGATTCAGTCCAAAAAGATTAATTACATATCCATCAGAGAGACAGAGTTCTAAATTGTCAATGATATACCTTAATAGTCCCTTATGGAGACTGAGGATCCCTAAAGAGTTTGCTCTTTTCTGATCAGGGATAAACTCTTTTATTTAAGCAGCAACCGTTTTCACAGTCTTTATAAATTGTACAGTGATGATATCAAACCCCAAAGGATTTGTTTCTTTAACTTATCTGACAAGAAGTTCTAAGGTTAAAAAAAGAGTAGCTTTCAAATATTTTCCTCCTTGATTTCATTGGCTTACCTAGCCCACCTACCGTGTTTCCCCAAAAGTAAGGCCTATACCAACAATAAGCCCTAGCTTGATTTTGGGGGGTGAGCCTAATATAAGCCCTATCCCAAAAATAAGCCATAGTTTGGGGGCAAGGCACACACCTAAAAATCAAGGTGGGGGTGAGGGAGTGGAGCTGCCCCACCTGCCCCGCACCCATTTACCTTGCAGCCAGGCCTCTCCTTGCCAGCCCACTTCTTTTCTGAGGCTTCTTCTGCAGCCAGGCCTGCATTTCTCAGTCACAAGGCTTTCCGGAAGGCCAGTGCAGCCAAGAACCAAGCTGTGGATTCAAGCCATAGCTTGGTTCTGCAAGACCTCAGCAGCCAAGCACCAAGCTATTGAATCCATAGCTCAGTACTCAGCTGCTTAGGCCTTCTGGAAAGGCCTGACTGCAAAATGCAGGCACGAATGCAGCTGCAGGACTTCAGCCCCAGAAGAAGTGGACCAGCTGGGTAGGGCTGTTGGTGCCGGAGGTGAGGTAAGGCCTACCCCAAAAATAAGACCTAGTGCCTCTTTTGGAGGCAAATAATAATAATAATAAGACCCGGTCTTATTTTCAGGGAAACACAGTATCATCCCTTTCAGTTTATTCCGGCATCAGCAAGCCAAGAATGGGAAGGAAAGGGAAATACAGTAAATCTTTGCCAAATTCACGAAGTAGCACTAGGAGAAACCAGAGGAATGTCTCTGATTATTCAGTATTTTATTGTTATGATGGAACCATTAACTGTCCTCTAATCCACTTAAGGCACCGATTGGAACTTGATGCATGATAGAAAGAAGTGTTTCCTTGCAATTGCTAGGCTATGTGAAAACTGTTTATGGGCTTATAAAGAAAAGAATACTAATGTAGTACAAAACATATATGAATTTCTATGAAAATCAGTTGGATCAGATTCACATTTTCACACTCTCCACCCATCTTATCACTACTTTGTGTATGTTCCAGGATGAAGGACAAGAGAGTGACAGGTTTTTCTAGTGCAATAAATATATACAGTTCCTTCTCAATTTCTAAATTCAGGAAGGAAAGTCCTGTTTACAGTCAGCTTAATTTCAGATGCTAGATATGTTTTCAAAGCATACTTTAAACAAGCCAGAGTTCCAATTTCCCCTGAAGAAGTATGAAGGAGCAAGAAATTGGAGCATAGCAGCATACCATAACTGTAGGAAGAAAACATAATTCCCAAGTATGGACTTTTGTTTTCCAAATTATTATCATGCCAGTATGCCAAGCTAAGTTTGGAGTTCATAACTAATGAGCTCCTCTGCTCGCTGCCAATAAAGTGCACCTTTGATCTGAAACCAGTTTCTCATATTTTATTCAAGCCATCACTTACCCTTTTGCTTGTAGGTGATCTCTTACACAAACACCAGTAAAAATTTGACAGCTTCTTACCTTTCATTATATCTCATGGGCAACCCCCAAATCTACCTTCCCACATTCCTGGAGCAGGTCAATCTTTCCTTATGGGCCATCAGATTCATCACAATTGCTCTCCATTGAGAGATGGGTGACCAGAAAGATAGAATATCAAATTTCATGACCTGTCAGAGCCTCAGGAAAAAAAAGACTATAGGGGTGGGGGGTGTGAGAGAGAAAAGGTGTTATATGCTTCAGCTGTAGCAGAGAGCCCCCTGCTGGCCACATCTTGACAACCAACCTAGGTGTTGTCCAATTAGAATATGATGCTTGTTAAAGTGAAGACAGAACTGCATAATTGGGTCTGGAAATGATAGCACATATTTGAGAGTTCCCCTATCAATACTAATTAATTAATTACTATTCCATATGCATCTAGTGCTGGAAAAAAAGAGTTACAACCTTGGAGAGAAACATCCTTTATTTCCTTGTGTATAAAACCATCAATAATAAATCCATTTGGTGCATCAGTTCACATTTACAGAACCAGTATGGAAATACCGTAACCTGGTCTTTAAGTGTACACCATACCACATGCCTGCCAAACATGTCAGCCTCAGAGGTAGCTCTTCCCAGGGGCACCAGAGTAGAGCCGGTTTGGTGCAGAGGCAAAAACTGGGCTAAATTTGAGCCCATTAGTTTGGAGGAAGTAGATAGGATCTTGGGACTGTGATCTCAGCCAACTCTATGTGTTCCTGGGAGATGACATGTAGTTGGCTCTGGGTGGTGGTGAATGTGCCTTTGATGGAGGAGATCATCGTTCCCTCCTCAAGAATCCGTTCCTAGACCCAACCATTTTGGATCCTTTACGTCCTTCTCCATCATTCCCATTTTAGGGTTTTTTTCCAATAGCTATAGAGGGCCTTGGAGGAAGCAGATGCTCTGTGTCCCTTTCAGTTGGATTTCAGGCCTGGGTATGGGACCAAAACAGTAACAATCATGCTGTGGATTACCTTTAGAGAGAGAGAGAGAGTTTGGGGTAATGCTTTCATCCTTACTCTCTTTGATATCTCAACTCTTTCAGTATCATTGATCATGGTATCCTCCTGATCCTGCTCTACAGATTAAGCTCTGAAATTGGTATTGGAGATAGAGAAATTTGTT